>NC_091193.1:14135964-14305964 GCF_040958095.1 Procambarus clarkii
CATATCCAGGATACGGTGATTGATTTTTGCCTCATCCAGTATTGGTGAAAATCTAACGTGAAAGACAGGAGAGAGAAAATAGAGGGAGAGAGGAGAGGGCAGCAGAGAAAAGAGAGACAGAGGAGAGAAGGGAGACAGAGAGAGGAGAGGCAGAGACAGATATAGACAGAGAGAGGAGAGGCAGAGACAGATATAGACAGAGAGAGGAGAGGCAGAGACAGAAATAGACAGAGGGAGGAGAGGCAGAGACAGAAATAGACAGAGAGAGGAGAGGCAGAGACAGAAATAGACAGAGAGAGGAGAGACAGAGACAGATATAGACAGAGAGAGGAGAGGCAGAGACAGAAATAGACAGAGAGAGGAGAGGCAGAGACAGAAATAGACAGAGAGAGGAGAGGCAGAGACAGAAATAGACAGAGAGAGGAGAGGCAGAGACAGAAATAGACAGACAGAGAGGCAGAGACAGAAATAGACAGAGAGAGGAGAGGCAGAGACAGAAATAGACAGAGAGAGGAGAAGCAGAGACAGAAATAGACAGAGAGAGGAGAGGCAGAGACAGACCTACACAGACACACACAAAGCCACATGGTAGTCGATGACAGGAGTGTAAACAAGCCTCAGGTCTTCCGTCCACCGGCAAGGACACCTCATAACGTTCAACCATTTGTCTGCGGTGAAGTATTATTTTCTCCTTTGTCTTCCTCCACGACAAATTATCTGCTCCCATTGTTCCTGCAGACCTTCCGTCAGCGACCGTTGTCCCCGCCGGCTCCAACATGGATTCTCTTTCTCTAAAGACAGATGGAAGGGAGGTTTTGCCACGCTCTCTTGATTTTATTTTGTGTCTGCCAGAACTTACGCTTACATTCAGCGTTCGGTTTCCTCAAGCTGATGTTTTGGCGTTCGTGTATGAATTTATTTGGTATACAAAATATCTTGTATTTTGCTATTTTGGGTTTTATTTTTTGAGTGGTGGCATCAGTGATGTCATCCACTTAAAGATAGAGAGTTGAGGCATCATTGATGTCACCTTCAACACTAAGTATATCCTGTATGTCCGAGCAATTTTGTCATAGTTCTATTGTCTCTACACTTGTAACCAAATCGAAAATAGAGAAGATTTTATCGCAGAAAAGATAACGCAATTGAACGTGTGTGTTACTGAACAATTTACCAGGTGGAGAGTTCACTGCTTGGAGAGTCTTTGGGTGACGATTCATCAAGGTCTATGGGTGACGATTCATCAAGGTCTTTGGGTAACGATTCATGTGTGGGTTGCGTACGAAACGTAAACATCTTTCCTCGATCATAGTTACTTAGTCTGTATTTTATTAAACAGTCTACGAGCTTCAAAATCTCGCAATACGTGAATATCATTGGTGTTGACGGCTTCGCGGCTTTTCGTAGCTAGTAAACAGTTTGATAAATACAAACTCAGCCGTCATTACTGGGGAAAGATATAGAGGCTTCGTACGTGGGCACATCAATGCTTCATGAATCCTGACCAGTACACACGAGCGTGGATTAAATTCCATTTAATGAATTCAATCTTATTCTCAATAACAGTGCAGGGGGAATAGTGTGACATTTGCATAGTCTAATAACAATGGAAGTAGCAGCAAATGACAACACTTAAGTCACCCTGTCGAATGAGTTGCCACGACGAACAGAAAACGGTGTAATGAAACACCCAACCGTAACTTATCCTAACCGAGCAAGGATATTCCCCATAGAAAACAGGAATGCTAGTCAGCCGCTATTCATGCGTGCGTTGGGGGGATTTTGACGTAAAAATGCGATGCATTATTCAAGAGGACAGGTTACCGAAGGAACAGAACAAGCAACAGCTTGTCACGTGCATTTAGTCAAGTGTTTTCCATGTTCCACGACAGTTAGGACAGCATACTAGAAAACGCACAGCGCCATTTCCAGGAGTAACTTCACAAATATCTGAATTGTGAAAAAACTTATCTGACAAGAACAGATATCCTTGTTTATCTGACAAGGACTATGGTTATGTTGGCTACAGGCCTACTGAGACCTGCGATATCATCGATACAAACCCATAGGTTGCCGCTCTGTTTATGACACTGTAAATTAGGATCACGTGACCTGCATTGTTGACAAATATAATTGCGTTTAATTAATTGATATCAAAATCATGCAATGACAATGTCATGACCCTGTCTAACCAGCTGAGACGGGATACGCTGAGGTCAAACCTTTAAGTGTCAACCCTGGAAACACACACCGAAACTGTCTCTATTTTCCGCTTGTTACAACTTGTAATAAAGTTGTTACATCTTGGCTTAACGTGTTTATGACGTATTAGAACGTTGTTACAACTAGCTATATTGGTTGTTATAACTGGTTAGGTGTTAAAACCTGTTCGAACGTTGTACCAATGTTGTAGTTTCGGTGTGTGTGTTTGGCGGGAAGGTACTTCTATTACAATGTTTGCAGTATTTGAAATAGCAGTAATATACACGTGTATTCTAGTTTATTGTACGGAATTTTTGCTGTATTATTATTGTATTTCTCAATGTCTTGAATGTGAGTTTTCTAACTGCTAGTTTCCTCGGCTGGTCACTATCCTGGAGTGGAACATTATTGGGGCAGCATGACACGACAACCACGTGTGCCTTTTTTTTTTTTAAGGAGGAGGGGGTTAGGGTCACAACTGAAAGATCCCGAGTTGAATGCCCATCGACAGGTCGGAGACTTTTAGACACTTTCATCATCTGATGCCTCTGTTCACTAGCAGGAACATGCGAGTTACACAACTGAAGTTAGCTGCATCCTGTCGAATGCCAAAAGATGGCCTAGGCGGACCTTGCTAAGCTAAAACAAAGGCTTTCTGTCCCCCCCCCCCTACAAGGAAAAGGCACGAGAAATAAACCATTCATATCAGTGCCCTGTGATATTTAGCCCAAAACAGGCAACAGCAGAGGGTGCGAGTAGCAACAGCCACTTACATAAAAATAGCCAAGCAAAAGCAGCAGATTATAAGAAAAAAAGAATAAAACAGCTAGGATTAAAACGTTCATTTGTATGATACGAGAAACTAAATATTCTTCACCATCACGAGACAAAAGCTATCGTAGAAAGTTATTATCTTCATATAGCGTGCTCAATGAACCAGAGCAACACCCTCAGATCTATACTACCATGCTATATGGGCCCAAGCTCGTGGTGTCCCTTCTTCCCAGTACTATTTGTGGTATAACACTTTGAAACTGACGATTTTGACCTCCACCACCTTCTCACTTAGCTTGTTCCAACTGTGTGTGTGTTTGTGTTTGTGTTTGTGTGTGTGTGTGTGTATGTGTGTGTGTGTGTGTGTGTGTGTGTGTGTGTGTGTGTGTGTGTGTGTGTGTGAGAGAGAGAGAGAGAGTAAAGTTTATAAATACAAATATGAACCAAACGGAATGTTATAACCGTATAATTTAAATATATTTTCAGTAAAAAGTCACACACAGCGTAATTTCATAACACAGCTTATAACTAATAATAATAATAATAATAATAATAATAAAGGCTTGAAAAAAACATTATTTAATATCACGAAGACGACAAAAAGTATGTAAGGAGTTGCTAATTAAAGAAAATGACATGCGAAGCTCTATTAGCACAGTTCAAAGTGCTGAAACAAAGTCTGAATAAAGAACACCAGGGCAGACTTGCGCACAGGCAAAACATTTACAAATATACATAAACACGACATCATTTTCCGCTCTTTTTTACATATAAACAGAGGCGTAGGAAGTTGCAATGAAATGTCGCTTACGAATAAGCCCCTTGTGGGAAGTTCGGGGTATTGTGGTGGTGCTGGATAGGATCTTCATGCTCCGGAGATGTGGTTGATAATTCTTTGGCAGTGGCTGGAAGCCGTCGAGTGATATCTCAGGCGCCGGAGAGATCCTGACTCGTATCGAAGAAGATATCTCAGACGCTGAACAGATGCTGACTCATCTAGCGCCTGATATCTCAGACGTCGGACGGATGCTGGCACGAGTGTGACATCTCATACTCTGGACAACTGGGGACTCGTCATGTGAAAGCTATACTTTTTCCAGACTCCCATAATTATCAACGTTCCTTCCCGATAGTTTAATTAATTTCTGAGCAGTCCCAGACAATCGTATCCATATTAGTTATAATTTTACGTTACAGACGACCAATAGCCTCCCTCAATCTTTGTACCCCTGAACATATGTAACGAAACACTGAAACTTTTTTGAGAAGCCTGCCACGGAAGAGAACGATAGCTTTAAACGGCCTGTCAAGGCACGTAAACCCGTACTCATAGCAACATACACACACCAGTTGATTGACGGTTAAGAGGTAGAGCCAAAGAGCGAGAGCTCAACCCTCGCAAACACAACTAGGTGAGTACACAGCAGATTAAACCCGTACACAGAACAAGCTACACACACACACACACACGGCAGGTAAACACGCACATACTACATGTGAGCATGTACACCCTGCAGGTATACACCAGTTAACATGTACAGCAGATGCGAACACAATAAATAATTCGGAGCATAAAATCGGTAAACACAAGCGCAAAACACTGACAAACAACAGGAAAACACGTACAAACAACAGGCAAACACGTACAAACAACAGGAAAACACGTACAAACAACAGGCAAACACGTACAAACAACAGGAAAACACGTACAAACAACAGGAAAACACGTACAAACAACAGGCAAACACGTACAAACAACAGGAAAACACGTACAAACAACAGGAAAGCACGTACAAACATCAAGTAAACAAGTTCACAACAGGTGACCACGTACACACACACATAAGCCGCTATAAACAACAGGTAAACACATGCACACTATCCATATAATGATCCACAATTTCCGCTTGTTGTTTTCCCCGCCAAAAGTTATTGTTATTGGCTGGTTTGAGGGTTAGACGGTCACAACACTCGTTATTCCCGTGTTAATGCCCTCAAACACTCATATTTATCCCAATAAATGCCTTCAAACACTCAAATTTAACCCCCAATAAATACCCTCAGACACTCCTATTTAACCCAATAAATGCCCTCTAACACTCATACTTAACAAGCTGTATATCCTTCAATACATGTTAAACTCGTAAATGTCCACCAACATTCATGTTTAATCCGATAAATGTCCTGCAACACGTTTATTTCACTTAATGATTGACACACATGAGATGAGCTCATCAATAAATAGACTTTAACGTACGTCATAATTTGACTTCTATACACTTCCCATTTTCCAAAATATATGGTTTTCAACAAATGTAATACTTCTTCATAAATGGCCATAAAATTATATGGTCTTCACAAGCCTACTGCCATCGATAAATGATCTTCACATGCCATACTGCCATCGATAAATGACCTGTAACGCTGCCAATAACCTTCAATAAATGGTCCGAGGCTCATGTCATAGTTCCATTATACAAAATCAGGTTTTTTTCCAACGTAAATCAATGGTCGCGTTGTGTGGCCGATCAATTAATTATTGTTATGGTTAATGCATAACACAATGTGAATACTAAAATATGGTAAAAGAAAAAAAAATCGTCGTAATTATCAGACGAGATTTAAGCGCACAAAATTCTGCTCTCTGATAATATTGATTCTTGGTGCGTTTAGGATTTATGTTATTCCATGAACCATTAATTAAAAGAACAGGGCGATTTATCATTTTTTGTGTGGGTAGGGTGAATTGAGAGATTCCTCTTTCACTGCCAACAACCGCAACTAACCATCTGTGGATTTGAAATCTTAGTCTCTCATTCTGCCATCATCCTCGTGTGAATTTGCAATCTAAACCACATTTCTGACTTTGAACCTTCAATCTCATATAAGACTTTATTTTATAACCTCATCCTAAATGCCAGCAGCCTCGCATCCTCTCACAGCTGCAACAGTCCAACCACTGCCACATATATGTGACTGGAGATCACTGAACCCCAGAGAAGCCACCGAGAGGAGACACAGAACTGATGACGTTCGAACACTTCCGGAACAAATGCTTCACTGGTGAATTTTGTTCGAATCACAACTCTGTAAATGCTTCACCTATGTACGACAAATACAAATAATTCGCCAACAGAACCAAACACCTAACCTAACCAGTGCTTAAATATGTACAATATGCTAATAAAAATAATATTAATTAATATACGACAAAATTCCTGTTTTGAATGAACTGCATGTTAAAAATTGATGAATGTATCTTTAGGGTCGACCGCTGGATGGAATGGACATGGTCCGAGGACAGGTTGCATAAACAGTGAGGTTGGCGGTTGGATTGACGAGCTTGGATCTTTGCATGCGAGGACGAGCTTCGTGAACCCACTCCTAAGTAGACCCGGTCATCGCTAAAACGTATGTTGTGTGGGACAGACAGGAAATCGAGAGTACTCTTTGATGTACAACAGGAATTACTACTCTGTGACAGGCGGACAACGTGCAATGCTGTCAGTGCATCTTGTGATCGATTCTGCAACTCGACAGCAATCTATTTGGAGTCTGGAAGAGTAATGTGGATTATCTGCGACGGACTCCATACTCCACGAGAGGCTACAAGGCTTGTGAGAACTTAACTATTGACCAAACCACACACTAAAAATTGAAGAGCCGACGACGTTTCGGTCTGTCCTGGATCATTATCAAGTCGATTGTGATGAGACGCGGGAGGTGCCGGTATTACTGGTCATGCTCACTTTGGTGAGCCCAAATGATTCTGCTAATCAACATTATTTTGTGGCATTTGCACTGCAATGTGGTTCTTCATTTCAACAAAAAGTGAACTGAACTGGTTGTTCAGTGCTTACAGCAGACGAATCACCCGAATAGAACATGACAAGATTTTACCCACATACATACCCACATCAACCTCACAACCCCATATCATACACCATACCTACCTCCCCCCACACTCAGCCTCTACCCCTACAACAGTTTTCACCACCCACCCCCACAGACTCCACCCTCTACCCCAACAGCCTCCACCCTCTACGCCCACAGCCTCCACCCTCTACCCACCACAGCCTCCACCCTCTACCCACACAGCCTCCACCCTCTACCCCCCCACAGCCTCCACCCTCTACCCCTACAGCCTCCATCTCTCTACCCCCACAGCCTCCACCCTCTACCCCCACAGCCTCCACCCTCTACCCCCACAGCCTCCACCCTCTACCCCCACAGCCTCCACTCTCTACCCCCACAGCCTCCACACACCCCCACAGCCTCCACCCTCTACCCCCACAGCCTCCACACACCCCCACAGCCTCCACCCTCTACCCCCACAGTCTCCACACCCACACCCCTCTCCCAAGCCCGCACCAAAATAATGCACTATTTTCACTCAAAACAACTTGACATTTATGTGTTCGTGACATTCTCCCGACGAGTCGACATTAAGCCGACTGCGATATTGATTCGCTCAGGGCCCGCTAGCATTTTTGGACGTTATGACATTTACCCATATTCCAATTTAATCCATGTTTTGATTCTTGAAATATTTTAAAAAATTCACAGACGAATCGTCTATGAACTTTCGCTATCGTTGAGTATCGTCGTTTAACTTTCATAGTGAATAACGAATATTAACTCAAGGTTTAGTAATGGGGGCTTAAAACTATATAAAATTCACTAGACAGTAAATAGGCAACATTTGCTGAAAACATCAACGCCGTTTCATTATAAATGATCTAATTATTTGACAAATAAAAAGCACACACATTAAATGTAGTTGTTTTGTCGTGTTCCACTTCTAATCCGGAGAGTTAATGAACCTTTCTACTTGGACTGGCCGATACAGAAACGGCCTTGCTTCTTTGCAAATCAGCGCTCGATACCCGAAGGTCTAAGTGGCTGGGTACCATTGCTTCTCTCCGTCCCACCCCAGATCCTAGTCCTCATATCCCTTCCAAGTGCTCTATAGTCATACTAACAGAGCGTTTTCTCATCATAACTATCTTACCTAGCTAACCATTCTCATTAAAATATACTGGTTTATTGTTCACAACTCTTTAGTCACAACCGCTTAGCATTTGGCTAAATACTCTTAACAACTACAAAAGATACACAGATATATAAACTGAAAGAGAGGGAGATTTGATGCACTGTTTTGTAAATAAAATTACAGGTTGAATGATAGTTTGAGTAATAGCCTGAAAAATGTGTACAGTGCGAGGAAGACTGGATTGTTTACGAGAGAGGCCGAGAGTGACAGAGACTGTGTTTGCCTGCATACGTCTTTAAACAACATTAGGGCAAGTTGAACATGCTTCATTTCCCTCTGGCTAAGCGTGAGATACCAGTGTTCAACTCATACATTATCACATTCACCCATTTCCCTTTTTCAGTGTCATACACCATGTCTGTCTCTTCATGTCCCAATTCACCCCTCCCCCCAAACCCAGGACACTTCACATGGGAGGGGGGGAGGGCATTAGCAAATTCCCCTACGATTATCTTATAACGATGATGAAGCGAGATGATGCGAGTCAGATGTGATAAACACTATTTTAAATACAAGATTACAAAAACCCATTTACCTCCAGAACATTTTATTCAGGACTACAATGTTTATTGCTAGAATGATTAACGAGAAAGAAGACCATGGGAATGATCCTCTAGAGTGGCCGAACTAGAAGTTGTCTACTTTATAACAAATCAGCAACACAGATTCAGGAAGAAAGTCATGCAAGGTAAACCTATTCAAGTTTACCAATAGACGTACACACTCTGAAGAGAATCGGAGGGTTAAGAGCCTTACATATTCATATACTGCCAGAATGCCTTTGACACTGTTCCTTAATTTTACTTAGGCCTCACATCCAAGCTCCCACTACATATACCTCCAAAATGCTGCAAGTCAAACAAGCTTAGTGCAATCTCTTTTAGAACATTTCCCTTCTTACAGAATAGGATGGAGGCTGTTGAATTAACGAGCATTGGTCAATGTCTAGAACTATTCACTCATTCCCAATGATGAAGACAGGCAGAGCCAAGCAGTGATTCAGGCAACACGTCTCATAGACACGCGCGGTGCTGCAAGGCATCATAACTCGCAGTCACAAAGTTGCATGTCGCAGAGTAAAGCAACTATCTACATTAGCTCCGGAGGACCAACGTGATTGATCAACAGTTTGCAATGCCACTTAGGTAAACCTCCACAACCAACTTGTCCAGACGACCAATAAGCAGAGTCTCACATAAATATATCGCTTGACCTGTCAGGAAAATAAAATGAGATAAAATGCTCTATGAAGACGATGAGTCACAATAACGTGGCTGAAGTATGTTGACCAGACCAAACACTAGAAGGTGAAGGGACGACGACGTTTCAGTCCGTCCTGGACCATTCTCAAGTCGATTGTGTGAAAAATCGACACAATCGACATGAGAATGGTCCAGGACGGACTGAAACGTCGTCGTCCCTTCACCTTCTAGCGTGTGGTCTGGTCACCATGCTCTATGAAAATTGTACGATATTGTAAATTATGATAAAGCGCATTAATGCAAATATATATTTTAATATTCGGTTTAATTTGCAAATTTTCGTGTTAAATTTTGAAAAACAAAAAGCAGCTATTCCTTATTTGCCAAATATGCCCGTGAATCCTCATTTAATTTAGAGTAATCGTATATCACATATTAAACGTGAAAACATTTACAATCAGAAGCAAACAGTGATAAGAGATACAGGAAGACAGCAGCAACGTGCTACTCACATAAACCAATCTTGTGGAATCACGTACAAGAATAAACACAAGCGAGTGCTAACACCTGTGCTAACACCTGTGCTGACTAACACGAGCCGAGTATATTCAATACAAAAGCTCCCACGAGTGATCAACAGGATGAAAACAGTGGATGAAGTCCACTGTTGTCTGATAGGCACGCTCCGCTGGGTGCTCTGGGTACTCGCGTTCATTTTCATAATTCAGCAGTAACTATGCCAGCCTTGTGTCCGAAGCTCGCTCTCTCTACTTAGCGAGAGAGAGAGAGAGAGAGAGAGAGAGAGAGAGAGACGCGGAGAAATTTTTATCAGGTCGGAAAGATATTATATACAATCTATTGGACCAAGTTGTCTGCTAGAAAATTTACTGTACACTACGTAGCAGTGTCTCTCCCTCCCTTCATCTTCCCCCCCCCCCTCTCTTTCTCTCTCTCTCTCTCTCTCTCTCTCTCTCTCTCTCTCTCTCTCTCTCTCTCTCTCTCTCTCTCTCTCTCTCTCCCTCTCCCTCTCCCACCATAGTTGCACACACAGACATCTAAGAGATGCTGACGCAATCCTCTAAGATTTTATGATAGAAGTAAGGGAAAACACACATACATTAGGAACCATTGACGGAAGTGGAAAGCTGTATAAAAATATGATTAATGTGTGTGAATGACAGAATGTGAACATTTTTATGTATATATGCATGTAAACAGAGGAATATGTTATATATATAGCTATGAAGGCAAGTTATTTTTGAGGAGAAAGTCTGCACGACTATGTAGCATTTGAAAGGGATACGAGGATATGGATGTGGGGATGTGAGGGTTGAGGGAAGGAATGGTGACGAACCACTTGGACCATCGGGAATCGAACGCCGACTTGCAAGAAGCGAGGCCATCGTTGTACCGATCAGTCTAAGTGGTTGGCTTCCCTAAGTGGCTTCCCTATGAAAATATTATATATATATATATATATATATATATATATATATATATATATATATATATATATATATATATATATATATATATATATATATATATATATATATGCATATATGTATGCTTTTGTACACACACACATATGTTTTATATAACCTGTTACAACCAGCTCCCACTCACATGAAAGGAAGGAGATGCATATATGCATGTGAACATATATCATTGCTGTTACTGAACTCATGTCATCTCTCAAGGTCAGTCTACTTTCCTTCGTATTTGCCTTTCGTGCCTCATTATATATGTAAGCAGTCAATGACATCATCAAGAGTTTGGCTACAGCTGGGTGTCCAGCACAAAGGGAACCTCTTGAGCAGACCTGACAACAATCACAAACACCCAGATGGAATCACCCTGCAGCCATGGAGGAAAGGTAGACAGGTTGTATAGGACTACACTTGTGCGTCTACATTGGCTGATACCGATCTACTTCACAGTACAGTTGAGGGAGACGGGGAAGGAAGGAATTATCAAGGGAAAGCGCCAAGTCATTACGACTATATAGCACTGGGAAGGGGTCAGGATAAGGATTTGGGATGGGACAGGGGGAATGAATGGTGTCCAACCACTTAGACGGTCGGGGATTGAACGCCGACCAGCATGAAGCGAGACCGCCACTCTACCGTCCAGCCCAAGTGGTTGGGAGGCCACATTTAGGGGGACCCAGAAAATAAGTACAGGGACCTAGAACGTTGTTACAGGTTCGTGCCGATAGGATCTGAGACCCTGGGCGCCTGCGGTAAATGTGCATTTAAGTTCCTAAAGGAGGCGAGTGAGAAACTCATTGGGAAAACTAAGGACTCAAGAGCAGCCAGTTTCCTGTTCCAGCGCCTCAGTGTCGGGATCCAGAGAGGAAACGCGTGCTGTATCTTGGGCACGCACCCAACCTCCGAAGAACTGGAGGAGGTCTTCGAACAGTGACTGGTATATATATATATATATATATATATATATATATATATATATATATATATATATATATATATATATATGACAATGTCAGACCACGGAGGAAAAATGAAACAGGAAATTTCCTTAAGTACTTTCGTATATTAAATACATCTTCAGAAGGTCTTTAATATACGAAATACGACCTTCTGAAGATGTATTTAATATACGAAAGTACTTAAGGAAATTTCCTGTTTCATTTTTCCTCCGTGGTCTGACATTGTCACATTCTTAATCACGTGTTTATTTTCGTGATATACACACACACACATATATATATATATATATATATATATATATATATATATATATATATATATATATATATATATATATATATATATATATATATATATATATACACACACACATATATATATATCACACTCTCACATACACTTTTGCAAAAATTCACCACGATTTCTAATACATCAGGAAGCCAAGTCAACCCACACCATACTTGAGAGGCACCAAGGTGTATCCAGTGGTTATAAACCTTTCCACACTCTCATCTCCTAAAGTGAAGTTCACACTAACGGGAAATTAACGCTCACACATTCCACCACATGAGAGGAGGGGGAGCTTCAACCCCCCCACCCCCACACACACACACACACACATCATACAGTGCTGCTACACACGCTGTTCCAGCCGCTCAACCATGACCTTCCATAAAAATGATGTGAAGAATCTACATCACGCAGCCCAGGTTACCTTCCCCTTGTAAGTCAGGTGTACAGAGCTTGTCGTTCATAAATTCGGGGGTTGGAGGCTTTATTAACAAGCATATGGCTATTGTTTATGAGGACTAGCTGCTGTATTTACGCTATTTTTTTTTACGTTTACATTGCATTACATTTAGACGAGGGGCGTGAGGTCATATGGGAAGTGAACAACGCACTCTTCGAGAAACGTTTAAATGTAATCAGTTGTAAATCTTTGGTAAAGATTCATTAATAAAACAAGGGGGGGGGGGATAGGTGCTATAATGATGGTCATTTGACTAATATTGATATGGATGGGCTGATGTACAAACCAGGGGTTATGAGGACGGCCGCTGTCTTACGAGTACAGACCGGAGACGGGTAGTCCACAGGTCTATTGTGCTGGGACTCTTAATAAATGTGAAGTTCTGGAGGTCAAACAGCGGTGTGTTTTTACTGTTTGTGAACCAAAGTCTTCGTTTCCATATTATAAGTTTGAATTTCTATTTACAAAATGATGTTTTTGGAAATATTTACTTGACAATGGACATCTTCAGCCACTTTCTTAATGATGAACATTTACAGCCTCTCGATAATGAACATTTTCAGCCTCTCAATAATGAACATTTTCAGCCTCTCGATAATGAACATTTTCAGCCTCTCGATAATGAACATTTTCAGCCTCTCGATAATGATCATTTTCAGCCTCTCGATAATGAACATTTTCAGCCTCTCGATAATGAACATATTCAGCCTCTCGATAATGAACATTTTCAGCCTCTCGATAATGAACATATTCAGCCTCTCGATAATGAACATTTTCAGCCTCATGATATTGAACACTTCAGCCTCTTGATAAGGAACATTTTAGACTTCTTGATAATGATAAATTTGAACATACTCCATGATAAATATAGCTTCAGCTTAATTTAAGATATTTCCCCCTTCCTTCTCTCCACCCTCTGAAAATTATATATTATTCACTACCTTAGAGAGCTTGCCCAGAACTCCAAGGTCTGAACTTAAATCTAGTAGAGCATGCGAGGAAAATAATTAAGATTTCAGTGTAACAGTAAATGTAATATTCTTTGTTAAAAAGAGAAAAAAATGCATTTCTAAAACAACAATTAAGGTGTAGTATGTCGTTAGGATTGGTGGTTTTTTTTTTGCAGTACATAAATCATTTGCAGCGCCATTGGCTGATATTTATATCAGAAATTTGGATGGGAAATTGATTTATCATTATTCATCAAATTGTGTAGTGTCTGAGAGCTTATCAGAAGGCATGAATGGTTGAGTGTAGTTGATACTGATGCTGAGAAGAACTCAAACACTCTCACTTATCTGCGTGGGACAAATTCTCTCTCTCTCTCTCTCTCTCTCTCTCTCTCTCTCTCTCTCTCTCTCTCTCTCTCTCTCTCTCTCTCTCTCTCTCTCTCTCTCTCTCTCTCCCTTCCCTCCGTGTTAGAGCTGTTGACCATTTCGCCAGCGCTAAAGTGTTATAACCTGATACTCGTCCTCCATAATCTACAAGTCCATTAGCCACTCTGCTCTGGGTGTTGAAAGGAGGGATTACTCGATGTGTTTTCTTCTCTTAAGGAAGAGACAACAGCGTGTGTTTGGGTATTACGCGTGACAGCGGGAGCGATGAGTTGGTCCTTTAGTACAACAAATCCACTCAATATCTGCAGTGTAACATTCGTGATTGGTAAATAATTTCGTTGAAAAACGGAACACCAGTTAGTGAATGCAGGTTTTTGCGTGTGTGCGTGTGTGGTGTGTGTGTACTCACCTAGTTGTACTTGCGGGGGTTGAGCTCCGGCTCTTTGGTCCCGCCTCTCAACCGTGTGTGTGTGTGTGTGTGTGTGTGTGTGTGTGTGTGTGTGTGTGTGTGTGTGTGTGTGTGTGTCTTGTATGTTTGACAGCAGGATCGAGCTCCACCTCTTGGACCCCGCTTATCCAATAACTCCCGCCCATCGTGTAGTTCATTCCATTTTATTCTTCTTGCGCTAATTCAATTTTATTTATCTTATATGTCCGTCTCGTATCTCCCTTCCATCCATGCCTTCCTGTCCTATGGGTATTCATTATATAAAATGTTATTATGTTAATATGATTTGCTCATCTGTTAAACTAGACAAAGTTATCGTCAAAACGGGAGACTATTTCTAGATAATGCAGAAACAACAGGGAATCCGCATAACTTTAAAAAGGGGAATTATCAAGAGAAATCGCGAAGCCATTACGACTATATAGCACTTGAAAGGAGTCAGGGATAAGGATTTGGGATGCGACGCGGGAGGGAAGGAATGGTGCCCAACCACTTGTGAACCGGCCGGGGATTGAACACGGACCTACAGTAAGCGAGACCGTCGCTCTACCGTCCAGCCCAAGTGGTTGAGTACAATGCTAGAAAGGGGATAGGAAAGAGACCCAATCACAATAAAAAATGAAGAGATATATAGAACCATTGAGTATGCGATTAATAAGTTACTTAAAGTTCATCGACGAGCTGCAGAAGAAGGTAGGGGCGGGACTAACTAGATAGCCAAGTGACGGGGTCCGCGAAGTTACTTTAAGCACCTTTAAACACGTACACAACTACACGCGCTCACGTACGCACGTACAAACACACAGGAGAGTGCCAAAGCGGTCAACAAAATTCAGTATTACACCCCCCTCCCGGGGAAAACAAAGGGAGGTTAATTTTTCAAATAATTCCATTAGAACGTATTGCAGCTTTAACCCTATGGAAATAATTAAACGAATGCTTTAACGCTTTTTTTAATCTGGGCTTGCTAACATAATGTATATTAATATTAATTCATCAGCTCGGGATCCAATGCCAGCAGGGCAGCGCTTTGCACAGTGACAGTAGCAGTTTATAGAGCGCACACGTACTAATTTGTACAGCAGGGGAGTGTTAATTTGCACAGCAGGGGAAGAATTAATTTGGAAAACAGAGATACACGCCAGCTTATACAGAACGAAAACACTAATTTGTAAATCAGGGAATACCTGCTTGTACAGCATAAAAAATGTAAAATATATTCCAACCAGGAAACAATAGAACAGCAAGAAAGTTGTAGCTCACTGAACACAATATAATTCTCTAGTATAGCCAGAGTGAAATATTTTAAGCAACAAAGCAGCTTTGTTTCGGCAGCGGGAAAAAACGTCTGATTGTTGAGCAGGGATGAACTTCGTCTGTGCATCAGGAAACGCATTAGTTTGCAGAGTATTATTTTAAGCGCTACGACAGAGCTAGTTTTTTAAAGCAAATACTTGTTTCCTGCAGCAACAATACCCGTATTCAGAGATGTTCTCACCTGCTTAGTGCGGGGGCCAGAGAGCCTGCCCGCACCGCTTCGTATTTCAACATCTGGATTATATATAATTAGTAATCAAAAAGACGGCTTTAGGGAAGGGAAACCATGCCTGATGAAACTGATAGAGATTTAGGGAAAAATAATCCGGCAGGTCAGAGAATTGCAGTCAAACTGCACCTTTACTGCCAAAAGCGCCTTTGGCGCAACGCAGCATAAGGCGTTGCTGTATAATAGCGCCTGATCTATATCATTTTGATTGCTCAACACACTTTACTGATTAGAGTGAAATCTATAATTTATGTCTGATATGAATGTTAAACAGTTTCAGTGTGACTTCGTCTGTTCATTATATAGAACATAAAATTCTTTCTATTGGGAAAACTCTATTTTTCTAATCTTTTAATTTCATTATATATTGCCTTTCGTTTAACCTTTGTGAATTCGAAGCGATCTACCTTTTGGTATTATCAGGTTGTAGAGTATAGCAAGGTTTTCTCTCTCTCCATCAACATTAAGCAAGCCAAAAATAAAGTTGCTCATAAAATAACGTTTGTGCCTTCACTCTATTGATTAACACGTCTGTAATATCTTAATTTTTGTATACTGATGTTGATGGTGGGTCGTCTGCATATCAAATACTATTCATACCTAATATCTCTAAAATATATATATTTAGTGTGAACAGACATAAATATATAGTTTCTAATAGATCCTCCGCGTTCACTCAAACTCCTCTATTGACAATTGCATTTGTTGGCATACTCTGTCATGTATTTGTCGGGCTTCACGAAGCCATATATCGAAGTGACGGACCGGATCTCAATAGGCAACAATTTTGTCGAAGTCCTTGTTGAATAACTCTACAATATATAATGGCAAATGAGTTGCATCCGATGGTCTTTCTAAAAAAAAAGTCGTCCCGATTGCAATCGTGTAAAGTAGTACTTGGCTAATTATTCGAGATAAGATTATATTACAGAACGTTTCTAATTACAGCGAGATGAACATGAATTTCCATTGACTAAAACTGTTAACTCCTTGCAGAGAATAACTCTCAACGTGTCTGAAATAAATAACTTAACCCATCATATATGAAATGAAAGGTACCTTTATTTAATTTCACGTGTGTTATTTGGGGGGTTATTCATTAACTTCTTGTTTGTTGTATATTGAGGCGAATGAAGAGTGCGCTATATGTGACGAGAAAAGAACACATGAATAATTGAAACAGAGAGACCGCTCTTGCGTTGCTGACATTGCACTAGGACGACGTGTGTGTGTACTCACGACATACTGTCGGGTTTTCTTCCTATTGGGGAGTGTTGAACTTGCTGCTTTGCCGGTATGTCCACTCACAGGTTGAGTGGTAGTGGCCACTAAACTAGCCCCTCGGGGCAAAACTTAAAACTTCCCGTTTCACGTACGGGTATTTTCCCTTGGCTTGCGTTTTAGAGTCTAAACCAGTAGCTCATTCAGGCTTTGTAGACTGAATTAATGTCGGGCGTGGACAGGTGTGGTTGACAGCTGCTGCTGTTGCTACCAGCTGTGGTTATCGCTGATGGGGATGGTGTTTGCTCCATTGTAACTAAGCATGTCTCGAAGGAAATTTTGTTTAATCTTGCCTGCTTTTCTGGCTTCGGGAGGAGAGCTTTGAAACGTAAATTTACTTAGATTTTATATTATACGCTCAATTCTTTTCGATTTCCTGCCAGTTCAGCACTACAATGTCTAACTCGAACTCTAGCACGCACTCACGAATACAATAATAGAAGTAAATGTTTCATTTGCATAAATAACTTCATAGCCATTGCATTTTATATTAAACTATCAAAATCAGCGTATGTCATGGTAAAATAATTAATTGGTATTTTTTGACACTGAAAACACGGTTTTGCATTAAAATTTGTTTTGGACGGCATGGAACCGTCCAAAACTCGATTTTGGACGGTTCGATACCGTCCATTACAGGAGGCTTTTTATACTATTTTAACAGCAAGCGGGATGTAACCGGAGAAGTGTTTGGATGGGTGAGCGGATACCTTGAGAAGGTCCTCTTCACAACTCTGCATGCAACCTATGTCAGACCAACGCTCAAGTGTGAGCAAGAGCTGTTCCAGTAAAACGTTCTTCAGCCAAAGAGTTACAAACAAACGAAAAGGGTTACGAGAAAGAGACTAAAGAGCCAAACTAAATCAACTTTACAAGAAAAATACAAAACACGAAAGTCATTGTATTAATAGACCAACTACTGAAAAAAACCGAGCTCTGAAGCTAGCACTAAACCCTACGAGCAAATCTAGGTTGATGCGCGCACTATGGCAAAAACATATACCCTTCTCAGATAACTGAGTTGCTCTTGACACACACACACACACACACACACACACACACACACACACACACACACACACACACACACACACACACACACACACACACACACACACGTATACGAGCTCAACAGCAACAAAGAAACTGTTACAAGTGGAATCTGAAAATCTGTAAAACATAATAATAATAGACTTTATAAATAGTGTCTGGGGAAGTTGCAACAGTAAGGAGGCTGAGCAGAGAATGGCGGTTGAGAAGAGTGGAGAGAGGATTGAGAGAAGTGAGAGATGGAGAGAAGAGAAATGGCGACAAAGAGATTGAGGGTGTAGAGAAGGGGGAGAGGAAGAGAGCGAGAGCACGAGCGAGAGAGAGAGAGAGAGAGAGAGAGAGAGAGAGAGAGAGAGAGAGAGAGAGAGAGAGAGAGAGAGAGAGAGAGAGAGAGAGAGAGAGAGAGAGAGAGAAAGAGAGAGAGAGAGAGAGAGAGAGAGAGAGAGAGAGAGAGAGAGAGAGAGAGAGAGAGAGAGAGAGAGAGAGAGAGAGAGAGAGATTGAGAGACTGAGAGAGCTGAAATGGTCATAAAGAATATTCATGGGAGTGTGTGTGAAGGCGTGAAATGGGTCCCGTGTCCTGAAAGATTGAATAGATGCTGCAACTTGTCTTTTTAGCAAATATATGATACGAGAGAAAAAGGCCAAAATAAATTAGCTATTTCTGGCGTGGGCAGGAAAGTTTCAGCATGATGGACAGGAGATAGAAAATAATAAATTGAATGCCCGAATTTTTCACGGCCTGGCGAGAGACCGTGGAAATTTTACCTTTTTGTTTTCTCTCTCTTCATCGTCATGAAAAATTACTGAAATTATGTATCGAAGATTTGCAAATCACTGGTTATTTTTAGAAGTATTTAATAACAGAAAACTATAAACAAAAAATTGCCCTATAGCTATTTACCCCAAAACATAGATGGAGAATTATAAGTTTTCTGTGTTAATGAATGTAAGTAATAATATCTCACTAAGGTTATGAAAGGTATGTGTGACATCACGCGAACGTTAAAATGTGTCTAATTTGCAATTCCATGTGTTGTGTTTTTAACAAATTTATTTATTACTTATATAAAAATTGGATTCCATAAAACTGTTGAATATGAAATGCATGGTCTTGATATTTCGATTTAACACAAATTATTTGAATTCGCTGGATGTAAAAGAATGCAGCTGAAGCGCCGAGCAAATATCTCTAAACAATAAACAATAATTCATTGGAGAAGTGAGAACTACCAGACAGTTAAGAGACTTTTAATGATTATAATTACGAGGAAATAGACTCTAAGAACTAGACTAAAAGCCAATATCTTTGACCAATACTATGGAATGACTTTTGATTGGAAATTCTAACTTCCACCTTGGTTTAAAGAAAAGACGTCTGTTCTGTAAATTGATTAGTTCTATGACAAAGTTTGAATGTTCATACATAAAGAAAAAGGATTTGCAGACTGTATCTTCCTGGACTGCCAGAAAGTATTCAGCTGTGTTCAATACAAATTGAGAACAATCTTTTATTACTTAACGCGTTATGAACCGGGTGACGAACTCATAATCAACAGGAAAAAATTAATAGTGAAAATGTAAAGATAAGAATAGAGGTATAAACATTTTCAAGTTCGAGTTCACTAAGAATTTAGGAACACAGTTCCTAACATGAGCCTCATGGTCTGCTATACCATCCCGATGGGATCACAAAATGGATGAAATCCACAAATCAATTAAAAATCCTGAACTGATGGCATTGGTGGGCACAAAACACTAATGCGATATCAAATGTAATAGCTCAAGGGATTACAAAATAAGAAGAAAAAGGAATAAATGCAAGGTAAAGGATTGACATTCCTTATAAAACATTAACAGATACACTGACTACATCACCTGAAGCACTTAACAAATGGAAATAGATAGTGGGTGTGGTAATATACAACACCCCATCATATAAACAGATGACTGACAGAAAGGCAAATATATCAAATGTGCATTCATAGCTGCAGTAGAAAGAGTATTTACAACAACACACAGAATAATTACACAATTATTGTGTAATAATCTTCACAATTATTATGGAGAACTAAATCATGAAGAGAAGCTCGGAAATGAGAAACCTCTCCTAATATAATATGGGAGATAAGAAACAATACTCGAATACAGAAAATTGCATGAAAATGAAGAAATATATGTCGATTATGCAGTAGAATGAAGAATTAACGTCAGGAATAATAAATTAAGGAAGAATAAACGATTTTATAATCCAAGAAATTATGGAGTGTATCACATATAGATGATAAGGCGCACATCAATAAGGAATAAAGGCATGAATGGGTATAAAACCATATTTAACGGAAAATGTCAAGAAGCAAAACCAGGAAGCAAGACGAGTGCCGCACTACGGAAAAAGAATAGATAGATGTTAATCTTAAAGATGCAAACCAGCAAGGCATATGCAATCACCAGTAGAGAACAAAAACAAAACGCAAACAAATTAATTTAATTAAGGGAATCTTACATCCAAAACCATGAAACAACCTATCCCATTGCGTAATTATAAGGAAATTGACAGTGACTTACTAAGTAAATAACCAAGAGGAAAAAAAAAGAGAGTTACTCAAAAAGTTAAAATGGAATGTTTGAGACACTGAATGTCAGACATGACTGTCACGCCAGCTACTGTAACAGCTCAAACCCCTGTATTGGGCACGAGGTTGTCTACTTGTGTACAGGTTGTTGTCCAGGACGCAAATTTCAGAACAGAACTGAGGAAGGTAATTGTGGTCGCAGTTTATTTTACGATAAGCTGTTTTATGCTATTTGACTTTTTCTCATTTTAACGTAAATATATTTTAAACTTAAATTGTGTAGAGAAATCCTTCTCCATTGTCACTGCGTTAATGCCAAGATTAATTATTCTCTGTTGAGCTCGTGAGTTTTTATGTTGACTTGAGATTAGCACTATATTGTTTTTAATTTACAGGCGCTGTTGACGCTTTCTGCTTTGTGGAGGAGTTTTTGTAATTTTCTTATAAATATTTACCTGTTTCACAATGTGTGATATGTTTTTGGTATATATATTAACCAAGCGCTGATAAATACTGAATGTTCCAGAATTCTTAAATATCTGCATAATATAGAGTAAATGTTACAATTATTTATATAAGAAATTGTTAAATGTCTTTGAAACCGCCAATATATAACATCAGTTGGCTTACATGTAACAGAAATCTTAAACATAGCATATTTTTAAGCATAAATATATAGAAGTAGTTTAATATAATCTTAACCTGAAGAACAATCCTATACTGCTATTGGGGCTGTATGCTTTGGCTAGTTCATTACGTGGATGTATGCTGTAAGAACTAAGTACTGTTCAACCATTTAGACTATAATGTCACGTACAAATAAATTCGTTTATAAACGTATATTTCATTGGGTGTACCATCACACCTTTCCCGGTGTGTAGTGGCGGCGGAGTCTAGCAACCTCCGTCAAAGGAAACTCAGAATGGATCGTTTTCAAAATGTTGATTTTTTCCCACGACAGGTGATGGAATGTGAGAGCCGTGTTCTATTACTAGTGAACTGGTACTCCTGGAGAAGCGAGGCTCTTCATGTCTCTGGAAATATCAAGGATAATATTAGTATTACGAGTGATTACTAGTATTACGAGTTATTACTAGTAATACTAGTATTACGAGTGATTACTAGTATTACGAGTTATTACTAGCAATACTAGTATTACGAGTGATTACTAGTATTACGAGTTATTACTAGTAATACTAGTATTACGAGTGATTATTAGTATTACGAGTTATTACTAGTGATACTAGTATTACTAGTGATAACTAGCATTACGAGTTATTACTAGTATTACCAGTTATTACTAGTATTACGAGTTATTACTAGTAATACTAATATTACAAGTTATTACTAGCAAATACTAGTAATACTAATACTAGTATTACGAGTGATTACTAGTATTACGAGTTATTACTAGTAATACTAGTATTACGAGTGATTACTAGTATTACGAGTTATTACTAGTAATACTAGTATTACGAGTGATTACTAGTATTACGATTTATTACTAGTGATACTAGTATTACTAGTGATAGCTAGCATTACGAGTTATTACTAGTATTACCAGTTATTACTAGTATTACGAGTTATTACTAGTAATACTAATATTACAAGTTATTACTAGCAATACTAGTATTACGAGTAATTTACTAGTAATAACAGTAGTACAAGCTATTACTAGCATAACCTCCATCGTGGGTAGTTCACACTAGCAAGAGTGAAACAACAAATTGTGATGACATGAAGCTGGTTGATAATTCTGTTTTGCTCGTTGGTTATATTTTGATAGAGGATTACAAAATTGTTCCATCGAGCGGTACCGAACGGTTCGTGAACCCGTGTGGAACGAACACCTGAGGTTACTCTGTTGTTGAACGTGTTTAACGAGAGGTTGGCCGTGTTAAAGAAGAATTTATTAACAAGTAATGAGATTAATGGAAACACAGGTCGAAAATAAGAATCATGAAGCTCTACGAGAGGAAGGGTAGAGGTGTGGGGGGAGCAGAGAGGTGTGGAGGAGCAGAGAGGTGTGGAGGAACAGAGAGGTGTGGAGGAGCAGAGAGGTGTGGAGGAGCAGAGAGGTGTGGAGGAGCAGAGAGGTGTGGAGGAGCAGAGAGGTGTAGAGGAGAGGAGAATGCAATAAAAGGAGCAGAGGAAGACATCGTTAATAGCAAAACATTCCCAGCTTCTCGAGCCGCCACTCACAACTCTCACACACGGAAAATCTGGAAAAATAATTTGACAGCTGACGGTTTGGAGAACACGAACCCCGGGGGTTAGGGGAAAGTGGCGAGAGGAGAGAGGGGAAAGTGGTGAGAGGAGAGAGGAAGTGGTGAGAAGGGCGCGATGAGGGGAGAGGGGGAAGAACGTAGCGAGAGAAACAGAATAAAACGGAGAGAGTAGATGTGATGAGGGGAGGGGATGAGGGAAGAGGGATAAAGTGATGAGGGGGAAGTGGTGATATAATGGAAAGTTGTGAAAGAAACTGATGAGGGATAAGGGATAAAGAGGTGAAAGGGAGAGGGAAGGTAGTGAGGACGAAATAATAAGGAGAAGTGGTGAGGGGAAAATGGACAAGGAAAGGTGATTAGGGGGGGAAATGGAGAGGGAAGGGGGAGATGAAGCGGTGATGGGAAGGAAGGGAAAACATTGAGGCCACACGAAGAGGGAAGATTGGCGCAGACTGAGCGGCTTGACAGGTTAAAGTCAGGGAAGGTGACGGTACAGCAGACGGCACAGGAGAAGCAGCAGACGGAGCAGCAGAGTATGGGCGTACAGGACTGGGTGGGGCGGTACGAGATATGGGAGAAGAGAGGGTAAGGGGAACAAGAGAGGGTAAGGGGAACAAGAGAGGGTAAGGGGAACAAGAGAGGGTAAGGGGAACAAGAGGGGGTAAGGGGTACAAGAAGGGGTAAGGGGGAACAAGGGAGGGTAAAGGGGAACAAGAGGAGGTAAGGGGGATACGATGGAGTGGTAAGGGGGGATTTGACATCCCGGAGAAGGAAAATAAGAAGGGAACGTAAGAACGACGGATGAGGTGATGAGGAACAACGAGGAAAAAAATAGAGTGAACACCTGAAAGATGAAAGAAAAGGGAGAGAGAGAGAGAGAGAGAGAGAGAGAGAGAGAGAGAGAGAGAGAGAGAGAGAGAGAGAGAGAGAGAGAGAGAGAGAGAGAGAGAGAGAGAGAGAGAGAGAGCGAAAAGATTAGAACGGGAAGAATGGGGGAAGAGTGAGAGAGGGCAAAGAAGGGCGAGAGGAATTGGAAAGAAAGACGAGTGAGGGAGCATGACAGCACTATGGAGAGGGGAAAGAGCAGAGAACCGGAAAACTGGTTAGCATGATGGGAGAGTAGAAAGAGGACCTGCAAGGAATAGAGACAATGGACCTCTGAGAAAGAAGAGGGGGAAAAAAGGAAAGAGGATACAATGGGACTAAAGGACACGAGAGAGAGAGAGAGAGAGAGAGAGAAAGAGAGAGAGAGAGAGAGAGAGAGAGAGAGAGAGAGAGAGAGAGAGAGAGAGAGAGAGAGAGAGAGAGAGAGAGAGAGAGAGAGAGAGAGAGAGAGAGAAGCCGAGGAATTTCTAAACTGTAACAGGAATTTTCTAAACTATAAACCCGTATACACGGGGAGATAAGCTAAGGGAAAAAAAGGTAAGGAAAGGGTACCTTTAGAGAGCGATGGAACACTAGAGGCCAAATTATGTTAGGATGGAGAATGAAGTGTTATTGAAAAGTGAGTGAAGAGTGAATGCTGCTACATGGACAGAAGTAGGTGAGGGGGACACGGGAAGGAGACAGTGGGAGATTAAGAGAAAGTAGAATGAAGATGTGGGGGAAGAGTGGAGTGAAAGGTTACATTGCCGGGGCGTAAAAAGATTGTGAAGCCAGGTTCGATCCCATGTAAACGGACCTATGAATATTGAGATAGCACGGGAAGATTGGGGAAATTAGAGGCAGAAGGAACAGAAGAGGCTGATGGGACAGGACGCCTGCAGGAACTGGAGAGGCACAAGGAACACGGTGGATCACAAGGCTGGAGAAACAGTTGACACAGATGACAGGTAGAGGAAGAGAACAGTAGAAAGTTAAGACATCGCCAAAAAAAGGTATATAAAACGGTAAAAAAATGACGGGAGAATGAAGACCATAAGATGATAAAGAGGCAGCAAAAGCCATGAGAAAATGAGAGGGGGGAAGAGTAAGGATAAGAGAATAATGAGGGGAAGTAAAAAAAGACGGAGACTTAAAAATGGTTAGGCACCAGGAGAATGTGTTGGGTGAGGGGAGACTTGAGGGGCCACACGAGACCGTGAGTGTTCAAGGAGACGAGGGAATGTGAGGCAGGCACGGATGGTGACCAAGTGAAAGAATGAGAGGGGAGAGGTAGAGTTTGAGGGGAAGCTGAGGTTGATGTAGCTGGGGAGCGCGAGGGGAAGCTGGTGTTGAGGTGGTTGGGGAGCTGAGGGGAGACTGACAGGCGAATTGACAGTTTTGAGGATAAGAATACAGCAGTGTCAGGGGGTCTGAGGTACGGAAAAGTTTACAGTGACGGCAGACGTGGTGGTGTATTGTGGGGATAAGAGTAATGGTGGATAAAAGGGGGGTTACAGAAGATACGGTGGATAATGGGGTTAAAATGGAGGGTTAGGAGACGATGGATATTAGGGTTTAAACGGAGTGTTAGGAGTCGATGGATAATTGGGTTACATATGAGGATTAGGAGAAAGGTGGATGAGGTTATTATAGAATTTGAGAATACAGTGGATAATTTCCAGTGGATTGTCACGTGCATACATCTTGAGTACATCCCCTCTTAAGAGGTTTGGGAAGATCCCGTACTGACAACCAAGTTGTTGGCAGATTCTGTAATGACAACTAAGTTTTGGGCAGTTCCTGTACTGACAACTAAGTTTTGGGCAGTTCCTGTACTGACAACCAAGTTTTGGGAAGATTCCGTACTGACAACCAAGTTTTGGGCAGTTCCTATACTGACAACCAAGTTTTGGGCAGTTCCTGTACTGACAACCAAGTTTTGGGCAGTTCCTGTACTGACAACCAAGTTTTGGGAAGATTCCGTACTGACAACTAAGTTCTGGGCAGATCCTGTACTGACAACCAAGTTTTGGGCAGTTCCTGTACTGACAACCTGGTTTTTGGCAGGTCCTCTATTGAGATCCAAGGTAAAGATCCAACATACTTTAGATAAATAAAAATATAATGAGATAATAAAGGAAATAGATTCAAGATAAAGATGAAAGGGCAAGATGCCGATAACTAAACGTGTCGATAAAGAGAAAAAGAATGGGAGAAAGGGGTGTCTGACGAACAGAAAATATAATGACATAAAAGTTATATAAAATGGGAAATTGAGATAGCACGATAAAACTAAGAATTGGAGAAGAGAGAAATAGCGAATAAGGACGACTTACAGAAAGTAAAATAAAGAGGTCTTCTAAGTCAGATATCTAGAAGACTGCAAATATTTTTTAATGTATAGCCTCCAAAAAACAAAGAAGGCAAACGAACCTCAAACAAAACAGTAAGAAATAAGGATACGGTAGAGTGAGAAAGAGGAAGAGAACGCTTAGGGCCAGATAAGATGGAAGGAGAGACGAAGAAAATGAATAAGTTAGGAAAGGAAGGATGAAGTTGAGGAAGGGAACAAAGGCAAGAGAGGTTGAATAAGGATAACAAGGAGAAAAGGAGGGAGACGAGGAGAGGGAGGGGAGAGAGGAAGGGAGAGAGGAAGCGAAGGTGGAATGTGTCAAAGGATCACCACATGAGAGACAGTCAATTTAACATGATTTTATTTTACACTATAAACAGGTTATTCCACCGTGTACCGGAAGATCAAAAGTTGAGGAGAATGATGGAGCACGAAAGAAAGAGGTCAGAGAGACAGGAAGAGAGCAAATGCATGGAATACAAAAGAGAGATTGATAGATTTGTTTATTTACAAGTTATCTGTATTTGCTTAAACAGTGGATGGTATGAGTATAAAAAAAGGGTGAGGACACTGAAATTAATTTCTATTAACATTAATATCAAAAGAACATCAACATTTATATCAACATTTAATCGACATATTTTTTGTGTTGAGAATGAAAATAAAGATGAGATACGGAAAGAGAGAAATGGGAAAAACAAGGACAGAGGAACAGTAGAAGGTATAACTATCAAAAATAGCCAGTTGGCCTCAATTAAAACATTCAGTTACTTACTTTTGGGTTTTAGAGTCCCTATAAACCGTGAGTCTCCATATAATCTTTTTTAATATATTTGTTAAGTTGTAATATTTAGCTGATATCAGGTATCTCTCTGCTATTTTCCTCAGCTTAAAACAGAACACTTATAAGCACTAGACCACTGCAATTTCAGTGTTTAATATTGATGCTTTGTCGTCTGAATTCACTCCTGGTGCCATATTTTAGTGTCATGGGCACATTTATTCATAGTTCAGTTCACTCTTATTCCTAAGTGATTTATGAACATAGTGAGCTAATGAGGTTCCAGGACAGAGGTATGCGGCATACCTCATACTTTTGTTCCTCGAATTTTAACTCCCTTATGTTGACCTTCTGTGTCCTTTGATATAATGTTCTAATCCAGTTTCAGTTGTTTCTGCTAGTGCTGTGTTTCACCACCTTCTTATCAATCTCTCGAAGGGAACAAAATTAAAAGCCTTGTTGGGCTCAGTCTTATATTTCTGTAATCTTCAGCATTCGCTACTGATTCATGTATATGTGAGAAGAACAAATTAGATTTTGTCAAACTTTATGAATCGTATGTAAAAAAAAAATTGTCTATTGTTAATATACATGTTTAAGATAATTGAAGCTAAACCATCTAAACGATACTCATAGTACCGATTGAAAAGTACTAAGCTCTTCTCTAAATATTTTTTCAGGCTAAACTGTACTTTTGCAGAGATCTGGGGACTTCACCTATGTGTCAGCATTGTTGATTTCAAAATCATACTTTCAATTTTCATGACGCGTTTTGAACAATTTATTCTATAGTTGGCACGTATGGATTACTTTTTAAATTAATATAGGTATTTATTGCCTCTTTTAAGAGAGACTTTGTTCTATTATTATTCTAATTGGCAAATAAAATACTTGGTTTAAAAATTTGTTTTCATTAATTAAGATAAAAAAATCATGAACATCATTAAGAAGTTGAAATTATTTCTACCCACTGAGAATATTAATTACGTGCTGAGAAGAAAGTTGACTGGCTGCTGAGATCTATTTGTAGTTGCTTTTATAGCTAAACAAATTAAATTAAAATATTATTTATAATGAATTTCCCTAGAAGCTGAAAATAATTTAGATATTGAAATATGGGTAGACAAGTCCGTAGAGTATAAACAAACTACAATTGAAGTCCCTGTAACAATTTGCTGTCAGTGTGACGAGACTTCATTACAACGTAATATATTGTAGTTAGGGGTAACATTTCATAGCGAGAGTGATGTACCACGATTAGAGTGACACATCGACATCAGGGTGACACCTCATGGCCAGTGTGACATCCGGTTGTCGTGGTAATTCCTGGTCGTCAAGGTGACATCTCTCGGTACCAGTGGCAGGCCGGGGGTAGGATAACAGACTTTAATCAGAGTGATGGATAAAATATTGGCTTAAACATCATAGTTTTAATAGCTCGAATTACAAGCCCCGAAATTATTGTGACTGAATTTACTATATATATATTTATGCAAATACATATTCATTCCTACACTGATTAATCAAATATTTCACTCAACTAATTACTTTATACGTGTATATTAAAAATATTTGCTCATTTCCACACTATATTATATATATATATATATATATATATATATATATATATATATATATATATATATATATATATATATATTGTATATATATATATATATATATATATATATATTATATATATATTGTATATATATATATATATATATATATATATATATATATATATATATATATATATATATATATTATATTATATATATTATATTATATATATATTATATATATTATATATATATTATATTATATATATATATTATATATATATATATATATATATATATATATATATATATATATATATATATATATATATATATATGCGAACAAGCCTGAATGGTCCCCAGGACTATATGCGACTGAAAATGCGTCTCGTCGTGATGGTCAACCGGATTAAGGCGTCCTGTAAATACCAGCTGCGTTGCTCCTGGCAGTATGGGTTCGAGTCACTTCTGGGGTGTGAGTTTTCAGTCATATATATATATATATATATATATATATATACATATATATATATATATATATATATATATATATATTATATATATATATATATATATATATATATATATATATTATATATATATATATGTGTGTGTGTGTGTGTGTGTGTGTGTGTGTGTGTGTGTGTGTGTGTGTGTGTGTGTGTGTGTGTTTCGAATCATGTAGGTTCGAAACGTTGTGTAATTTTATAATCAGTGTAATACATTCAACAGTTATTTATTTCTTTTTCTTCACCTTGAATGAACGTGACCTTTGGAGAACTCCTCTTCCAATTAAACCCAGATGCAAGAGCGGTATAGAAACTAGTTAGAGGTATAGAAACCGTAAACAAGTTTCTAAACTCTAAATGTTTCGCTTTTCTAAAGATTGTTAAGATTGTTTGCCCAACTTTGAGATATATGTACCTCGTGAACATTTCTGATTGTTAGATGCGTAATTACAAGTAACTCCTGTAAACAGAAAACGATAAAAATTTACTCCTTAAATTTTGGGGCGCTCTTGAAACCATTGCTTCATTTTCTTTGAGGTTATTATTACGAATGTACGTTCACATAGCCCCAACACACACAAATTGTAAACACACATACGCAAAGACACACACATGCACACACACATGCACACGCACACACACACACACGCACACGTAATAGAGGGGGTTCCCAGCGGTGCCCGAAGCAATCCGGTGACAGGGTCGACCAAAGCAAGTTTATCAGTATGCATTACGTGCTTCATTATATGCCACGTGTATTTATTGTGTGTCAGCATGTGTCAACCGACCTGTAAGGCAGTGGGAGGGTATGGGGGGGATGTGGCCTGGGGAAGCACATGTCTGGGGAATTTAACATAGATCTTAGTAGTGATTTACACTGCTGAATATTGCGTAATCGTTATACAAACAGTAGCAGTATTTATAGCAACAGTTTTATCCTTAGTAATGACAACAGAAGTTATTAAGAATAACAGTAAAGCCAACATGATTATACGTGCTTTAGATATGGTTCATGCGGATGGCTGCAGTATCCGGCGTTCTCAATTCTCATACTCGATTTGACATGAAATGTCAAAATCAATCATTTGTAAATGTGTTATTTATAACATATAATCAAGCTTATAAAGTTTGGCGAAATGCTTAAATTACAGCTAGCAAAATGTTTTGCACAAGTACTCTCATATTTCCATCAATAGCATACAGGTGAAATTATTTTGAAGGATTTTGATGAGTCATTGTATCAAACTCGGGTTTAATCTAAAATCTATTTTCTTTATGTTTAACCGCATTAAATATGTTCCATTTTACACAAACTGTAAAATAGGTAACATCAACATTCTGGGGAATTTTTAATCAGGAAGTTCATCATGTCTGGGTTTTGAACTGCAACAATGATATAAAAAGCAAATTGAATTAATGGCGTTGTTGAAATAAGCATTGATGTTGTCTTGTCTATATATTGCGATTGCTGTGCCTGGCGATGCCAAAATGTCCATGTAAAGTTAGAGACAATATATTAATGAAAATAAAATTTTCCTATTATTCATTTTGCTATTGAATGAACCATACAAATTATACATGGTATAAATGTCTGAGTATACTGGCGAACGATAATTCAGGAGACAGGGATTGTTAATGAAACAATGTATCGATACTTATTTTAACAAGTCCATTTGAAAATATATATTTTGCAAAGTTTCATCAAAACGTTCTATTCATTTGACACAGACCCTGTTGACAAACGGAAAATAGTTTTACTTGGAACACCAAAGCAAAAACCAATGTCTGGTGTTCTAAATTTACTGTAAGCGTGAGAAAGGTACTACTAAATTTCCTTCTCTAAAATTATCTCGACCGGTTCACGCCTCACGTCTAACTCATGTGCCGAATTTCACCCAAACTGGTTAATCCGTTTTTGGAGCTACTTTATCTACACACGCCACCCCGAATGACGGCACGAGTTACACACACACACTCTGGCGTTAATAAAGCGATGCGTTATTCCACAACTCGCTAAGTAAACATTAAGGTCGAGAAAGACCAATAAAAAACAGTGGCATTTCATGGTAACCAAACGTAGATTTCCACTGATGATGAGTGACTTCGGAGTAATAACTCGTGCAGTGCCTTGCTGTTATTTCTATCGCAGGGGGATTTTCAGCAACTTTTTTATGTTGACAACAGTATTTTCTGTAGTGGCGAAACACTGACACGCGTACACACGTGCGAGTACACACGCACACACACACACTCACACAAACACAGTCCTAATAGCCCCAATATTAAAAAAAATAGGAAACAGGCAAGCGACATTAAACTACAGGCCAGTTTCCCTAACTTGTATACCATGCAAGGCGATGGACAAAATCGTGGAGGCAAAAAGCTCTTAGAACATCAGGAGAGAAGGAGCTTTGTAACACACCATCAGCATGGGTTCAAGTAGTAAATCGTGTTTCACAGATTTAATAGAATTCTATGACCAGACGACAAAATTTAGGCAGGAAAGAAGGGTTGGGCAGACTGCATTTTCTTAGACTTTAAGATAGCTTTAGATTCAGGCCGCCTTAAGAGGCTGTTACAAAAGTTGGAGAAACAGGCAGGAATAACAAGTAAGGTACTCCTGTGGATAAGGTATTATCTAAGCAACAGAAAACAGCGAATAATTGTGAGCGGGGAGACATCAGAGTGGCGAGATATCACCAGCCGAGTACAACAGGACTTTGGACATCGAAATATCCGGTTTTTGATATATGTGAACAATCTTCCAGAGAGCATAGTGTCATTCCTCTTAATGTTTGCTGATGGTGCGAAAATTATGAGAAGAATCAAGTCAGAGAATAATAGAGACAACAAGACGGCCTGGACAATCTGGCGGAATGGTCTTGAAAATGGCTACAAATTTTAAATTCAAGCAAGTGTAAAGTAATGAAATTAGGTGAAGGGAGCAAGAGGCCGAAAACAAGGTAATATCTGAGAGGTGAAATCCTTTAAGAGTCAAGTAGAGAGAAAGCTCTGGCCTTTGATATCACACTGAACCTGTCCCCAAAAGCTCAAATCAAAAGAATATCATCAGCGGCATATGCTATCATTAGAACTACTTTTTACTGGCAATCATTAGAATTGCCTTCAGAAACGTTGAATCATTCAGAACCTTGTATACCTCATATGCAAGACCAATCCTGGAGTCCATGCCTAGTTAAACACAGGACAAAGTTAGAGAAGATTTAGAGGAATGCCACCAGACAAGACCCGAGAGCTGAGAGGTATGAGTTATGAGAAAAGGCTACGTGAATTAAATCTCACATCCTTGGAAGACAGAACAGTTAGGGGAGACATGATCACCACCAACAAAATTACCATAGGAATTGACAGGTAGGACAAACTATTTAGCAAGGGTGGAAAACGAACAAGGGCACAAAGGTGGAAACTTACTACATGAGAAAATGAGACATAAGAAAGAACTTTTTCAGTGTCAGGGAATTAAATAAATGGAATGCAATAAGCAGTGATGTGGTGGAGGCAGACTTAATGCACAGTTTCAAATGAAAACATAATAGAGCCCAATGGGATCAGGAACCGGTGCACCAGTTCATAGACAGTTGATTAGCGGGACCAAAGAGTCGAAGCTCGACCCCCATATAACCACAACTAGGCGAGTGCACACACACTCATGAATATAAAATAAATATGATATAACAGATTAGGAACATGGCAAGGAGAGGAGGAAGGGAGATGTACGTAAGTTAAAGAGATAAGAGAACATATATTATATATATATATATATATATATATATATATATATATATATATATATATATATATATATATATATATATATATATATATATATAAAGTACAAACTGGAATAATATTTACATCACTTTTCCCCGATCTATGAAGCACACAGTGTATGATAACGGATCATAATCCACCAGTATACAAATTGTATGAGTTTGTAAATATCAGGCTCACTGCTGGCACAGGTCACGCACATCTGCAGTGCCTTGAAAGGTCACCCAGTGAGCCTTCCTCTGGGGTTTCTGAGCCTACGCACGTGTCCTCCGCATATCGTACCCAATAGCCAGAATCGTACGACTCAGCCTATGAGGGAGGGACCATTTTGCGTAAGCCAGAGAAATTATTCAATTTTGTTGTATTTTGAGTTTGGTCGTAAAATTGTAATATTCTTAAATTACTGCCCCTTGATTTTGTGGGGAATTTTATTAAAGAGGCTTATTTGGGATGACTAGCAGAGTGAATTTAATAGTTATAAATAATTGTGTCATGGACAGGCATCCAGTATATATATATGAATATTAAGCTAATATCGAGGTCTTCTTCCCAAGGTCTAACTACTGATCATTCCCAGGATGCATCCCCACAACTCGCTAACCCCTGGATACCTATTTACTGTTGGTTAACAATCGCAGTAGGTGATACGAAACGCGCCAAACATGCTCTGCAGAGACGGTCGGCGAGGCACAAGTCAACACTAATAATATATAATATATAAATATATATATATATATATATATATATATATATATATATATATATATATATATATATATATATATATATATATATATATATATATATTATATAATATTAGTGTTGACAATATATATATATATATATATATATATATATATATATATATATATATATATATATATATATATATATATATATATATATATTGTTGATTAAGACCGAAAGGGTAAGATTAATAATTCTAACACGAATCTTCTCAATATTTCTTACGTTCTTCTTCACTGTCGAGGGTAATTGATAAATTAACTCTCCAAAATTCATTCTTTTATTTCTGGTCTGACGCCTGAGCGCGTTTCGTAATGCTTATTACATTTTCAAAGGTTTACACTTAAAATACATCATATTTATACTCGTTTTGGATGAGGTGACGAAGATAAGACAGAACACGAATCAATGGTTATAAATTGGATATGAAAACATAAGAATTGAAGTAACTGCAGAAGGCCTATTGGCCCATATATCCTCTTGCTGCTTCTATGTTGGTTCGGGGTCTTGAAGTGGGTAGAATATAGTTGTGCATTAATTGGCTGTTGATTACTGGTGTTGACTTTTGATGTGCAGTGCCTCGCTGATGTCGAGTCTCCTGCTATTGCTGTATTTATCGATGATTTCTGTGTTGCTTGTTAAGATTTCTCTGGTGATGGTCTGGTTCTGAGAAGAGATTATATGTTCCTTGATGGAGCCCTTTTGTTTGTGCATAGTTAATCGCCTAGAAATAGACGTTGTTGTCTTGCCTATATACTGAGTTCTTTGGGGCTTACAGTCCCCAAGTGGGCATATGAAGGCATAGACGACGTTGGTTTCCTTCAGGGCGTTCTGTTTGGTGTCTGGGGAGTTTTTCCTGAGTTGGTTGGCCGTTGTTTTTATTTTTTGTAGTAAATTATCAATTGTATTTTCTGATTTTTGCCTGTAGGGATAACGTTCCTATCAATAATGTCTTTTAGGACCCTTTCCTCTATTTTATGAGCCGTCGAAAAGATGTTCCTGTAAAACAGTCTAATAGGGGGTACATGTGTTTTGTTAGTTGACTCTTCAGAGGTTGCATGTCGTTTCACTTTTCGTTTTTGACAACTTTAACAAAACCGTTTGAGAAGCCATTGTTGACTAGGACCTGCCTTACCCTTTAGAGTTCTTCATCGACTTGCTTCCATCCTGAGCTGTGACTGAGAGCACGGTCGACGTAAATGTTGACAACACTTCTCTTGTACCTGTCTGGGCAGTCACTGTTGGCATTGAGGCACATTTCTATGATTGTTTCCTTAGTGTAGACTGCAGTGTGGAAGCCTCCGTTCCTTTCCGTGACTGTTACATCTAGAAAGGGCAGCTTTCCATCATTCTCCATCTCGTACGTGAAACTCAACACAGAATTCCGCTCGAATGCCTCCTTTAGCTGCTGCAGACGTCTGATATCAGGTACGTGCATGAAGATGTAGTCAACATACGTGCAATATATGGCGGGTTTCAAGTCCATGTCAACTAAGACCCTCTGCCCTCTGACAGGACACCTAGGTGAGAACCCATGGCGACCCCATCTACTTGCGTATACATGTGCCCATTTGGACTGAGAAAGGGTGCCTCTTTTGTGCAGGGTTGGATTAGTTTCCTTAGTATGTTTTCTGGTATATCAAGAGAACAACACGGATCATGATACACTCTATCCGCTATCATCCCGATTGTTTCATCCACAGGTACGTTGGTAAACAATGACTCTACATCCAACGAGGCTCTTATCCCCATGGCCAGCGCTCCCCGTAGTAAGTCAACAAATTCCTTTGGAGACTTTAGGCTGAAAGCGCGAGGTACATAAGGAGTCAGCAAGCAGTTGAGTCGCTTAGCAAGTCTGTACGTGGGTGTGGGTATCTGGCTGATGATTGGCCGAAGTGAGTTTCCAGGCATGTGACATTCCCATAAGCATAACCAGGTTTGTATTCCCCAATAACCTTTGGCAGGTGTAGTCCGGATTTCTTGGCGTTCACACTTTCGATCAATCTGTTTACCTTCGTTTTCAGTTCGGCTGTAGTGTCCTTCGTTACCCTTTGGAATTTAGTTTGGTCAGAGAGTATGAGGTTCATTTTCGCCGGATATTCGTCTTTTTTTAAGAATAACGTATACTGGCGACTTGTCACCTCTCCTGACGACATCTCCTTATTCTCACGAAGGCACTTAGCTGCCGCTTTGAGCTCGGGGGACAGTATGGGGCTTTTGTAGTTACCTCGAGTCTTTCCTCCTTTTGCAATAAGTTCCGCTTGCAAGGTGTCTTTAGTGTCGTGTGACTTGAGATTGCTTTCAATGCACAACGATTTCTTCCTTAGATGTCGATGAAATCATTGATAAATACAGCGATAACAGGAGACTCGACATCAGCGAGGCACTACACATCAAAAAGTCAACACCAGCAATCAACAGCCAATTAATGCACAACTATATTCTACCCACTTTAAGACCCTGAACCAACATAAAAGCAGGAAGAGGATGTATGAGCCAATAGACCTTCTGCAATTACTTCCATCCTTATGTTTTCATATCCAATTTATACCCATTGATTCGTGTTCCGTCGAGTTCCTCCACACACATATTATATATATATATATATATATATATATATATATATATATATATATATATATATATATATATATATATATATATATATATATATATATACAGTAGAACCTCGAGTGACTACCGGCTCAAATGGCGAGCAATTTGGGTAACGAGCGCCCCGTTCGCCGACATTTCGTCTCGTTAGGCGACCGCTCGTTTGAATAACGCCAACACCACATGGTGGGGTCGCGCTGCTTCCAGCACATTCCCGACCGCCGCCTCCGACAGTGTTGTGGTGGTGTCGTGCACGACCAGTATCCCTCTGCATCGTTCAGCATATAATTGTGATAATCGTGGATTTTGTGTGGGTTTGTGACTTCACGTCGTAACGCACGATGTCGGCAAAGCAGCAGCTTGCTAAAGAAAGTTTTGGCAAGGGGAAGAAAGATCCAATCACTGTGGACGTGAAGAAGGAAATCATAGCAAAGCACGAGCGTGGTGTTCGTGTGGCTGATCTTGCCAGGGAGTATGGCAGGTCTTCCTCAACAATTAGCACCATTTTGAAGAGGAAGGAACAATTTAAGACGTTTGACGTGGCCAAAGGAGTTACTAATGTTACCAAGAAACGTCCAAAACTCCTAGATGATGTTGAAAGGCTACTGTTGGTGTGGATGAATGAACGTCAATTACATAGCGATAGCGTCTCTGAAGCTATCGTTTGTGCTAAAGCAAGGGTGCTGTTTATGGACCTTGTCAGGAAGATACCAGATGCGTCGTCTGAAGATGAGCAGTTATTTAAAGCAAGCCGTGGATGGTTCGAGAACTTTAGGAAGAGGAGCGGTATACACAATGTTGTGCCACATGGGAAGGCTGCCAGCTCTGATAAAGCTGTTGCCGAGACTTTTGTGCCACAGTTCCAGGAATTTGTTGATCGGGAGCAGTTCCTGCCCCAACAGGTTTTCAATTGTGACGAGACTGGGCTGTTTTGGAAAAAATTGCCGAAGAGAACCTACATCACGCAAGAGGAACAATCGTTGCCTGGCCACAAACCGATGAAGGATCGGCTCACCCTCGTGCTCTGTGCCAATGCAAGTGGCGATTGCAAGGTAAAACCGCTGCTCGTCTACCACTCTGAAAATCCGCGTGTGTTCAAGGCATGTAAGGTGCACAAGACGCGGTTGAATGTGATGTGGAGGTCCAACAAGAAGTCCTGGGTCACGCGGATCTTCTTCAGTTAATGGGTAAATGACGTTTTCGGCCCCACAGTGAGGAATTATCTCGTCGAGAAGCAGTTACCACTCAGGGCCTTGCTTGTGCTCGATAATGCACCTGCGCATCCTCCAGAAATGCAAGATGATCTGTTCCCGGAGAATCAGTTCATCACCATCAAGTTTCTTCCTCCAAACACCACTCCACTCCTCCAATCCATGGACAAGCAAGTCATTGCTAACTTTAAGAAGCTGTACATGAAGGCTTTGTTGGAGAGGTGTGTTCATGTGATAGACACCACAGGGCTGACCCTCAAACAGTTCTGGAAGGACCACTTCAATATCATGGGGGCCTTGCGTTTGATTGATAAGGCCTGGGAAGGAGTGTCACGGAGGACCCTACACTCCGCATGGCGAAACCTGTGGCCGGAGGGTGTCCCTATGCAGGACTTCGAAAGTTTCGGTCCTGCTCCTGAGGATGACCCGGACGCGCTTTTAGGGGATGATATTGTTGCTCTGGGGCAAACATTGGGTCTAGAGGTGGATGCCGCTGATGTGCAGGAGTTAGTGGAGGAGCACAGTGATGATCTGACCACTGAGGAACTCCTGGAACTGCAGAAAGAGCTGGTGCAACAGGAGGTAAAGGAGCTCTCATCGGGGGAGGAAGAGGTATGGGAGGATGCTGTCCCGTCCAGTGAGATCAGGGACGTGTTGGTAATGTTCGAAAAGGTGACCGCATTCGTGGAAAAACATCACCCTGACAAGGCAGTGACAACACGTTGCGTGAACATGTTTAATGACAATGTGCTGTCTCGGTTTAGGGACATCCTAAAACGTAGACAATTCCAAGTGGCACTCGATACGGTCTGTGGAAAGGGTGAGAAAAGAGGTGCAAGTGATAGTGAACCACAACCCGGTCCCAGTGGGGTTAAATTCCCCAAAAGAGAGAGTCCGCCTGACCCACACGTGGCGTCTCCCTCCACGTCGTAACTCTTCTTCTCCTTCCCACCTCCCAATCGTCTCCCTCAAGCCAGCAACGACTTTTCGTAAGGTAAAGTGAATGTAAAATGGAAACAGTCAAACAAAACATTTATTTTACATGTACAGTATCATATTACCAGTGTATAATGTCATACTGTTGTTTTTTGGGCTGGAATGGATTATTTCTATTGACATTATTTTCAATGAGAAATTTCGTTTTGAATGACGTCCGTTTCACATGACGACCACGACGCCGGAACGGATTAATTCGTTATTAGAGATTCCACTATATATATTATATATTTATATATTTGTATATATATATATATATATATATATATATATATATATATATATATATATATATATATATATATATATATATATTGAAAACTCCACACCCCAGAAGGATTAGAACCCAGACAGCCAGGAGCACTATGCACCTTGGCGTATCAGGAACCTTAACCACTCGACTACCCTGAATGTACAAAAGTCATTGGTAGCCGAGGCTATATCCCCAACGACCCGACAACACATGGTGGTAAGCTTGAGCACCGTTATTTCAACAAAGCACCTTACTTTGTGGGGCCACGTGAGTGACACAAATCGTGTTGTGTTGCTCACAACAAAAATTGTGAGCACAAAACGCTGAAACTTTGTTGAAATTACGTGACGTCTATATTTTGGTGGAATACACGAAAGAAAACGTACTTACCATATCTGTGAACAAATGTTTCCTCTATATGAATGTCTCAAATTATTTTGATACTCTTTCAATCATAATCGACAATAAATTTGCGCGTATAGCATTTTCCCTTTCACACGCAAATTCAATATTGTACTGCTCAAGTAATTTATAAACAGAAGAACGTGTTTAGATGTATTAAATTAAAACTTGAATCATCAATGTATCATTTAATGTAAAGTGGCTTAAAATAAACAGGATGGAAACTAAAACATTGACTTTATTTGACCAAAGACAAAGGAGCCGGTCGGCCGAGCGGACAGCACGCTTGCACGTGATCCTGTGCTCCCGGGTTCGATCCCGGGCGCCGGCGAGAAACAATGAGCAGAGTTTCTTTCATCCTATGTCCCTGTTACCTAGCAGTAAAATAGGTACCTGGGAATTAGTCAGCTGTCACGGGCTGCTTACTGGGGGTGGAGACCTGATCGAGGACCGGGCCGCGGGGACACTAAAGCCCCGAAATCATCTCAAGATAACCTCAAGATAAGACAATGTCCCCCTATTTTATCGCTATAGATCTGAGTATCTACCGAGCCGCAAACAACAGTTTCTACATTATGCTAAAGAGAACATATTGTAGAACCCGTGAAATTATTAGTTAATATCATTAACAGTTAACATTCTGTTGAATAATCAATGGTTCCTGTTTGAAAGAATTTTTTTTTTTTTTGCAAAAAAATATCGTGGTAAAAGTGGCCGCTTTGAAGCTTTCACTCTACACAATGAGCACTCAGCGGCCGGATAGTGTCTCCCTATTGGCATGCAACACTAAAATTACAATCACACGCACGATTCAAAGTTAAATTTGTATGTCGATTAAAAGAAACTCAGACTAATTAAAAGCTAAATATTCAAAAAGTATTCATAAATAGAGCTCCAGGGGTAATCCACTTCTTTCATTCAAGATTAATATATAATTACACACTGTCAACATATATATATATATATATATATATATTTTCGACACAAATAGTTTCCATAATTTTTTCTCATATCGACAATTTAAATAAAAAAGCTGATATTAAACCAAGATGAAAATATTTTATATTCGTGTAATAACTGTTCTCTACTGTGGGAACCAAGTCAGTAGGTTCTTGTAGCGTACAAAATAAATTTGAATTTCTTGCGTAATTGTTACATGTATAGATAAAAAAGATACTAACTGTTTTGTCTGGTAGATTGTTCGATGGTTGGAGGGCCTGACGCTTGCGGTTAGCCTCTCACAACTTTCCATGGTGATTTCTGATTATATGGAGTGTCAGACGGGGTAGAGAGAGGAAGAAAATGAGGGAGAGAAAACGAGAGGGAGAAAGGAGGGAGGAGAGGGAGAACGGAAGGAGGACTAGAGTACAGGAGGGAATGGAGGTCGGCAAGGAGGAAGAGGAGAAGGAAGGGAAAAGATAGGGGGTGAATGGGAAGGAGGCTAGGAGGAGAGAGAGGCAGAGAGAGACAGACACCACCTGGTACCGGAGTCTCAGAGAGGTAAGGGTGATATCCAAATGAAGGTTAGTAAAACCGGAGTTACACAGGAGTCAATACTATGATCCATGCCGTTCCTGTTTTCCCAATGGCAAAGTAGGAAACAACATGCCAGTATTGATGAGTAGTGCAAAACTAATTTAACAAATCAAAACAGAGAAGCATTTTAGAATGCTTCAGGAGAACATGGATAAGCTAAAAATTATATTGTTGAAAATGGTTGCATAACTTCAATCTACCAAGTGCAATGAAATGAGAATGACGGGGGGAGGGGGGGGGGGGTTTAAGGTTACACAGAGCTCGTAGGGGACAATATAACACAAGGGGAAGATAACTGGAAGAATAAAAACAAAATTGTAATATTAAACAAAAACAGTATACATTATTTCAGTTCATTTACCATTGACACAATCCTACATATATGAGAAGACACACACGCACACACACACACACACACACACACACACACACACACACACATACATAAACAACACTAACAAAGATACTCGTGTCACATATAAAGATACACGTGAGACACAGATAAAGACAGGTTACATAAATGACGTAGGCGGCATAAATGTACACTATCTGACGTGATAATTATCAACATGGTTTATTTGACTGGACTTTTCACGAGTAAATAACATAGTTACAACTAGTAAATTTGCCCTTTCAAAACAAACTGAATTTTCAATGAGACAATGCAAATGATGCAATTATTTTGATGCAAATTTAATTGTTTATTGTATTGAATAATGAGAATGTCCTCTTTGTAATACAAATTTGGGGAAAATATATATTAACGAAATATATAATTGCTGATCATTATTCAATGCGTTCATTATTTCATTTTATTAATCCATACGTTATTATATCTCTGTAGAAATTGTTCTAAATTATATTTATACATTACTAATTTCTTCACTGTGTCGCAGTGGTTAGTGATGCACATGATCAGACCCGAGTTCGATACAAGGCAAGTGCTAGACGTTTTTATCACGTTTCCTTACACCTTATGTACCGACATTGACTCATAAATTTACTGACAGCAGCAGAGTACGATATTTGCGATTACAAAGAGTCGAATAAAACGAGTTGCTAGAGTTATTGTAGCACCCAGCGGAGCGAGCCGTGTCCGGTGGGTGGTGGAGGAGCAGGAAGAAGAACATGGCTTTCAGGGGTGGAAGAGAACATGTGTTTTCCACAAGTGGGTAAAGGAAGAGATGTGGATTTGGTGGTCAAGTGTGGCAGGCGTGTGTACCTCGCCCATTGTTGTGTTGTCTTCCATGTGATCCTAATCACTTGGTTCTTTGAGCCAGTAGAAGCTCTCAAACACATTGCCCCATCACTGGTTAGAGGCAGAGTGATCCTCCATAGCTTCAGTACACCCTGTCACCCTGAGAGCCACAACCCAGCTTGGTGACCTATATAAGTGATGCACACTGTCACTCTGGTCTTGGCTTTCCTATGATTTACATATTTAAAAATACTGAACTGTAATGAATGGGAGGTTCGGAAAAACACTGAGGCTTTGGCTAAAATATCAATATACATGTTTCTTTCTACATACATACATATTATATATATATATATATATATATATATATATATATATATATATATATATATATATATATATATATATATATATATATATATATATACACACTGAATGCGATTGCTGAAAAAAAAGGTTGGTGGCTGTATTTCAGGAACGGAAGTCAGGTTGTGAAATATGGTGAGCAGTTGGAGAGCGTCCAGAATTTTTCAAATTATTTGGGAGCACTTTTAGGGAGGGTGGAGGAATGGAGGTTGATAAATCGAAAAACTGTGAAAGGCAGGCGGATTTCTGGTACTTGTAGGAGTCTGGATGGGAGAAGGAGGCGGCCAAGGATGTCAGCCTCTAGGTCAGCTGAGTGTGTGGAAGAGAGCCCCTGCTGCCTCTAACCAGGGGTGGAATGAAAGCCCCTGCTGCCTCTAACCAGGGGTGAAATGAGAGCCCCTGCTGCCTCTAACAAGGGGTGGAATGAGAGCCCCTGCTGCCTCTAACCAGGGGTGAAATGAGAGCCTCTGCTGCCTCTAACAAGGGGTGGAATGGGAGAGCCCCTGCTGCCTCTAACGAGGGGTGAAATGAGAGCCCCTGCTGCCTCTAACAAGGGGTGGAATGAGAGAGCCCCTGCTGCCTCTAACGAGGGGTGAAATGAGAGCCCCTGCTGCCTCTAACAAGGGGTGGAATGAGAGAGCCCCTGCTGCCTCTAACGAGGGGTGAAATGAGAGCCCCTGCTGCCTCTAACAAGGGGTGGAATGAGAGAGCCCCTGCTGCCTCTAACCAAGGGTGAAATGAGAACCCCTGCTGCCTCTAACAAGGGGTGGAATGAGAGCCCCTGCTGCCTCTAACCAGTGGAGTAAGAGCGCTCCTGCTGCCTCTAGTAATGAGTGTGACATATAGATACAGACAACGTACCAGGGTTAGTGTGTGTATGTGGTGTATGTGTGTGTGTGTGTGTGTGTGTGTGTGTGTGTGTGTGTGTGTGTGTGTGTGTGTGTGTGTGTGTGTGTGTGTGTGTGTGTGTGTGTGTGTAGTGTGTGTGTGTGTAGTGTGTGCATGTGTGTGTATTCGCCTAGTTGGGCTTGCGGGGGTTGAGCTCTGCTTTTCGACCCGCCTCTCAACTGTCAATCAACTGTTACTATTTTTTTCCACACACACATACACCCCAGGAAACATCTCCGTAACAGCTGTCTAACTCCCACGTATCTATTTACTGCTAGGTAACAGGGGCATTAGGGTGAAAATAAACTTTCCCCATTTGTTTCTGCCTGGTCCAGGAATCGAACCCGGGGGCCACAGAATTACGAGTCCTGCGCGCAGACCACTCAGCTACCTGACACCGTGTGTGTGTGTGTGTGTGTGTGTGTGTGTGTGTGTGTGTGTGTGTGTGTGTGTGTGTGTGTGTGTGTGTGTGTGTGTGAGAGCGCGCGTGCGCTCTTGTGTGCGTAGGTACATACGTTCATGTGTGGGCACGAACTTTATACTTTAAGTTTAAAGTTATTACAGCATTATGTAAAACATGAGACTGTGGCATGGAGCGGCGGGCCTCAGGAAGATCGGAAGATCGCTCCTTGCTCCCCCCAGCAACAACCCCCAACCTCCTCCCCGCCATCACCCTCTCCGGCTCAGTACATACGATACTAAGTCGTGCGCTCGGCACTCGACTTGAAAGCAAGGAGGAGGAGGAGGAGGAGGACTATCCAGGAGGGGCCAGAAGCACGACACTGAGAGTACATCATGGGCCGTGCTCTACAGCACCCACCCCCTCATCTTGTCCCCTGCTCCCGTGGGTCGAGAGGAACACAGCGTCCTCTGGAGGAATGATTCCTACTTGATGACATACGTTAAGGTACGTTTAATCACTTCTGGACTATAGCATTCACATGAAAAATATCGAGACGCTTTTCTCTAATATATATATATATATATATATATATATATATATATATATATATATATATATATATATATATATATATATATATATATATATATATATATATATATAAATATATATATATAAAGATTCTTATATACTGCTTGCGATGTTTGTCTTCTTTATTATGAACCGAGTCACTTTCTATTTTTAGGTCATTACTTTACAACCTTCCACCCCCACCCAATCCTCAATATTAATCAACGTCTGCCAGAAAGCCACGAAAAATGTATACTTTTTGCCAGGAAGATTTCAGACCACATCGTTATTTATAGTGGAGTGATTCTCCCTCTGGTTGTGGTCCCACTGTGTGTGCACGAGGCGAGAGGGGTCGAGGACAGGTTAGTATACGACCTGACCTCACACACACACACACATAACACATTGCATTTTTAACGGAATCGAATACAGGTTGCATGTTGTTTTAGTAAAAATGAAAATATAACAGTTTATTTTCTGAGCATCGGCTTCGATAGGTTAGGAGGGTTGGTTAGGTTGGACCGTTACGTAAAGAACATTTTTTAGGGAGAACAAAATCTAGAGATCAAAATCGGGAGAATAAAATTCTCGAGGGAACAAAGAGGGTACATAAAGACATTATTTAACGTGGGTGCTACATGCACGATGGGACACAGGTGGAAACTGAGTACGCAAAGAAGCAATTAACAGAGACATTAGAAGGAACTTTTTTCAGTGTGAGAGTAGTTAACAGTTAGTAAGTCAGCCTCCACCACATTAAGAAGTGATGTGGTGGAAGCTGACTGCATACACAGTTTCAAATGTTGATATGACAGATCCCAATAAGCTCAGGAACTGTACACATGATGATTAACAGTTGAGAGGCGGGAAAAAAAGAGCCAGAGCTCATCCCCCACATGCATAAATAAGTACACGCACATGCGTACACTAGATGCGGGTACTTTGCGATGCTCTGGTAAACCCAGTGAGCCGCTCGACCCAATAGCCGGATCAACCCGGCATCATTCCACCAAAAAAACTCTCAAAAAAATATGACAAATGATAATGTGTACTAGTGGAATCCTAACGTATACCAACATATCTCATCTCTGTCTCTCTCCATCTCTCTATCTCTGTTGGTATGGGTGCATAAGAGAGGGGGATGGGGTTTACTATTTTTTATTTACAGAGACTGATAATTACCCTCAAACGAACCAGGTAACCGGCTAATAGCTGTATATTATAATACCCCAAATGTAGGAGACTAGCTGCTAAAAGTATTCCGAAACCCAGTTTCCTGGGTTGAGGTAAGCCAGAGGCAAGCCGTTTAGAAGAGAGAGGAAGCCAAAGCCAGCTCCCTGGGTTGATGGGAGCAGTGTGAAAGAGAGCGGAGACAAGACGTGAGTGTGTGTCTGGACCCTGTTGGACAGCCGGCCCTCTCCGCCTGAGGGAGCTCAAAAATTGCCACCAAGTTACGAACAATGGAACTGAACACTGCCGGACAATTTGGACCGTGCGATACCGACTCTGTTTTCAGCACTGAATGTGTCTCGCTATCTCAGTTACACGTTGCAGACTACGCCTTGCAATGGCCCGTAACTCTTCAACTTTACGAATATGTTCGGGGGTTTGGTGCAAAAGTTGTGTCAGTCAGTATGAGAGTCACATACAACGGGGAATAATTAATACACATTGCAAAAATTTATTCTCAAACACGTTTATTGACTTCGGGTATTATAGAATTAAACCGACAGAAAATGAACCAAAGAGAAAAATGACGAAAGTGTGAAAGGCTGGGAAATGTTAGAGGAACAGGAAAGGGGACGGAGTGGGGAAGGGGGGGGGGGAAGAAGGAAGAATACAGAGAGGAGAAGCAAGAGGTCGAGGTAGGGGAAGAGAAAGACAGGAAAAGGAGACATAGCAAGGGGGGAGAGAGGAAAAGGAAGCAAGAGAAGGATAAGAGACTGAGGAGTAAATTAACCAAAAATGTGAGAGTAGCAAAATTATGGAAAGACTGAAAGAAGAAGGGAGAAGCAACAGCTAAAGGTGAAACATTTTAAAAATAGAGAGTAATAATATGGATGTATATTGTGTTAACGGAGGTAGAAAAGGGCGAAGAGGTAGAACCGCCTATTGACAGAGCACGAGTGCATGGAGGAATTGCGTTAAATCCTGGTTTGTGTCTCGGAGAGGCTGCAGGGTCCAAGTAAGGGCAGTAGAACTTTTGGTTGCAAATCTTTTTTACCATGTCGTAGCGCAGTCGATTAAGGCAGCGTCTGGGATGCTCTCGGACGAAGGTTCGAAACCTCATCACGGCCCTTGTGGATTTGTTCATTTGATGCATCACGCAATTGTGATTTCTGTGGGTATTGCAGTTACATTTCTGACCAATTTTTCCTTCATGCACGTATTGAGAATTTGACCACTAGAGCGAAGGTACGGATCGATTTAGTTATGACCACGATAAGAGCCGAGTAGAGGCCAGCTGAGAGCAGTAGGCTCTAGCATTAAGCAGTATATATACAGTAGTATATATATGACAGTTTCAGACCACGGAGGAAAATTGAAACAGGAATTTCCTTAAGTACTTTCTTATATTAATACATCTTCAGAAGGAGTCATTATAGGAGTCATTATAGTATAATATATTAATCAGTTCCATCGATGGATTTCACGACTACACAGTAATCAGGAATCAAATGCATTATTATAGTGCTCTGATGCTAATAGCAGTAGGCTCATGTGGTTGACATATATGTAATTTTATCAATACCAAGCTGCATATCCTTTATGACGGTGCAGATCTCCACCTGTGTGCCCAAAGTCCACGCAAAATAGAATTTAGGTTGTATTATTTTGTGAAGCCACTTGAAAGTAGTAAGCCTCTTTTGTATAACGGCGCCGGACACAGTAAAGCTATAAAGGTTGCACTACTCTGTCAGGACAGTGGCTGTGAAGGTAATCCTATAAGCCAGCTGTGAGAGGTAAAGCTAACGCAGCCTCACAAACAGCAAGCCACCAAGCACAAGCAGACACCTCACCTATACACAGTGTAGCAATATTAAATATATATATATATATATATATATATATATATATATATATATATATATATATATATATATATATATATATATATATACATATATATATATATATATATATATATATATATACATATATATATATATATATATATATATATATATATATATATATATATATATATATATATATATATATATATATTTTTTTTTTATTGAATATGAACGAAAGGGTAAGATTATTGATTCTAACACGAATCTTCTCAATATTCCTTACGTTTTTCTTCACTGTCGGGGGTAATTAAAAAATTACCTCTCCAAAGTTCATTTTTGCATTTTTATTTATGGTCTGACGCCTAAAAGCGTTTCGTAAGGACTTCTCACATTTTCAAAAACAGGCTTTTACACACATCATTTCATACTTATATTCGTTTTTGGGTGAGGTGATATGACAAATGTTTTTCGGTGAGGTGATAAAAGACAAAACACGAAACTATGGGTATATTGCATATTTGCTGCTTCTATATTGCTATGTATGCTTCTATGCTCGTTCGGGATCTTGAAGTGGGTAGAATATAGTTATGTGTATAATATTATGTGTAGAATATAGTTATGACATCAGCGAGGCCCTACACATCAAAAAGTCAACATCCAATTAACACATAACTATAATTCCCTTCAAGACCCCGAACTAACATAGAAGTAGCAAGAGCCATATAGCAATATAGAAGCAGCAAATATGCAATATACTCATTGTTTTGTGTTTTGTCTTTTGTCACCTCACCGAAAAACATTTGTCATATCACCTCACCCAAAAACGAATAAAAGCATGAAATGATGTGTGTAAAAGCCTGTTTTTGAAAATGTGAGAAGTCCTTGCGAAACGCTTTTAGGCGTCAAACCATAAATAAAAATGAGAAAATGAACTATGAAGAGTTAATTTTTCAATTACCCCCGACAGTGAAGGAAAACGTAAGAAATATTGAGAAGATTCGTGTTAGAATCCATAATCTTACCCTTGCGGTCATAATCAGCAACATATGTTTACAAATAGACTGCTACCAAAATATACTAATAATATATATATATATATATATATATATATATATATATATATATATATATATATATATATATGTGTGTATAATCCGTAATCGTAAAAACGGTAAAAAAAAAATAATTATCACATGGGAAAGATAATTCGAACTTTTCCAAACTATTTCGCGCATCAAACGTTAACAAAAGAATACAGTAGAGAGCAGACAGGGACGTAGAGAATGTATACTGTGTTTGATCTGAATGAATACAGGGGGAAAGGAGGGACTTCAAGACAGTGTCAGGTTCTTTCTCCAGATTAACAGTATTTGGAGCCTCGTATGTAAGGTCCTGTGTAAAATCAAATCAACTCCAAAGATAGTCCTGTGTAAAATTCCCCATCAAAAGATTGACACAGCCGTGAGGACCAAATTAGGAAAAAAAAACAAATTTATATTTTTATATTAAATAAAATGAAAATGAAATATAATTTTTTTTTTAATAATTCAGAGTGTCTAGATTACTGCAGTAATTTCTGCCGTGTTGGGGGCAGGGGGGGGGGGTAAATATAATCATTATTTGCCAGCCCATTCAGCACACACTTTTGTATCTGTAAAATATCTCTCACAAAAGGCAAGCAAGGAATTATGTTCATTAAAAACGTATTCCGGTTAATTCCGTCGAACAGCATGCTATGTTTATTTTAGTCCCAGATTATTTTAGTGGAAGAATTTTCCAACGAGGGATGAAAAAGTCTTTTTTTTTAATTCATTAAAATGTTGCTTATTAAGTCTTTATAAAACCTAATGTGTAGTGGCATTAAACATTATTATTTATTTCCTTCGTTAGCTGTATAATGTTGAGGACTTTTAGACAGGGGCTTTTGAATGGTGGTCGAGCCCAGTAGCGTGTAATGAGTTGGAATCCTGGCAGTGAATGGACAGAAAAGCCTGAAGTAGAGACGGCAGAGAGATGACATCACTGTATAACAAAAACGGGACTGACTGAATATATAATGTAAGGGGGCTATATATAATCTAACACACACACAGGGTAAGGTGAATATACAAGAGTTTAAAATAATCTAGGTAATAGGTGTGAAAAAAGTATTTAACATGTCTACATTTACTTAAAAATGTTGTCAAGTAATAGTACATTATCGTAGTATTTCGTGGCTACATATTCAATCGTGTTTCGTCAAATATGGTTAATTTTTTTGCTACTATGTTTTGCTAAAATAAAAATCCAAGAGGTGTCAGGGTATATCTGGCTTTATCCAAGAGGTGCCAGCGTATATCCGGCTTTATCCAAGAGATTCCAGCGTATATCCGGCTTTATCCAAGAGGTTCCAGCGTATATCCGGCTTTATCCAAGAGATTCCAGCGTATATCCGCCTTTATCCAAGAGATTCCAGCGTATATCCGGCTTTATCCAAGAGATTCCAGCGTATATCCGGCTTTATCCAAGAGATTCCAGCGTATATCCGCCTTTATCCAAGAGATTCCAGCGTATATCCGGCTTTATCCAAGAGATTCCAGCGTATATCCGGCTTTATCCAAGAGATTCCAGCGTATATCCGGCTTTATATAGAAGATTCCAGCGTATATCCGGCTTTATCCAAGAGGTGCCATTGTATATCCGGTCGCATCTAGACTAACTATATTTCCCATTCAACCTAACTGTAATTATTTCATAAGCTCTTTCAAGACCATACTTTCAACAATATTCTGTACATATTTTAGAAGTAAAAAAAAATCACACAATCTTTCATGCTATTTTTGTTAACCTGTTTATTTACATCTATGAATTTTCCTTTTACTATTGTCTAAAAGTTTCTGTTTCTAACTATTTCTGCGGTATCAACACGGTTTCTGTATCAACACGGCTGTGTTGATACAGCCGCTGTGGTATCAACAATGCCAGTCGCTTCCGTAGTAACAATAGCTCGATTTACGTCCTCTGTTATCGATTGTCAAATAGCGCCGGAATATTTTGAAATAGGTTTCTCTTGCCTTGGGTGATACAAGGCGTCACGGAAGGTATCTGTTACTAGCGTAGCCTCAATAGTACCAGGGCCACGGCACTTTGTGGCACCTAGTGGCACCGGGCCTCGTGGCACCCGTGGCGACAATATTAGTGGCATCTGTCCCGAAGGCACCCATGCCACGGGTACCCATCTCAACACCCCCTTTCCCCCCATTCCAAGGGCTCGAATCCCACTGACAGATGATTATGTTAACGGTATGTTAGCACAACATTCCGTTAGCATGCTGCCCTCTGATATAATAAATTTCAACATGGAAACTTAAAAACTAAAAAAACGGAACATTGTTTTCTGATTCCTAAAATTTACCACTCGACTGGGTGGTAATCTTTCCCGTATTAAAGATTTTCACACCTCATTAAATTTTTTACACGCGAGTGTTTAATTTCTTTGAATTTATTGTTATTACAACGAACAACGTGAGCAAAAGAACGTGATAATTACATACATATATATATATATATATATATAATATATATATTGTACACACACCCACACACCCACACCCTATGTTTGGGTGTTTGGATATGCTTAACTAAATCAAATATGTATTCTTCTCAATAACTTAATTTTTTTTGAATTGTACCTAATTCCTCCAGAGAAGGCCGTGGATTGGAGCACAAAATTAATATTGAAATTTCCCTAAACGATCTAATTTGCGATTTGCGCGGAGATTCGTTACCCCTTGAGAAGCTACACGACCCATGACCTACCAAAAAACAATGTTTTGTGTATTTAGTTGAACAAATTATCGTGTGTGAAGTGATGGACAAGTTGTTGCCAGTTTCTTCAATGAATATATATAATAACAAATTATGCACCAGTTTGTTTTCTTAATATGCTCACGGTAAGCAGTGTCCCTACATACCCACCTGAGGCAGTGTCTCTACATGCTCACCTGAGGCAGTGTCCCATAATGCCCACATGAGGCAGTGTCTCTACATGCCCACCTGAGGCAGTGTCCCTACATGCCCACCTGAGGCAGTGTCCCAACATACCCACCTGAGGCAGTGTCCCAACATACCCACCTGTGACAGCGTTCTTCATCATAGGTGTGGTTTCTGAGCCATCACGTTTGGCAAGTAGAGTGACGGTGTCATCTGCTGTCACTCCATTATATTATGCATCATCAAGCTTTGCAGAATAGCGCCCAGTAATTTATTAAGTGTTCGTATCCACTTATTACACATTATTTTGGGTGGATATATATAATAGGACTTGTTTCGTATGGAACATCTTCTGCTGCTTCCTTAATAATATTTATACTCTGTTGGTAAATTACTTTTGCACTGTTTGATATCTAAAAAATTTATTGTTAGAAAACAGAATGGTTGAAGTGATAGTATTAATATCAATCGTAATAATGTGTCAGTTACAGTAATTATAACATTATAATATCATTAGCAAAATAAACCAATATTCCGATGTAAATAATTTTTTTGTGTTATTGTAAAAGTCCAATGTTCCTTTCTTAAAATATTTAATCTTTTTTTTTCTACATTGATGGTCGTCCTCACTTCAATAACCATTTACACCCCATCGATTGTGCCCACCTTGTTAGCTCGACAGGTGTGATGAACTATTTCCCCCGCCGCAGAAAGCCATGTCGTGTTTTCTTGATTCTGTATCTTGATGGAAGCTGAAGTTGTTGTGCACAGTTGCCACGGTGACCTACTTCTTCCATCTAGTTATTAAGTCTCATCACGCTGTTGCTGCTTCATTATTGCATTCTCATTTTCTCAGTTTTCGTCTAAATTTTTATCAATTTACTGTTTTATCATTTTTCTCAATTGCTTACGTGGACGCGTTACGTGGTTTTTATTCATCTAGTTGTATTCACCTAGTTGTGCTTGCGGGGGTTGAGCTCTGCTCTTTCGGGCCACCTATCAACTGTCAATCAACTGTTACTATTTTTTTTCCGCACACACACCACACACACACACACACACACACACACACACACACACACACACACACACACACACACACACACACACACACACACACACACATATACCCAGAAAGCAGCCCGTAACAGCTGTCTAACTTCCAGGTATCAATTTACTGCTAGGTAATAGGGAATCAGGGTGAAAGAAACTAATTTTTTTCTATCATCACCGGGGGATCGAACCCGGACCCTAGGATTACGAGTACAGAGCGCTGTCCACTCGGCTTGTGTGTGAGTGTGTGTGTGTGTGTATATATATATATATATATATATATATATATATATATATATATATATATATATATATATATATATATATATATATATATATATATATGTCGTACCTAGTAGCCAGAACGCACTTCTCAGCCTACTATGCAAGGCCCGATTTGCCTAATAAGCCAAGTTTTCATGAATTAATTGTTTTTCGACTACCTAACCTACCTAACCTAACCTAACCTAACTTTTTCGGCTACCTAACCTAACCTAACCTATAAAGATAGGTTAGGTTAGGTTAGGTAGGGTTGGTTAGGTTCGGTCATATATCTACGTTAATTTTAAATCCAATAAAAAAAAATTGTCCTCATACATAATGAAATGGGTAGCTTTATCATTTTATAAGAAAAAAAATAGAGAAAATATATTAATTCAGGAAAACTTAGCTTATTAGGCAAATCGGGCCTTGCATAGTAGGCTGAGAAGTGCGTTCTGGCTACTAGGTACGACATATATATATATATATATATATATATATATATATATATATATATATATATATATATATATATATATATATATATATATATATATAAAATAAGAAAGGATTCCTGCAAGGACTCAAAAAGGATATATATATATGTTTGTGCTCGAGTCTTAAGTTTCAATATGATACCGTTTTTTGGTACTATAAATATCTGTTTCTTCGCTTGAGGCCTACCTAGAGGATGTCTCCATCACACACACAATGTGGACAGTTCGTAGAAAGAAGAACAAACGTTTGAGCGCTTAAGACACCGATAGATATTTCTTTGGAGGAACATGACCATGCGAGAGCAATACCAGTAAAGCCAAGAAAGAGGCGCTCGTAAAGAGAGCTAGAGAGGGAAGCAAGAAACCTACGATCCCCCCCCCCCCTCCCCAACTTGTCAGGGGGAAGGTTGTGAGCCCAGGACCAGGCAAGTTGACAACCCCCCCCAGGAGAGAATCACGACTGAAGCATAAACCACTTATAATTCCAGTCATCCAACAAACTTCCACAATTCAATCCTCCCTCACAGTCCTGCCGTTGCAGCCAGAATCTTGAAGCTTCACCAAGAGCGAGACGCCCCTCACTTCCCCACAACTTACAATCCTTCCGACTCGCCAAGATAACGACTCGACGCCCTTTTGCACCTTACATCCAACCCTTCCTTCCTCCCTTTCCTTGCTCCTCAGTCTCCTATCCTCTGCTCGAGTCCCCTACGGCCGCAGTCAACCTCTTCCCCAAGTAATAACTCCAGCCTAATACTCTCCCGCACAGATAAACTTGCTATATTTCCGGAAAAGTGATCAAGTATAAGTGAGAATGCTATACAGTCGTAATGGCATGGCGCTTTCTCCCGATACTTCTCTTCCCTGAGAAAGTTACATGGAAAAAATTATAAATGCACACGCAAAAGTAATATTTAAGCAGGAGCTCACCGGGAATGAGAGGGATCTGTATTAAGGAACTCAACGAGATTCCACGAGATCTTCTCAATTAAGCAAATGGAAGCGCTTGAATTAAGAGCGTGTTGAACCAAGTGATGCTGGAGGACTTCCAGTTTACCAGATGTGATTTATGTATGGACGGTTCTACTGGAACTGGACACGACTGAAGCTTTTTGGACCAGACACTATATCAGACCAGTGTCCTTGGTGACGTTCTAAACAAGATAATGGAGAAGACCGGGGCAAGGAGGCTGCCAGCGCATAGGAGAGAGATGGTTTATAATGTACGACCAGCATGAACTTAAAGCTTGACTAAAATATCAAAACTAATTCTGTGACCAAGGAAAAGAGTGGGTAGACTCTAGTTTTATCAAGAAGCCTTGATACTCTACTCCACAAGAGATTGGTCCACAAGTTATAGAAGCAGACGGGAGTGACAATGTAGGTGTTCAAGCGAACAAACAACAGGTGACAGCGAGTCATAGTGAGAGTAGAGATCTTTGAATGACAAGATGTCATTAGCTGAATATCAGAGGGATCAGTACCCGGATAACTCAAATTAGTGAAAAGCTATGAAATTTCGTGCTGGGAATAGGAAGCCGGACTTACAGTACCAAATAGGAGATGAAACCCTTCAAGAATCGAAGAGAAAGACCTGAAGGTTGATATCACACTTAACCTGTGTCCCGAAGTTCACATGAACCGGATATCAGTAGTGGCCCATGGCTAGTTGGCCAACATAAGAACTATAACTTAAATCTAATCAAGAAATTATCCATGACCTTGTTTACCACATATGATAGAACAGTCCTGGAATATTTGTCACCAGCTTGGATAGAATCCATTTAGTCAAGCACAAGACGGAGTTGGATAAAGTTCTGAGGCCTACCACCAGACTATTCTCAAAACATACAAGTATGAGTTACGAGGAAACGCGGAAGGAATTCATCATCACGCCAGCGGGTGAGAAAGAGAGTTAAAGAAGCCACGATTACCATCCACAAAATTCTCAGGGGAAATAGTTAGGCAGACAATGGTCATTTTTTATATAGATCAAAGAATATAAACGACACACATGAACCATTCCTTGGCTGCGTGATATTTCACTTCGTGAAATGATAAATTTAATTTATCATTTCTGCGTGATAAGAAAAATTCTTTAGTTTTCTGTAATCAGAACAATATATTGAGGGATTAAATTAGTAGATAGTGAGGGAAACTGGATATTCCCTGTCTTTTTTCACAAAGATTTACCAATATTTTTTCCTTGAGTTTAGAATACCAATTATTCACGAAAACATGGTATAACGTAGTATAAAAATGTTCTGAAGATTGCGATCCTTAGTAGTTTTCAGCCAGAATCAGCCTTTACCGCGATATAAACAATTTTCGGATGATAGTCGAATTGGGCCTGGCGGCCATATTGGGAAACATCTCCCCACACCAGCATCGCGTATCCATCACGCAAATCATCCCTTGGGCGTCAAGGAAACATTTGAAAAGAGGAGAACGATATTACACTCTTGTGGCGCCCGGCACTATCACTTCTTCCTTTTAAATAGCCACGCCCTAATTCAACTTAGCATGACCCCTCCAATATCTAGCGCCTTTATCTTCCTAGTCTGGCATCAGGCACATGATCAATACCTTTGGTCAAGATGTATCATGTCTCAGAAATGTATTAAACTCTTTCACTGATATGCCACACTGACCACTTCCACAAAAAATAAACTGATCATGAGATAGGTTAGACCCATGTTATACAGCAGTTGATTGGTGCCCATATCTCTATATAAAAAAGGATGAACAAAACAAAACAACACGAGGATAACTATTCAAACTAAACAGAATCCTTCAACCAAAATATGCTCGATTCAGGTGCCAGCCACAAGTAACGATGGGCTATCCCGCCCAAATTCAGGCAATCACTATACATCACACACTGGCTGGGGGACTTTTGTGTTGGCTATAAACATTTATATGTTCCAGATCTGAACAAATCGTATTTCTTAATGCTTAAATTGTCTCTCCTATATATATGTCTGTGTGTGTGTGTGTGTGTGTATTACATATTATATATATATATATATATATATATATATATATATATATATATATATATATATATATATATATATATATATATTTGTATATATATATATATATATATATATATATATATATATATGTATATATATATATATATATATATATATATATATATATATATGTATATATATATATATTTATATATATATATATATATATATATATATATATATATATATATATATATATATATATATATATATATATATATACCCTGTATCTGTGTGTCTGCGATTCAGAGTGAGAATCTAGACTGAGTGGTAAGGTTCCAAGGTTACTTTAGGTTAACATTACAGCATTTACAAAATAGATCTTGAAACACACACACTAGAGTACCATTCGAATATATTCACACATGAGAGCACCCATAGAATATATATACACTACACCAACCCTGAAAAATATACTTATCAAAGAGGGTATACCTTAGAGAAGATATGGACTAGAGATATGATCTACAATATTAACTGACCCTAAATAGCAGCAGAACTGGACAAATCTGTTATTCCTGCTCAAAGAAACTCCGCCATTATCAGCAAAAATCAAGACCCAGCTACATCATGCGCTGGACGACCTGAAACTCATCAGCCCAAACGAGCCGACTCGTATAAAATGGGATTCGTGTAGACGTATGTTACGTATTCATGTTTTTTTTGTTAATTTTGCCCCAAAAGCCATGCATACTGGCAGTCTGTCATCCTTATAGTGAACATATGCTGCCATAGCAGCGTGCTCAACACTCTGTGAAAGGAAGAAAACCTTCTGATATGTTCATCCTGTCATGTCATGTTCAGTGTAACCGGTTAGTTACAAGTCATTATATGACTTGCAGCTTGGGTTAGAGGATAGGGTTAGGAAATACAAAGTTTGTTCAAAACAAAACTAACGGAGCCTAACCTAGGCCATGTTATTACAAAAAAATATAGTTATATAAACTCCCTACTATATAAAAATTGAGTTCGGGCGTCCCTTGGATGAGCATCACCTGAGGGTGGGTTATATTAAGGGTCAAAATAAAGGAAGAGTTAAAATATTCACCCGCATGATATTTAGGTGCAGATAAAGGCAGCAGATCCACCAAGTTTGTAACTCAATTTGGCCCAAGTTATCAAGTTTGCTGGGCAAGATCAGCGTCAAGCAGGAACTTGTTCCCAAGTTGAGGCGCTGAGACCTTATCCTGATCACAACTTACCAACATTCTTAAGGTCTCTGATTATTTTTATTCAACCGAGTGGAAACTTTTCGCTTATATTTGGAGAGGAAGGCGGAGGGCGCCTCCTGCCAAGATTTGTTCTTAACAGTTGTACAAGGGCCTCTCACTGGCTATTTTGTGCTCTCTTTCTTTCTCTCTCTCTCTAACCTCACAAGAGAGAGGGACGCATCACGGTGAACCGTGAATTAGGTATCTGACCGACCCTGATCAACATATGCTGAAAATAACAAACCTGCTATGATTTGTAAATATATTGGAAGGTTAAAGTTAAATGGTCTCGACGGAAGAGGGGATACAGCTCCGATAATGGTGCCGAAGGATGTTTATACCTTTCAGAAATAACATCTTTTTTTAACATCCGACATTTCGTGCGGTAAAGGTCTTCTCCACTGTCTGAAACGTTCTTTTTGAAAGAGGTCTTTTCTTCGGTTCGAGTCTCCTTCTTTTAATTCAAGAAGTTCTGAAACGGACACCTGAGAAAATTAACCTCATTGTTTTTTTTAGTATGAGGTGTTTAAGAGATGTTTAAAAAAGTTTTATTTTGTTGACAGTTTTTCTACCATTATGTTTCATTACTTTCTTGAAACTTTTGTGTGTTCCATTTTTTTAGCTGTTGCTGAAGAACTTTCCAAAAGCTGGCATTGGATCTGCTGTGCATGATAGTAAGATCTTGCTCAAATTTACGACTGGATCATGCGATGGTAAAGTTAACTCTAATACCAACAGTACCAGTTCAGTTCGCAGTTAATACGACTCAAGTTTAATTTGAGTAGCAACTTGAATCAAGTTCAACAAGTTCAATTAAGTTATAATTTGATAGTGTTACTTTTCCAACAAAAAAATACAAAAATAATAAAACATCGTCAGGATGTTCGATATTTTGAAGGCAAGATACTCCTCTGAGTACAAGCCAGGTGTGTAGGCATTAGAGTCACTCAACACTGGCGAGACACCAGAGATTACACACCAGATATCTTAGATATTAAAGTCACCCAACAATGGGAGAGACGCTCGAGGCGATGCTGGGAATTCCCATGAGGCGACTATCTCCTACAAGAAGCTGAGATAGAAAATTCAGAATTCCTGCAATTTGTCGGACTAACAAGAGTTTAGCATATTTCCATACTGAAAAGTTGACATAACCAAAGTTTAAACTCGCGAAAAATAAAAATCATTAATATCTAAGAAAAGGATTTGACTGGTGTTTTAGTAAGCACACAACATTTTCGTGTTCCCAAAATATAAAATATCATACTCTATTAAATATATATATATATATATATATATATATATATATATATATATATATATATGGGTGCCTCAAAATGCGGTTCTGGAGTGGCTGAAGATCATGGGGGTAATACACATGACGCAAGAGTAGTCATAAAGTTTACTGTGGTACACAGTTATGTGAAAGCAGTAGTATTCATCTCGAATTGATGAAACACACACTAACTGTCGGCAGATACCTACCTTACCTTGTGGTAGGTGTCTACCAACAGTAAATGCTGTAATTCGAATATTGGTTGCCATACATTTAGAGCTAGTACGATACTTCCAAGTTTCAGGGAGCTGGAAGTGACAATATTAGAGATATATGGTTGCTCCGTCACCACCTTCCCCAGTACGGGGTTCGAAGCCAGATTTGGTGTGATCTCCTTCCCGCCTTCCCCCAACCCATTGGCCATCGACAAACCGTTGTTGTTTTAGAGTCAGCTACTCGGAACAAAAAGTTCCAAGTAGCACAGACTATGGTGAGCCCGTAAGTGGACAGACTTTCCTCTGGACTCAACCCACAGCAATCGTTGCTGTTTGGTGAACAGAACCAACAGTATAAGAGAAACCATGTCCAAACATCTCGTTTTGGCAGGGAATCAAACACAGGTTCAATTGGCTTTGAACAGATTACGCAAATCCCTCCACCCCCCCCGGCCCCACAAGTAGTCGAATGGGGGGGGGGCTAACAATTTCCTAACCAGGCACTTAATGTCGCCTGTGCGCAGTTTGCGCTGCGCGTGGAAGTAGCTCCTGGCCGCCCATCACTCTATATACTGCTGAAATAAATTATTTAAATCCCTGTTTTCGACTGTGAACATAATATATGCAACAACGCTATACTTTATGTAACAAATCCACTCTGAATTACATCTAAATTTAATGAGTGGCATTTATTGCCGCAATGTTAGTACAAACATTATTATAAAGACTTTTGTAAATATATCTGATTTAGCTGAAGCTCATGCATTGTGTGTTTAAATACTTACGGTTTCGTATCTATATATTAGCAGGTTTTTTATGGTAAATATATTCTAAGATGGTAAAGAGTATGGTTTAAGGACTAACGACTGCCAAGGTCATTGAAGCTACTGTCTACTTTGTGAATGATTTTAAAAGATGTGATTTTTTATGTGTAGGGCGTCCCTACACATCAAAATGTGGATGTGGCGTCCCATTACATCTACTATGCAAATCGAGCTTTGCATAGTAGACCAAGTATTGTGTTCTGGTTACTAGGTACAACATTATATATATATATATATATATATATATATATATATATATATATATATATATATATATATATATATATATATATATTCAGAGTGAGAGAGTAAAAACTTATTTTACTGAGAGAAATGTTTGATCGAGTTCTCTCTCTCTTGCCGAGAACATTTTCTTGTCATCGAGATTCCTTACCAGTGTTGGTGATAAGAATCCAATATTATTATGGTTCGAATGACCATTTCAATAACTACATCACCGTCGACGGGGTGATATGAAATGCGACGACGACAGCGTACGACGACGATGTGTGTGTAACTCACTTCCGAGTGCTAGTGTACGACGACATATTTAACAGTAAGTCACTTCAGATCATGTTTTCTTGACTACTGGATGTTTTGTATTTTGCGTGAATTAAGCAGTATAAAAGAGAGAGAAAAGGGGCTCAATTTATAAGTTATTTAATTAGAGTTACAGTGCAGAAAAAAATGAACATGAATGCTCAACACACGAAAACCTTTGTGCAAGGACACGAATCCCTGACCAGCCGAACGCGAGTCGTATGCTAAGCAATTGAGCAGCAATGTCTGTTATAGTTGTGGCGACTGTGTTTCCCAGGGTGTAACCCACGACTGGCGAGCAGTCTGGGTTGACTGACTTACTTCCCCCAGATCCCATCACAGAGGTTACGAGTGAAATATAGTTCCCATCGCGTCGTCAACTGGTTTTCTATACAGATACTCAACGCATAAAAGGATCCACCACCACCACCAGTGTTCATTCACTGAATAAATAATAAATTACAACTTGACTTGTGCAAACTGTGTTCTCCAATATCAAATAATGTAAACGTAATATAAAGCCGGGGCATATATTTTGAATACTTGTTATAATTAATACGGAATATCGAATTTAGTTTAAAGCTATACAACGTGCTTAAACATTTGGAAAGTATTTCACACACAAATTAGGAAACGAACATCCTGCACATTTATCATTTTAGTTTAACCACCTAACATAAACATATATATTTCCAGAATACAAAATACTTAAAAAAAATCTGAAGATATTCCCTATATAATATATATATATATATATATATATATATATATATATATATATATATATATATTATATACATATATATATATATATATATATATATATATATATATATATATATATATATTTATATATATATATATATATATATATATATATATATATATATATATAATTTAATAAAAAATAGGACTCGAAAAAGGATATTTACTAAGTAATTTGTTATCAATGATGGCTGCAGATATGTATCCGCACCAATTTATTGTACAGTGTTTGGAAGTACAGAAGTAATTAATCAAACATCAGGCCATACCCTGACAAGACATTCGGTGTAGGAATTACAGCGGAGGCAATACAATCAATTCCTGGCGATTGAGGCAGTAGACACAGGTCGTATATTTGATGAGGGACAAGATAGTGGAGACAGTGATAGACACTAAGAGTGAGAGGGGAGACAGAGTGAGAGGGGGAGTGTGTATGTGAGAGATTGGGAGAAAGACAGAGATAGAGAAAATGATTAAAAAGCATTCAACCGAAATTTAAATATTAACACTTAAGGTGGACTATCATTACAAAAGCTTTAATTACTCCCCACAACAGGTAACCACACGCGTAGACATTGTTTACAAATGATGGGGTAGACACTGCGTGTTGATCTGCAATATAGATAATAAAATATCCATCTATGTATGAATAATTTTATCTTCCTGCAGATAAAATTCTGTGTGTGCCAATTTATTTCTACATGAAGGAGGTGGAAAAATATTTTCGCACTTAATTAAAATTTAAAGGAAGGATTTATTCATCACTATCATTAAGACTTCAACTTGTAACTTAACACGAATCAACCTTAACATTACATGAAACAGGGAACATGTGACGGATATAATACTTTCATGTCGTCATTATGTATTTTTTTCATATTAATAACAAGCTCCAGATGACAAATATACCAGGAGAAGTTTGGGCAGTTTCTGACCAAGATGAAAATTGTTTAATCAAAACAGTGACCACTCAACCCGTCCTCGTACACAGTACACTCGTTTTGACGCCAAAATTCCGAACGGCCAAATAAACGGGTACTATAAATCACAGCTGCTCATAAACATTTAGTTTTTCTATGCATGGTCGATAGGTTAGGTTCGAGTGTTATAGTTCTACACCTTTTGTACGTTGTGGCAACGGACAATATTATTATAATATTTTATATATATATATATATATATATATATATATATATATATATATATATATATATATATATATATATATATATATATATATATGTATATATATATATATACATATATATATATATACATATATATATATATACATATACATATATATATATATATATATATATATATTATATATATATTTATATATATATATATATATATATATATATATATATATATATATTATATATATATTTATATATATATATATATATATATATATATATATATATATATATATATATATATATATATATATATATATATCAGATACAGATAAAAAGGAAAGTTGTGCTAAACAAATTTTTAAATCACCTGTCGCGCAGTGGACAGTCCCCCATTCATAATTTAACAGGAGCTCGCCTTAAAAAGTAAAAACAAAAATTACACGAGATAAAGGTCACCAGGCCGCGATGGCTTTAAAGCCCTTATTGCCAAGAAATCATGGATGATAAGGAAATTAACTCAAGGAGCCGAGACTGCTGTTAATAGGTGCGGTCTACGGACGAGAGTGACATATGTCCCCCTTTTCACACCTTGAGTAAAATTTTTCTAACTCTTGCCAAGTCATGTATTCAATATAGGCTCCTGATTACATTACACTTGATGATGATGAGTCATCTTCATTTTAATATCAATGGGCCCCTATAAAAAATATTTTAGGAGACTTTCAATATGCATTTTCAGAGGCGTTAATTTTTATAGGTGGATAGATAAGGGAACACAGGCTAGTAATTTATCAATTAAAAATTCTATTACTTTAACAGTGGCAATGAAACTCGTGATAAAGGGTAGATGGAAGTAATGGGTAGATGGAGATAATAGACAATAGTAATAAAACTATTGAAGCACTCGATACTATAACCTTCTTCCTTAGTCATTCAAGCATGATTTGCAAACTAAAGGACCCATAATCATCCGTGACCATATATATTTCTCGAATTTTTTTTTTACAGAAACAGGTAACTAATAAACTTCAACTTTGAAACTTAAAATATTGTATACAAACTTTCCATATGTAGAATATTGTATTTATATAGATAACAAATATAGAACATAATTCACCACTGTCCTAATTATCTATAATTTCATGCTGGAAACTATAGTAAAAGCGTTGTGAATGATGAGAAACATTTGTATCATATATGAAAGACAATTGCGTCTCACCACTCATTTCAGAATATTCACTATCTCACTCTTAAAATTTTAAACACAAGAGCAGAAATGCTTAATGCAATGTCAAAAAAGATTTGTATCGCAATCCACTTAGTAAACGAGTTGGGATTACAATCCTCTGCTCTAATGGAGATTTCTGTAACACCTCGGGGTAAGGAAGGTAGTTCAATGTCAACAAGGTCTCCAGTTCTGATGTTAGTGAAGTAAGCAGTGTTACAAAAAAGCAGTGGTAACCAGGGTTGACGGGTACAGCTGGTTTGTTAGGAAGGAACCAGTGAAATGGTGGCCATCAGTCACACCAGTGAATGCTTTATAATGTATCTGGACCTTTAATGATCCATTCAAACTCAAGTTGAAGTTGCAGCTTTCTGTGTATTATTTAGTCAGTAAAGGTATGGGTCACAGTTCATAAAGACAAGTTTGGTCGTAAAGTGACTTTTTTGTTCTTTTACATTAAATTTTGTAAATTTGTAGTCGTGAAATTTGATTATTTATCGAACCATGTTGGGCTACTGGACAGAAAAAAGTATAGTTCTAGCTTGTAACAAGCCAAAGTAACCAATAAAAGTGATATAGAAATAGGTGAATAAGACTTTCATTAACTACCGCAATTCTTGCCTTCCATTCTGCCTACGAGATAAACTATTTGATCGATAACAGATTGCAAAAAAAAAATAATCCTTTACCACCTTTCCTAAGGATGAAAGTTATCTTATAACCCTTGTCATTCATAGGATCTAACCCTGTAATATCTCTGAAAAATGGTGTTATAGGAGAAATGATAACACGTCTTCATCTATTATAAGATTCAAACACGACTTGTGTTATCACTCAGAGAGAGCTTTGAATTTGTCATCAATATTGAATAATTGGGCTCAGCCAACACGAGCAAAGTCTCATATTCACTCATCAATTATCGACAAGTGTTTGATCTTTTCGCTGTCATTAAAATATTAGATTTTTTAAAAGGCTGCAATATTTTGAAACATCCGTTGAATGTTCAAGCTTTTCCCTTTCGGTGAACCAGAGTTTCACATTCAGTGAACAAGTGGTTCCACATTCAGTGAACAAGTGGTTCCACATTCAGTGAACTAGTGTTTCACATTCAGTGAACCAGTGTTTCACATTCAGTGAACTAGTGTTTCACATTCAGTGAACCAGTGTTTCACATTCAGTGAACTAGTGTTTCACATTCAGTGAACCGGTGGTTTCACATTCAGTGAACCACTGGTTCACATTCAGTCATTTCTGAATGGTTCACAATTCACAATCAGTTATTTGGTTCACATTCAGTAAACTAGTGTTTCATATTTACGAATCAGTGTTTCACATTCAGTGAACCAGTGTTTACCATTTAGTTCACTACTGTTTCAACCACTTCACATATCCCCCCTACTAGCACACACCAGGAGATAAAATGCTAAACATGATTGATTGATGAAGATTAAGTCACCCAGGAGGTAGCACGGGCCGAATAGCCCGTTATGTTTGCTAAACATACGTTGATGACTGTTCATATACCTCTTTCCTTTTTCTTTCAACTCCCCTAAACACACAACTTTTTCTCCATTTCATAAAATTCACCTTTAGACCATGTTGCCTCTCCGGTTTGGAAATATATTACGACGGATTACATTAGATCCACGGATAACTGTGGACCTAATGGCCCAAAACGAGATTATCTGTTTGGGTTGGGAGTTTTGTCACTATTTGTGCTCGTCTAATTAAAGTTTATTAACTGGAAGTGGGCATTCTGCCTGTTTTTCAAATATATGTATTGTCCTGAAGTGCATTAAATTCACTGGACAATTTATTCTCGTGTTCCGGAACAAATTTGTTCGACTACTGGCAATGTTACTCTTATGCCTTATTAATAGTAAATTTGGGTATTATTTTATATTACAATGAATGTTAGCAGAAGTCTATACAATCATCATAGAAACTTTATATTTAATATTAAATATCTGTAAGGTCTATATTTTCATGTAATTTGTTTGGGGTTAAACCAGAGATGTTTATATAGTCGTAGTTATCAATGCATGAATCTCGTATTTATATTTTATGATAGATATATAGTACAGACAGTTCTCTTGTCTTTCTTTTGGGTACTGTAAACTGACATAGCCAGGCAACTGCAACTATCTCCTTGAGCTTATTGCAAAATTAAAATTCAGTAGGCCTAGCTGTTTTGTTATCGTACCCCCTTATGAATTTACCCATATTTTTTTTTGCTATTTATTTTGGAATTGGCTAATACGAATAGGCCTATCATCTTAGTAGTATCTTCTGATGTCACGGATTTGTACATCCTGGAGAGAGAGCCAGTCCTCGCGGAAGCTTGTAGGCTGACAGAGTACTGTCAAATGGAACACATGTGCTTCTCTCACACACTTTACACTATATATACTTACCCACTACACCAACTACATCTTTACGGGCTATTCATGCCCGTGCCACCTCTTTGGTGTCTTAATCTTCATCAATCAACCACACTACACCACACACTACAGGAGAACACTTCATCACTGCTTCTTGCACCACATTACACCATGCGACCACAAAACGGGACCATTTACACCATCGCAATATTTGACACCTACACGACATTTCACCATGCATATGATACTCCACCATACATATCATACTTCATCATACATAGCTGTATTTTACTTCACAATACAAAACTGCTCAACACTACACCTTGTATAGCTATACATCACTACATTCAGCAATAAAACTCATTGGGTTTCCACGGTATTTCACAACTCGGTAATCTATGTACAGTAGGCTCATTTGACCATATACAAAGAATATACAAAACACTATACTTCACCATACACAGATGTGCCATACGTTACAGTTTACCAGATATATCATACACTGCTAATTACAAACTTCCTAAGAACTGAGATATATAAAATTTTCCCCATACGAGGGTAAGAAAGTGATAGCTACCATGAACTGTGAAAGGAGAGAAGTTCGACGAGAACCGCTACCATGAACTGTGGAAGGAGGGAAGGAGGAGGGAGGGGAAAGGGCAGTGTTTGGGAACGTAACTACTGTTATTATACCACTTCAGATTTGCATATAAATGACTAACACGCGACAAAACTGGGCGCTCCCTGGTGGCGTATTGGAGAGTGGACTGGTGGCTTTTCTATTGAGCCACCGCTCAGGGGGCAAGTGGTGTGTGTGTGTGTGTGTGTGTGTGTGTGTGTGTGTGTGTACTACCTTCACAGTGAAGAAGGTTCAAGTAATATCTCTGCTGTATGTGGGGGGGATTCAGTTTATTTCTGTTATCCCTTAATCTGTTTCTCCCCCTTGCCCAATGTGTGACTCCCCGGTTCTGGTTCTCTCTTCCTATGAGTGACCCCCTTGTTCTGTCCCCCTCCCTCTCCTCCTTCCTTTCCAACTCCCACGTTTAACCCATAGTCCTAGTTCCCTCATTTTTGTGACGCCTCGGCCAAATCTGCAGAGCTTGCCCTACTTCCTGTAAAGCTCTGCTACAGGAACTACTACGTTCTGAAGGCTAGCGAGACGGAAGAGTCATGCAGATCATGATCAAATGAAACGTAGCTCTTATCGACTGGAAACATAAGATTCAGTTTACAAGAGTAAGATGACCGTCTATTCTTGCTCTTGAATACCACCAAAATAATCACCAGATACAACGATAAGGGAATATTTGACATAGCCGAAGCACTACAAGACACACACTCACTAACCCAGCTATCGTAAAGCTGATTACACTGGGGTATGTACTTTAATTTTCAAGACCAAGGCAAAACTACCAGCACACACCACACCTACTGGCCAGAGCTGACATCGATTGAAATAACACCACACAGTTACTAGTGTTAATTTGACTTCACTTCTCTTCCTACCCTTCGAAAATGTGGACAGCTTCAACATAACACGTCCTTTAGCGAAACGTGTCAGGCACAATAAAATGGTAAAATAATCTTTGGAAAGAAAATTTAGAAAATTCTTTTTCAAGCGAAGGAAAAAAATCCAAAATATATTAAACATTCGTGCTTGAATCATTATTCGAACCTATCCAGACATTTTTAATTATATATGTATACATATTCTGCATTATATTACGATTGCGTAGATTGAACATCTGACCTCCATGTAATGTATATTATCTTTTGATGTCAGATTTAAGTCTTTGGTGTCCTACGTATAAACTTAGTATCAGATATACCTTTTGGTGTTGGAGGAATATTTTGCTCCTGTCCTATAACATTTATGACATCGCGCATAAAATAAACTACTGTATTTGATGTAGAGGCTTTGGCAGTCATTAATATAATGTATATACTATTTATTACATATTATATAAAGTGTCAGGAGTAAGAGAGTACGTTGTGAAGGTAAAACCAAGCTGAAGTTTCGATTCTGTCCCCAGAGATGTAATAAAGCAGAGACCCATTAGTAGTAAAGTGAGGGAGGCCGGCGGGTGGCCACACTCTGGGACCATTATGTGTGTTTTAAGTGAGGGCGGCAGCTGGGTCGCTGGCGGGGCGCGCGCACTTCTCCTGCTGCTCCAGTTTTTAGTTAATTATTTGCAAGAGATTATCATTACCTTTATCACTCTCGGGGGCTGAATGAATTGTGCTAGTTCTGTGTGAGTGTGTGTGTGTGTGTGTGTGTGTGTGTGTGTGTGTGTGTGTGTGTGTGTGTGTGTGTGTGTGTGTGTGTGTGTGTGTGTGTGTGTGTGTGTGTGTACTCACCTAATTGTGGTTGCTGTGGTCAGCACTGGCTCTTTGGTTCCGCTTCTGGAACACACACACACACACAGGAAGCAGCCCGTAGCAGCTGTCTAATCCCCAGGAACCGTACCTATTTACTGCTAGGTGAACGGGGACACCAGGGTGAAAGAAACTCTACCCATTTAAAAAAAAATTCTACTCAATAGCTCGGTCGATAGAGCTTCGGCTTCACACGCGTGGGGTCCACGGTTCGAGTCTCCTACAACCTAGGTGAATAGAATGGTCTGCCCATTTGTTTCCACTTCCTCCGGGAAGCGAACCCGGGCCATGAGGACTACGACCCCCAAGCGTTATCCACTCAGCCAGCAACGAGTGTGTAACACCTTCTGTACACGGTAATACCTTCTCTCACGGTATACCTTCTGAATACCGTATGAGTGTTCACGATATAACTTCTGTATACCGTGATCTATCTCCTCTTGCCAAGACGTCTAAGAGCGTTTTAGTGCGCCATTCTGAGATCATCGACACAAACACTCTGACTTGTTCTTCCAAATTCAGGGTGACGATGTCCGAGAGTCCGACGTGGTGCGGTACGTCGCTAATAATCAGCGCTGATCCTCCCACTCTCGATTAAGACACTGGAGTGTGTCTATGTATGAAAGTTCTCCTTTTACCAGGCATCAGCTTGGTCGCCGTCCGCTGTATGCTCTCTCTCTCTTAGAGTGAGGCCACAGTGTAGCGTAGCGATCACAGCAGAGCACCGTAATCCAAGTGGAGAGCCTCACCAGTGGTAGATAAGAGATGAAGGATAAGGCTCATGTTTTCGGTGCTGGCTATCCTTATCATAAAACCCAGAAGGATTCGAACCCAGATAGCCAGGATCACTATGCACCTTGGCGTACCTGGTACCTTAACCACTAGAGCACACGACTGTTCAAAAATCTTGGTAGTCGTGAGACTATTTATCCGAGATCCGACAAAAAATTTCTAACCTCTTAACCTAACCAGAAACGGTACGAACCCAAGCAACCCACCAAACCTATCGGGTCCCATTCATCGAAATCGTAGACGTAGATATATGCGAGCCGTTACTTTCCCAGTTGGTTGCATTTTTAACGTTGATAACCATAACGTTGGTAGTCAGCGAGATTAAGCTGTAGGTTGTAAGCCTAAATATTTGTTCATTAACTGGAACGAATCGTTCCCTACCAGCTCGCTAAAGCCCGAGCCTAAACTAAAAACAAATGACACATAATTAAGCAATTATCTCGTTACTAACGAAGTTGATGACCATAGTGTAAAATGTCTATTGTGTTATTAGGGGCAGTATCTCTATGCCTTATGGCTTATAAAGTATTATTAACTGTAAATGAAGTGTTACTGTATTATAGCCATCAGATTGGTCCGTCCATATAAAATACAGCAAACTATGAAACAAAGATTAAAACAAAAATACACGACGCATTATGATCTGTTTCAAATCAATACCTGGAGCTTTTATTTTTTTTTAAATTTGTTAAAAGATTAAATACAAAAAAGTGCATGTATCTGCTTGACAAATTATGTTTAGGCTAAACAACAATGGTTTGGCAGAGTTTCTGGCACTAAATGGTCCAAATTTCCCATGGTGTATTTTCTGGCCATGATGGCAGATGCGTGGAAGCCATTCATGAAAATCTGAGTCTTCTTTCATCCTGTTGCACCACCTGCGACAGATGGTTTACACAGATGGAGTAGCAGCTGGAAACACATGTAATGTGGTTGTTGGGGGTTTAACACCTCAAATGCTCAACGCTATTCACCTCTTACACAATATAGAGGAACATACGCGGTAATTGTCATTACAGATGAGACAGAAAAAGAGGAAGCCCCACGAGTAGTGTACAAATGAGGTTGGAATGGGTGGAAGGGGTGGGATAGGTATACAAGAAAGGTTCACTGAAACTTGAGTTCAAGACTCGGAAGAGCTAGGAAGGGTTGTTGAAAATGAATGTGTAGGTATTACTTCCATTCCAAATATATATCTCATAGAACCAACAAGTAAACGAAGGAATATCAGATAATAAAGCAAAACAAATGTAAACAATAATTAAAAGATTAGTAAAACTAAAATAGTAAGAGAGAGTGTGTGTTGTGTGTGTGTGTGTGTGTGTGTGTGTGTGTGTGTGTTGTGTGTGTGTGTGTGTGTGTGTGTGTGTGTGTGTGTGTGTTGTGTGTGTGTGTGTGTGTGTGTGTGTTGTGTGTGTGTGTGTGTGTGTGTGTGTGTGTGTGTGTGTGTGTGTGTGTGTGTGTGTGTGTGTGTGTGTGTCAAAAGTGTCAAAGAAAGCAAGGCCCACATAAAACACAAGGGGTCAGGAAAGCATGGGGCGCTTCGCCAGTGTAGGAGGATGCGCTGCTGCTGCTGCTGAACACAGAAGCCAATCATCTCCCCGTCTTACTAATTAGCGGAGTAATTACCGGGATAATGAACTAATTACCTAACAAAGTTTCGAGCTAATTAATGCGCCGTTTAAATAAGGATACAATTCCCAGGCAGGTGACGGCTTCGTGATGCTCTTGATTACTGCTTTAATGGTGTTATGGTAGCCAGAATGGCCTGGGGGGGGGGGAAGGGGTGTAGGTCACACTACCCTGTACACAGGCTCAGGCGTCGCGTGCACACAGGCACAGGCGTCGCGTGCACACACACGCACGTGCGAACACGTCTACCTATCCACAGTGCCTATAGCAACTGTGGATGGAATGTGCAAAATCTAAACTGTTGTCCCTATCCCCTCAAAAAAAAAAGGCTCATATTTTGTTCTATGAAATTTGATGAGAGTCCGAGAAAGAATTCTACAACTAAATTAACTTTTCATAGATCTATTTAAGCACATAGGTGAAATATATTAAGCTTAAGATTGTGTTAGAACTAGGATTACCTATTTAGACCTATGGCAAGTTAGGTCAGATTCATGGGTTAGGCTCTCACACTTTCTTGTGCCATGTAAATTTCCAACAATTTAAAACGTTATATTTTTTAGATATTCTAGCCTATAGGGATTGGGATGTTTGGAGAATGAGTTGACACACACACACATACATTACTTCCACACTTGCCCGCATGTCTACTCACATTCTTCAAGCATCTAACATTTTGTATCTACACCCATTCCTGCATCTCTTCAAATTTAGGGTGCAGTTATTTTATTTTAAACACTTGTAGCATAATGCTGATCTATAACAGAAGACCACAGGCGAACTTTCCTCGACATGGAGCTCGATACCTGCAGTGTGTGCCAGCTTTTATTCGTATCTCCTCATGCCACAAAATGCTACTCAAAGCCTATTATTCCAACGATAATAATTAGATATCCACACCATACCTTCACAAACACACAGTTATAAAGGACGTCTATTCATGTTGTTGTATGGTAGGAGCTCCATACAAGCCGCTAGTGAGCGCAAAGAACAAGGTTTATGTACACAGGTGAGATCTTTCTGGTTGCACCCACCACACAGACACATGTAAGTAACTAGTTGTAACAAACTCGATAAAACTTCTGGGAATTAAATGCCTAGCCCCCCTTCTCCAGCTGAGCCCAATTTAGAGAATGAAGACAAACGGCAAGTGCTCTCTAAATTGTTGGGGAAAAAATCCATTCAGTTTCCTATTTCTATACAAACTCCCTCTTTAGTTGCATTTTATACGAGGCAGAGAGGGAGCCCTCCACCGACACACACTCGCTCACTTAAATATCCAAATTTCACAACACATACGGTCCATCGTTGCCACTTTATTTCCTTCTGCTACTTTGCTACTTGTTTTGCTCTGACCGACTTTGTAGTGGGTATGTTAATGCTGCCTAGAATTAATGTGCCAATTTCGACTGTTGTTCTTGCTCTAGCGACTACAGCTTTTGCTCTAGAAGGATCAACACACTCGCGCGCGAGAATATTCAGGCTGTCTGCGGACCGGCCTTAACCCCCCCCCCTCCCTCCACTTGTTTAAATGAAGACAAATTCCAGCTGTCAGGAGAAAGTTTGTAAACAATGTAGCGAAGCTCGGGAAGAGACAGGCGGCCCGGCCTCCCTGACGCGCACTATTATATACCACAACGGAGTAGGTGCCTGGGTGCTTATTCCGTCCGTCCTGTCTCACATCCGTCCTGTCAGAGAGCGTCTCTCTGCCCGTCCTGTCGGAGAACGACTTCGTCCGTCCTCTCGGGGATCGCCTCTTTCTTCCTTCGTGTCGTACGAAGTCTCCTTTTGTCCAGTCGCAAGATGTCCCCCGCCTTATACTTCGCTTCCCCACCCTCCCCAACACGTAATTCCCGGGATTAACATGTTTAATAATGCACAATTCATTATTATTTATGTACATGTGTGCGCCACTAGTCTCTGGTATATCCAGGGGAAGAGAAGAGCGCTGCTACAGGAGTATAATGAGCATACATCACCCTCCCTCGACTTACAATCCCATTTCGTAATTATCTTAATGGATATAGAAATAATTGCTGTGTTTTGTAATAGCTATGTAATATTTTTTACTTCAAATTAGCTGTTTACGTCCTTTTTTACACGCGGTGAACTATACACGTACTGCGAATCGATCAATTTGTTTTTCTTGTTATTGATAAAAGTTTGAAATAGAACTTTACACTAAGGTGACCTGCGACAATTAATCATAAACTCAGTAATATATTACACACACACACACACATTACACACACACACACACACACACACACACACACACACACACACACATTACACACACACACACACACACACACACACACACACACATATATACACACACACACACACACACACACACACACACACGAGTATCATTCGAACTGGGAATAAAATGACTTATCTCAACCACTAATTCCTTCAGATTTTTTTTACCGATTTAATAAATGGAAATGATAACTGTTAGATAATTATATTAGCTTGCTGACATCTACGTATTACACATATCTTGTTTAATTGTTCTGTTTATCTAATTAAAAGTATATTTAGCACGTGTTACTCCAGACACCACCAGACACTACCACTACACCAGACACCACACCACACCATACACCACCACCACTACACCAGACACCACCACCACTACACCAGACACCACCACCACTACACCAGGCACCACCACCACAAAACCAGACACCACCACTGCACCAGACACCACCACTACACCAGGCACCACAACCACACCAGACACCACCACCACTACACCAGACACCACCACCACACCAAGCACCACCACTACACCAGACACCACCACTACCCCAGACACCACCACCACCACCACACCAGACACCACCACCACACCAGACACCACACCACACCAGACACCACACCACACCAAGCACCACCACAACAGCACCCCACTTACAGTTAACTTCATCTCTCAGGGTAATGGTGTGTGGGGTGTAGGCTGGAGCACTCCCTGGCCAGTAATTGTGGACATAACGTCGCAACATTAGGCAGTGAAGGGCGTGGTGACAGGCGGCCAGGGGACTCCTGCCATCTGTCACACTGTGGTTTGTGGTGATTGTTTCCACACACACACACACACACACACACACACACACACACACACACACACACACACACACACACACGCACACACACACGCGCGCGCGCGCGCACGCGAATCAGGAAAAACGTTAGGATGGACTTGAACAAAATAAATCTCTAGTCAAAAGAGCGTGCAATAATTGGAAAAAGTTGAAGCAAATTCGGTTAACATCTTTAAAATGAAATACGACGATAAACAAGAGGAATGGAATTCAATGCATTTACTGACCTGTGGATAGAAAGGAAGGGATAAGGAACTACTGCTCTATCCTGTAAACACAACCAGGTGAGTACACCTTCCACATATACATACAAGACACTCACATACACTTACGCACATTCGTTCACACATGCACATTAAGACCATAAGAACAAGGTAACTGCAGAAGGCCTATTGGCCCATACGAGACCGCTACTATTTATAACCACTCAATCCCACTCATTCGCAGCTCTGCTGTTATATATACTAAAGATTCTACACGAATGAGTTAAAGAATAATAAATTCACATTGTCCAGGGGGGTAGAAATAGCTTAAGCTACTCTATCCCTTTGAGATGTATTTCTTTCTTATCTCAATAAACATACTTGAACTTGAACTTGATTCACATTGTACGTTCGCCTCTGTAGAGACAATTCCCTGGAATATTTCGCGTCCTGAGGTCAAAGGTTATATGGCCCCTCCCACATATCACTACACAGCATTTGGGAACTTAAACTGTTGGTACAACGTTTGCCGGTTACTCCCCCCACCCACCAAATAGAGAACTCTATCTCACCTGAACTCTGAATGTTATTCAACATAGCATTTGATCCAGTTATGCTGCCGAACAAGTCACCACTTACTACAGTCATGCACAGTTGTTCATTACAAGAACAAACTCGACTGCACGACAAACGATCCGCAGGTATGTCGGAAATACAAAGGCCTGTGTGAAAATCAGTAGGAGCCATTAGAAGGATTCGAACCCATGCTCTGGGTACTCCCTAAGGTTTCAATTCTCCTCATGGCTCCTGCTGATTTTCTCATTAATACATCACGTTAATGTAAGTTCTTTGTGCACAAATGCCTGTCACACGTAATGTCCATGTTAAGGCTAAATATTATTTTTTGGAGGGACCTTATGCTAGTGCCTCCAATAATCATTTATGTAAGGACTAGTTCTCTCTCTACCTTTCCTTGTAGCTCAGTCTTCTTGGTTCAGGGACCAGTCTTGCAGGGAATCTTAGGAATGTTAATATTTGCTTTGGGATTTTAGTGGAGGAAATTCCACATTGATGCTCGAATTTTAAATATATTTTTTTAAATGTTTATATCTAATTATGGCCTATCACAGTAATTCAGTTTGGTCATATTGTAATGAGGATCAGACAAATAACAAAAAGCTAAATTACTAAGCTGAATGATCACATGCAGTTAAAGTAGTAAATCCAAACGATCTATTTAAATCAAATAGTTACATAGTTGATAGTACAGCAGGCCAGGTCTGAAATCTTTTACACTTTCGTATTCAGAAAATATACTGTCCCAGATGATGTTTTAACGAAGATGGACATGTGTGCGTGCACGTGGGCGCACACCCGCGCACACGCGCGCATTTCCTTGCAAATAACAATCACATTTAATGGCTTTTCAAATGAGGAAACCTCCAGACCTATGGAATGAGGAGTTGAATGCTACAGCAAGAGGTTCACAGAATGCTGCTGCTGCCTCTTTTAGGATACATTATAAGATCTTGTGACAGCCTGTGGTTTTCATCACATCTAGCTCCTGTAATTGTTTCTCTACTTCCTATGGTGTTACTTGTATATCGATCAGTTTCTGGTAGTGCCTGTTCCATTGGAAGTCGTAGATCCGGGGGGGCGGCTCTGTATCTATTTTAAAAAACTCAGGGAAACCTTTTGAGAGCTCTTCACCCACGCTTCCCTATTATTCTTTGAAAGACTGTCTCTTTTCTGTAGCCTGATCACATGTTTATTTCCCGACATCTTACACAAGTTTCTGAATGCCGTTCTTATGTTGGCCAGCCTGGCATATGCCGCTGATATTATCCTCTTGATATCGGTTTGATGATCTTGATATATGATGATTTGTGTGTGTGTGTGTGTACTCGCACGTGTTCGTATGTATGTGCACTCGAATATATATATATAGAATTTCGGACAATTGTATATTTTTATGTCAAACTTTTGTAAGTTTATTTTTATTTGATGAATCTGCCGCTCTAAATTCATACGTCTCTGATGCGGTTTTCTGTCATCACCATAACAAAATTAGATCTACGTGGGAATGCAAATAAAATTAGCAGTGCAGAAATAGCATCTGTTAAAAACGAGGTTGATGGGGGAGGAGTGTGTGAGATAAGCAGACGACTGTGTGAGAGAAGCAGACGACTATGTGAGAGAAGCAAACGACTGTGTGAGAGAAGCAGACGACTGTGAGAGAAACAGACGACTGTGTGAGAGAAACAGATGACTGTTTGCACTTTGATATTTACTAATGTATTTTGAGTGAAAGCTGCAATCTTTAACAATACCCATTCAAAGAAATAATTACATTAAGAACTCGTACTTAGTGCTGAAAGACCGGAGAGAAACGAACAGCTCGGATCTCAAACTAATCCTGAAATATTATTCAAGTAAGAAAAATGGTGAGTGGTCAGGACATGTGACCACAAGAACGGATGAACATTTGGTTGGAAAATACCTGAATGGAATTAACGAGGCAGAAACCTACCTTATGACAAGACCAGCTTCGAGATGGGCAGATTGTGGGAATATTTTGGGGAAGACGTCCATCCTACAGTGGATTAATTCAAACTGATTATGAAGGTATTTTATTATATGGCATCAAGGAAAGAGAAGAATTAATACAAACTTACGTAGAAGGTATGTATGCATGTATGACCGAAATGATGAAATAATATTTCCAATAAAGAGATCCAGTTACCCTCGACCGGTGTGCTGTCATCGGCCAAGCCTTCGCACGAGCCAGCACAGGCCCCCAACAGGTCCTTGAAGGGCTGGCTCGACTCTGAACCAAGATTTATATAAAAATCTGTCAATATCGGAGAGAAGAGGGTGATGGACGGTGACCCCCAGACATCGTCTGCTCTTCAGTCCCATCCTCTTAGTCTTTCTGAGGGAAAGGGTGGGTTGTAGGTAGAGTGGTTGGTGGGGTGATAGGTGGGTTGTAGGTGGGGTGACAGGTGGGTTGATTGGGGGGCTTGGTGACCCAATAGAGGCCCCCATCAATAGGGGACTAAAATCCTCATAGAGGCGATGGGGAAGGTATACGGGTTCAGTGGGAGATCAGGTGATGAATAGTGGCTGTCGGACTGGTGATTGAAATGGTGGGTCAGGTGGGTTGACTGGCAGGGTGAGCTATATCCAGGAATAGCAGGGAAGGAGAATAGGGTTCATATTCAGTCTCCCATGCAGTCATTCCGGGTGGCGGGTACCAGAGTTGAAATTCAATACTGCAGTACCCCACTCAAAAACAAAAGCTACAGCTGCAACATATACATATATATATATATATATATATTTATATATATATATATATATATATATATATATATATATATATATATATATATATATATATATATATATTTAAAAACCTAGAAGGGGTACCACCTCTGGTGCAAATGTAGGGACCCATAGCCTCGGAGAAGAAAATAAAGAGTACTCAGAGAAGACCTTGTGGATCCTCACTGAACACTTTGATATTTTCTTCTCCTACCACCCCTATTCTTTTGTTAAGTGTGTATATTTATCTAACTTTATTTGAAAATGTCATTACACAAAAAAAGTTATATAATAAAAGTTATAATATATATATTATATATAATAAAAGTTATATAAAAGTTATATATATATATATATATATATATATATATATATATATATATATATATATATATATATATATATATATATATATATATATATATAGTTACATTTTCAATGAATTTACACATTCAAGAACTCTAAAATAATTATTACGGTCACACAAAAGGTGACTGTTATTGAGGGCACAACAAATTCATCAACAAACCCACATATGAGCCAACATTTGCATTTGATGGCTATTGGTGATCGCAGATATATGACTATGTAAAGAGGTCGGTGTCCCGCACTCAATCCCAGCGTGCACTCAACCCCCTCCCCACCTCGCATTACCCACTACTTTCGACGAAACCCCCTCGACTCACATTGAAACCTCATGACTCACAACGCAACCTCATGACTCACACGGCTGCCTGACCAGAACTCATTAAGGGGGACACATTGCTGCAGTACATCACTACACTGTTTTGTTCCATTCAGCTCTCACTCCCCATAACTCTTGTCCCAGCTGCAGCATTCATATCCGAATTACTTCAAATATATTTGATTTCGGTCAAACTCAGACACATTCAACAGAATCAGTTATGGGCGCCCTTTTCTGTACATCTGCTGTAAACTCATAATCTTCACACACACACACACACACACACACACACACACACACACACACACACACACACACACACACACACACACACACACACACACACACAAATCCTCAAAATCCTACAAAAATCCTACAAAATCCTACAAAATCCCCAGAGGAATCGACCGGGTAAACAAGGATAAACTATTCAACACTGGTGGGACGCGAACAAGGGGAGACAGGTGGAAACTGAGTACCCACATGAGCCACAGAGACGTTAGAAGGAACTTTTTCAGTGTCAGAGTAGTTAACGGATGGAATGCATTAGGCAGTTATGTGGTGGAGGCTGACTCTATACACAGTTTCAAATGTAGATATGATAGAGCCCAGTAGGCTCAGGAATCTGTACACCAGTTGATTGACAGTTGAGAGGCGGGACCAAAGAGCCAAAGCTCAACCCCCGCAAGCACAAATAGGTGAGTACACACCGATAAGCCTTTGACAGGTGTTATGTGGTGTGGCATATGCTAGATTGGCCAACATAATAATTGCCTTTAGAAACTTGTGTAAGGGACCGTTCAGTACCTTGAATTCCACCTATGTTAGACCAATACTGGAATATGTAGCTCCAGCCTGGAGTCCATACCTAGCTAAACACAAGACAAAGTTAGAGAAGATTCCGAGGTATGTCACCAGATTAGTCCCGGAACTGAGAGGAATGACCTACGAGGAAAGCCAAATGAGACATGACAACCACCTACAAAATTCTCAGGGGAATTGATCGGGGTGGACTAAGACAAACTCTTTAGCACGGGTGGAACACGAACGAAGGGATGCAGGTTTAAACTTAGTACCCAGATGAGCCACAGAGACCTTAGAAAGAATTTATTCAGTGTCAGTAGTTAACAAATGGAATGCATTAGGTAGTGATGTGGTGGAGGCTGACTCCATACATAGTTTCAAATGAAGATTTGATAGAGCCCAGTAGGCTCAAGAACCTGTACACCAGTTAATTGACGCTGGTGAGGCGGGACCATAGAGCCAAAGCTTAACCCCTGCAAGCACAACTAAGTATGCACAATTAGGCGAGTACAGATGAATTTGGTTATATGCAATCAAAATATTGACTAATTATGTACTATTTGTTTCTGAATCAGTGTTGTTCATTTCCTTCTGAACCAGCTATGTGTATAACATATGTACCGGTGATGGACAAGCAATCAGCTGTATCAGTTACTTTCACGCAAATCAGAGCCACTTATGCCGGGCTTAGGCCTATCAATATTTAGTTTTGTGTGATTTTGTGTCCTGATCACTTTCTTCACTTATATCTGAACTATTTGCTCAAAAAAATATTTTCCAGTTCAGTTTGTATTTAATGTATATTGTCGACTTAGCCGCTCCACCTCCCCCCCCCCTTCAAAAAAGAAAGCTGTGCAGCTATATTATTTGGGAGTGTACTGCACACGTAGTGAAAGTGGATACTTTCACTACGGTCAAAACCTTTCGTGACGGTCAAAACGGTCAAAACCTACGTGACCTTTCACGTAGGTCAGTGGATACATTACATGCGGGTGGCAACGGTGCCAGTCAGTGGAATCTCAGGCTTCGAGTGGCATGCTTCTATCATAATATAAATGCTCAACTATCATGTCCACCGCCTCATCTTACATTGATGTGATATGAACCTACAAATGACTTGTTAAATTTCAAAACATGGTAAGTCGTATTGAAATTGTTATATTATTTTGATTGTGTTTAACATTTACACGGATTCCCACACATTAAATGATTTATAGCAAAAAAATAAAATATTCTTATTTAATAATGCTGCAGAAGACGTAATAGTTCCCTTGGTGGACACTCGCGTTGTATTTCATTTAACCTCAGTATTCTCCTTTCTGTCTACTTAACTCTTTTATATACCTAATAACGTACATTATTATTATTATTATTATATATATATATATATATATATATATATATATATATATATATATATATATATATATATATATATATATATATATATATATATCGTACCTAGTAACCAGAACGCACTTCTCGGCCTACTAGGCAAGGCCTGATTTGCCTAATAGGCCGAGTGATTTTCTTTATTTTCAATAAATTGTTTCCAATTAGTTTATTTGAATTATTATTATTATATAATATTAAAACCATAATTTATTGACTTAGTTGTGTTAGTTTAGGTTAGGTTAAGATAGGTCAGGTCATTTATCTTCGTTAGTTTTAACTCAAATTTAAACAAATTAACATATACATAATGAAATGGACAGATTTATCATTTCATAAGAAAAAAAATAGAAACAAATTCAGGAAAACTTGGCTCATTAGGCAAATAGGGTCTTGCATAGTAGGCCAAGTACGACGTTCTGGCTACTAGGTACAACATACATATATAAATATATACACACACACTCGAGAAGAGGAGTGGAACAAAAGAACATAGAAACTGCATTGAAAAGGGCCAAAAAATCCCCTCTAGGGCATTATGTGTGCTTTTCGAGGCTATGAGTCCCTATCATCCAGAGGTAGTTCCCCTCCCCCCCCTAATATTTATATATATATTATATATGTATAAATGGGTAAATATATCCACATTGCTAGCTGTGTTGATCTTATAGTGTAAGCTTTATATGCTTCTATTTCCTTAATATCGGTATTAATAAAAGCAATCACGTTACCAAAATTCATGGCAATGAAACTCAATGTAATTATTGAAAGCTTTATTTTCTTCAACGTTTCGATCTTTTCTGGAACATCATCAGGTAAAAAAAAATGAATACATAACGTGCAGTTTTCCGGTTAAATACACATGGGAGGAAGTCGAAGGAGTGTGGGGTGGGGTGAAGGGGCAATGAAACACAGGGTCAGAGGAAAAGGGCCAATTGGGAAAGGATGAAGTGGTAGGACCAATAAAATGTTGAACTTCATTCTTTACTACCAAACAAAAAGGACTGTTGATTTAACAGGCAAGAACAGTCCCAATAGAACAGTCTCACCAGCAGCGAGAACAGCGACATTAAGTATCATCCCTTGTTTCAACCACTGTAAAAGACCAAAACAAAGTTTGTTTTTACTTTAAAGAATGGAAACTGGTACGTGTACCCAGCAGTAAGAAATATGCCTGTTTTACAGTTCCCGTGATCACTCTTATCCTCTCTTATCTTTCTCTTTCTATTATTATACTCTTATCTAAATTCACCTTCGTCCTTGCCCAGCGCTGGTGCTTTATCTCTGCTTCTATCAGGACGGACCCATCCCATCTCCTTCCCTCTCCGTCGCGCGTCCTGTCCTTTACTGCTAGCTCAGACCCTCCCTCCCTCCTTCCCTCCCTCTCTCTCTTAGCTTTAGAGAACAGTGTTCCCTGAACCACCTGTAACTATCTTATAATTCTTACTGCTTTGGCCGCAGTTAGACGAGCCGTGACTGCTAATTTATATCAATAATTTCATTCTATTTACTTCAAAATTCATACCTTTTTCGCCATGCCAGTAACGATGTATTTTTGTCAGAAACCAAGTGAGTTTGTGTATAAGACTGAATAAACGTTATTCAATGGCTGAAGCTAACTTATTTAAGAAGACACAGACGAAGATCATGGGAGTATGAGGCCGGGTTATAAACCTTGAAACTCAGGGTGAGGAAGCCCGTCAAGGGTGGTAAATGACGACTGTGGAGGGCTTGGGAGAGTGTACTGGGGGGGTGATAGTGCTGGTAGGTGAGGTAGAGGGGGTGATAGTGCTGGTAGGTGAGGTAGAGGGGGGTGCTACTAGTGGCAGATGAGGTAGAGGGGATGGTACTAGTGGTAGATGAGGTGGGGGGTGGTACTAGTAGTAGATGAAGTCGAGGGATGGTACTAGTGGAAGATGAGGTATAGGGGTGTTACGAGTGGTAGATGAGGAAGGGGTGGTACTAGTAGTAGATGATATAGGGGGGTCGTACTAGTGGTAGATGATATAGGGGGGTCGTACTAGTGGTAGATGAGATAGAGGGTGATGGTAGGAGTGGTACTTGATCATACTGTGGTGGTGATGCTCACACTGAGACAGACAGTTGTACTTGTGCTTGGAACAGTACTGTCTGTGAAGATGACAGCAATAGTTATGCTATCAATGTGCATTAATGTTGTTGGCTTTGATGTTGCTGCTATTGTTCTGTCACTTATTTTGATGGTAACGTTTAAAAACCACTAGAACAGTTCACCATAACAATCAGGATTAATGTTCATCAACAATAACTTTTTTTCTAATACTAACTTTTCACTAACATTAACTTTGTACCAACATAGCTCACCGGGGCTAACGTATTTTACCAAAACATATATTGCTTCTACCCATGCGACACACGCTGTGTTCCCCCATACACCCACCCACACACACACACACACACACACACACACACACACACACACACACACACACACACACACACACACACGCACACACGCACTCAAATACACACACACACACACACACACACACACACACACACACACACACACACACACACACACACGCACACACACACACACACTCAAATACACACACACACACACACACACACACACACACACACACACACACACACATACACACACACACACACACACGCACTCAAATACACACACACACACACACACACACACACACACACACACACACACACACACACACACACACACACGCACTCAAATACACACACACACACACACACACACACACACACACACACACACACACACACACACACACACACACACACACTAACCACACACACACACACACACACACACACACACACACACACACACACACACACACACACACGCACACACACACACACACTCAAATACACACACACACACACACACACACACACACACACACACACACACACACACACATACACACACACACACACACACACGCACTCAAATACACACACACACACACACACACACACACACACACACACACACACACACACACACACACACACACACACACACGCACTCAAATACACACACACACACACACACACACACACACACACACACACACACACACACACACACACACACACACACACTAACCACACACACACACACACACACACACACACACACACACACACACGCACACACGCACTCAAATACACACACACACACACACACACACACACACACACACACACACACACACACACACACACACACACGCACACACACACACACACACTCAAATACACACACACACACACACACACACACACACACACACACACACACACACACACACACACACACACACACACACACATACACACACACACACACACACACTAACAACTCAGCGCCACAAATTTGAACACGGCTCACAATACCTTAACACCATTGTTAACTGTTCATGATTTGACAAAAACCACCACAAGCAGCTTAACAATACTAACAATCGCCTCTTAGGCGTCTGTTACCACCATTTGCCAATCAGTAACGCAACCTGTCACTACTGCAAACTATACAATCACCAATCTCTTTGTTGTTAACAACGTCACTGCTAACAAGTCTTATTAACACTACCTGACTCTTCCATCACTATTAAATGTTCACCACCACCAACTCTTCACCATTTCTCGCATTTCCACTGAAATTATCAGACGCCCATTATTAAGCCAAGTTGGTTAAGGAAAGTATTTAGTGACAGTTGAAACTGACAAGTGATTGAGGCCCCTTTAACGAGGTGGTTAGCACGCACTCACGGGACGAGGGGAGAGTAAAGGCACTCAAGGGGAGACAGGAAAAATTTTGAGAGAGAAGAGAGGAGAGGATAGAGGGGATAGAGAGGATAGAATATAGAGAGAGTATAGAGAGAAAGAGAAGGGAGACGAGTGGGAGAGAGATGGGGAGGGAGGGAGAAGGGAGAGAGGATGTAGGAGGATAGAGGGGATAGAGAGGATAGAATATAGAGTATAGAGAGAGAGAGGAGAGAGAGAGAGAAGGGAGAGGAGTGGGAGAGATGGGGAGGGAGGGAGGGAGAAGGGAGAGAGGCTGTAGGAGGAGAGAAGGGAGAGAGAGAGAGAGAGAGAGAGAGAGAGAGAGAGAGAGAGAGAGAGAGAGAGAGAGAGAGAGAGAGAGAGAGAGAGAGAGAGAGAGAGAGAGAGAGAGAGAGCGTATGTGCGCGCGCGCGTGCACGTATGGGAGGGGAGAGTGTCTGGCCAGAGGAAGAGAAAGGGGACGCAACAAGACTAGTGACAAAGGAAGAAGAAAGGGTAATTTAAGAAGTATGTGGAACATAATAAAGATCCGGGACAGGGATCCAGTCAATAAACTTTGGTAATTCAATTAAGGCGGAGGAAACCAGGGCTTTTGATGTGCTGTAAAAGGCTTTTTCTTGTGATCTCCGCGGGATGGATTAAATGGTGTGGCGCCCGGTAATGGTGGTGGTGGAAATGGTGGTAGATAGTTGCAGGTGGTGGTAGTGGTACTGGTGCAAGTGTCAATGATGGTAATTTTAATGGTGAAGATTGTGGATGTGGAGAGGTTCTGACGGCTGGATGTGGTGGTAGTGACGAGGTAAGGGGGAGGGGGGTCGTCGTTATAGTGATGGTAAAATGGGCAATTATGATAGTTGCAGGGATGGTGTGTTGATGAGGATGAAGGTGACGGTAAATGACAGTTGTGCTCGTAATGTTAGTGGAGATGGTGGTCATTGTAGGGATGGTGGTAGTGGCATATATTTACCTCGTCCCTTTAATTAAAGATCGGAACAGAATCACGTTAGATATTAGGAAGAAAGGTTTGGAGTCACCTAGACAAAGGAGCATATGGAGTTATCAATATTCATCAAATTCATATTAAAATAAAATAGGAGTAAAAAAAAAAATGCCTTAAGTAGCAAGTTTTCATGGAGCTTTTTGCGTTAGTTCCCCATCAAGATTATCATAAAAAATAATATAACTCGGAATTTGACGGATGAGAAAGCGAGTACAGAAGAGTCAAATGATGCTGCCTCTTGATGCAACAAGAAGGATGCATCAAGGACAGATTATCAGTCACGTCCTGTTGCACCTAATCTAAAATATTAATGTCAACATAATCTTGAGATATAACAAATATATGTAACACTTGCAGATGAGAAATATGGAAAAACAGTGAGCCGCCTGAGTACGACAATGGGATCAGAACTATGAGATCAGATATGATGAAAAATGTGGATCATAATTTCCACGTTACATGGGATGAGAGAGGCATCAGGTCAAAGTTAACATAACAATGCAGCGAAGGAAATTACCACTAATCCAATCCACTAAATACGGCCGAGTGGCGTTGCTTAGAATCATCCTTGACCACCATCAAGGTCTGTGGTCCCTGAACCAGTATGACGGTCTGTTTTGTTTTTTTACCATAATCAAGGCACTTCGTGGACCATTATTATAATACGATCATAGACTTAATAAGTTTGTGTGACGACCAACATTTTCTCTCATACAACCGAACAAATCCTCGTGCTTTTTGAGACTATTATCACACGTGATAACGATGGGGTGTTATTGGATGTCTACAGTTGATCTAAGGTCATTGATCAAACCCTTTCCGTCATTTAGAATTGCACGTCTAAATACGGTTTCAATAGTATATATATATATATATATATATATATATATATATATATATATATATATATATATATATGAAAAATATTACAAATCATGCGAATCCAATATGGAAAAACACGACATGAAAACTAATTAAAACTTTTTTCCCGAGCGCTACCACAACTGATAGCATGCAGCCGCGCGCGCGCGCGCATGCTCGTCTAAAAATGCTTATTGCGTCGAGTGCTAGCTCTCGAGACCCACCTTTCCAATCACCGGTTTTATAATAAAATGAGTCTTGACTCCTGTGATCTTATCATACTTGGTTTAAAAAAAAAGTTTTTTGAGAATGCTTTCATCATTCTTTCATGCTTAAAACTGTTGTTGTTATTATTATTATTATTGTTGATTCTCTCATTCAGTGTTATACGTTGTCTCATTCCCGATGTTCCTTGTGCAACCTGTCATCAGGCCAGGCTCGATAATATGTTATTAAACCGATGTGAGACTAAATTATTCCCAAGTTGCTTTATACCGTATAGAACCAATAAAAATACGTTTATGGAGTACTTTTAATATTAAACGCTATGAGATTTTTTTACCAACAGCATTAATTTTTTTAACACGTGTGTTTATCATCCGATGTTGCAGTTGCAAATCATGACTTAGCTGATCGACTGGTCAATGAACCTTGCATGAACTAAAATACAGAATACAGACTCGGACTCTAATACAATTATAAAAACATAGATAAAATTAATTTCGATTTTGAAGGCCAATATAAAAGAATAAAAGACAAAGGTCTAAAAGCTGCAACATTAAAATCAATGTCAACTTTTGCAATAATCTAGGTAGTATTTGTATGGGGCAGCCACTACCGTGGCACCCAGCCTGCCAACACGGCCACATACCGCTAAAGCATTCTCCAAAACACTATATTATTGAAAGTGAAATGGTTTAAAAAGCTTTTTAAAACTCATGGTCGACTGCGTAGTCTGTTTTTTTTTTTTTTTAACTTTTTCGATAAATCTGGTACCTTGTTAAAGATCCTATCTTACATATTCTCGTCAATATTATTAGCTCTATTAACCTAGACTTGATTATATATGTAACAACCTCGTCGTGTTTTCCTGGGAATAAGGTTTAATCTATGACGAAACAACCGAAAACTCTACTAGGAAATAGGTAAAATTTTATTTTAATTATTTAAACAAAATATTTGATTATGTCTGACGAAGCATACAGCAGTCTGAAAAACAAATATTGACGACGAAATCTCTAATCTGGGCCACTTACAATTGATATTCTATCCTGTGTCGTTGTGTATATTAACAGCATCCTTATTGACCACATTGAAAGGTTAGTTTTAAAAGTTGTCAATACAATAGTGATAATTATGGTGCAAACCCCAATATTTTTGTCTCAACACGTTCAAAAAGCTTCAGGTAGCAAAGCCTCAGGTATTTAGTCGCGAAGAAAAAGGTGCAGACGATCTGAGTTTGATCTTATATCTTAATTAAAACGTCGGAGATTCATCACCGTATAATTAACTCAAAAAATACCCAAAATGTGAGGCTCACTCCATTATAATTACGGTTGGTTGTGGGAGAAGTTATCTGGAGTTAGAGTGTGTGTAAGAGCCGGGCTGGTCGGTGACGCCCGTCTTCCACCTGCCTAGTTACGGATCCAGCTAAAGAACACCAAATTGCTCTAAATTTTCTAGAGGTTATTTTTTATTATTTACTTGGAGAGGGTGAATTTTTCAGGGGTGGGGGGAGGGGAATTGAAGGGAACTATCGGGGGTAAAGTGCCAAGCCTATACTTGGCCTGACCAAGCCTGACTATATAGCACCGGGAAGGGATCGGGATAAGGATTTGGGATGGGACGGGGGGGAAGGAATGGGACCTTATACACTTGTGTAAAGGTAACTCGGATGGTACACCTCTCCTCTACACCCGGCACTCCCCTCCTCCACACCCGGCACTATCTCACATAGAGCTGACATTGTCCTGGGTTGGTACGGTGACCTTCGTGTCTTGAGTGCGCCGCTCTGAATAGGTAGTTTGCGTATAATGACACACTACGCTGGCCCTTGAAGGGTATTAAGAACCATCACACTGGCAAGAGCAGAGGAAGGTGCTGCAACAACACCATTCCCGGCAGGAGCAGAGAGAGAGAAGCAGCTGCACACTGCTCCCAGCAGGAGCAGAGTGAGGTATAGCTGCACACTGCTCCCAGCAGGAGCAGAGTGAGGTATAGCTGCACACTGCTCCCAGCAGGAGCAGAGTGAGGTATAGCTGCACACTGCTCCCAGCAGGAGCAGAGTGAGGTATAGCTGCACACTGCTCCCAGCAGGAGCAGAGTGAGGTATAGCTGCACACTGCTCCCAGCAGGAGCAGCGAGAGAAGTGCCTGAGCGACTCTCACAAGCCTCTCATCCCCTGGGCTGACAGACTGTACCTGCCTCTTTAAGTTCTTTGTCATCGTCACCTTCGTACCAAAATGTCACCTGACGAGACGGTTTTTGCCACGGGTGTAATGTTGCCTAAACTCGCTCTCTCTCTGGATTCTTCCCGGCGCTCTGTGCACACACCTGAACCCCCTCACCTGGGCACCATGCACACCTGAAGCCTCGCCTGGGGTTCACCGTACATACCTGTATCCTCACCTCGGCTACTATGCTCACCTGAACCTTTGTTTAGCACACCGTACTCGCCTGGAGCCTCGTCTTCATCATCATCGTCACTTGGAGCCTTATTAAGGTCCGTCTGGACCATTATCAAGGTCCGTCCAGGACCATCATCATGGACCCCAACTATACATATTTAAAAGGGGATAAAACGAAATGAATATTTAAACGTGCGAATGTTAAGCATGCTATTGTATAGTGGTTTGGAACACGGAGACACGAAGCTTATACGCTCACGCACAACATTTTGTACACGACCATTCTCGATCTTCTCTCTTTAATGACATGTTGATATATATATATATATATATATATATATATATATATATATATATATATATATATATATATATATATATATATATATATATATACGTATATAAATAACGTATAACGTATTTATATACGTTATATTACTAACAACAGTATATATATATATATATATATATATATATATATATATATATATATATATATATATATATATATATATATATATATATATATATATATATACTGTTGTTAGTAATACAATACATACGTATTTATATACGTATATAAATACGTTATATATAATGTATAAATACTATAAATACTAAATAAATTAATGTATATATATATATATATATATATATATATGTGTGTGTGTGTGTGTGTGTGTGTGTGTGTGTGTGTGTGTGTGTGTGTGTGTGTGTGTGTGTGTACTCACCTATATGTACTCACCTATATGTGCTTGCAGGATCGAGCATTGACTCTTGGATCCCGCCTTTCGAGCATCGGTTGTTTACAGCAATGACTCCTGTCCCATTTCCCTATCATACCTGGTTTTAAAATTATGAATAGTATTTGCTTCCACAACCTGTTCCTGAAGTGCATTCCATTTCCCCACTACTCTCACGCTAAAAGAAAACTTCCTTACATCTCTGTGACTCATCTGAGTTTCAAGCTTCCATCCATGTCCTCTCGTTCTGTTACTATTCCGTGTGAACATTTCGTCTATGTCCACTCTGTCAATTCCTCTGAGTATCTTATACGTTCCTATCATGTCCCCCCTCTCCCTTCTTCTTTCTAGTGTCGTAAGGCACAGTTCCCTCAGGCGCTCTTCATACCCCATCCCTCGTAGCTCTGGGACGAGTCTCGTTGCAAACCTCTGAACCTTTTCCAGTTTCATTATATGCTTCTTCAGATGGGGACTCCATGATGAGGCGGCATACTCTAAGACTGGCCTTACGTAGGCAGTGTAAAGCGCCCTAAATGCCTCCTTACTTAGGTTTCTGAATGATGTTCTAACTTTTGCCAGTGTAGAGTACGCTGCTGTCGTTATCCTATTAATATGTGCCTCAGGAGATAGATTAGGTGTTACGTCCACCCCCAGGTCTCTTTCACGCGTCGTTACAGGTAGGCTGTTCCCCTTCATTGTGTACTGTCCCTTTGGTCTCCTATCTCCTAGTCCCATTTCCATAACTTTACATTTGCTCGTGTTGAATTCTAGTAGCCATTTCTCTGACCATCTCTGCAATCTGTTCAGGTCCTCTTGGAGGATCCTGCAATCCTCATCTGTCACAACTCTTCTCATCAACTTTGCATCATCCGCAAACATCGACATGTAGGACTCTACGCCTGTAAACATGTCGTTAACATACACAAGAAATAGAATTGGTCCCAGCACCGATCCTTGTGGTACTCCACTTGTTACTGTTCGCCAGTCCGACTTCTCGCCCCTTACCGTAACTCTTTGGCTCCTTCCTGTTAGGTAGTTCCTTATCCATTCTAGGACCTTTCCCCCCACCCCCGCCTGCCTCTCGAGCTTGAACAGCAGTCTCATGTGCGGTACTGTATCAAAGGCTTTTTGGCAGTCCAGAAATATGCAGTCTGCCCAACCATCTCTGTCCTGTCTTATCCTCGTTATTTTATCATAGAATTCCAGAAGGTTTGTTAGGCACGATTTCCCTGTCCAGAACCCATGTTGATGTTTGTTCACAAACCTAATGTTCTCCAGGTGTGCAACCAGTCGTAGCCTAATTATTCTTTCCAGTATTTTACAGGGGATGCTTGTCAGTGATACAGGTCTGTAGTTAAGTGCCTCCTCCCTATCTCCTTTCTTGAAGATCGGCACGACATTTGCCTTCTTCCAGCAACTGGGCAATTCTCCTGACATAAGTGACTCATTAAAGATCATTGCCAGAGGCACGCTGAGGGCCTGTGCTGCTTCTTTTAGTATCCACGGTGATACTTTGTCTGGTCCAACTGCTTTAGTTGCATCTAGAGTTGTCAACTGTTTCATTACCTCCTCTGCTGTCACCTCTATATCTGATAGTCTTTCATCTAGGGTAACCCCTTCCAACAATGGGAGCTGCTCAGGCTCGGTAGTGAACACTCCATGGAAACTGGCATTCAGTGCCTCGCAGATTTCCTTGTCACTTTCAGTATATGCCCCCTCTGTCTTCCTTAGTCTTGTCACTTGGTCGTTCACCGACATTTTTCTTCTTATATGACTGTGTAGTAACTTAGGTTGTTTTTTCGCTTTGATTGCAATATCGTTCTCATAGTCCCTTTCCGATGTTCGTCTTATGTTAATGTAATCGTTCCTAGCTCTGTTGTATCTGCTTCTGTTGTCCTCTGTTCTTTGTCTTCTGTACTTCCTCCACTCCCGCCTGCTGGCCATTTTTGCTTCCTGACACTGTCTATTAAACCATGGGTTATTATATTCCTTCTTATTTTTTCCCTTTACCGTTGGTATAAATCTCTCTTCGGCCTCCTGGCATTTCTGTATGACTAGGTCCATCATATCTTGGACTGTTTTTCCTCTAATTTCTTCCTCCCACTGCACTTCACCCAGATAGTCCCTTATCCTCATATAGTCCCCTTTCCTGTAGTCAGCTCTCCTTTCCCAGATCTCTTGTCCCATGGTCATAATTTTGAATTCCATCATGTAGTCAAAGACTAGGACACAATGGTCACTGGCCCCTAGAGGTATTTCATGCTCTAAATTCTCGATATCTTCTACGTTCTGGGTGAAAATCAGGTCTAATAGGCTCGGTGCATCTCCTCCTCTTTCCCTTGTGTCTTCCTTCACATGTTGTGTCAGGAAATTCCTGTCTATAACATCTACTAATTTTGCTCCCCACGTTTCATCCCCTCCATGGGGATTCCTTGATTCCCAATTTATCTCTCCATGATTTAGGTCCCCCATGATCAGCAGCTTCGCTCTCATTCTGTGGGCTAGTGTTGCTGCCTTCTGCAGTTCATCAATACATGCTTTGTTGTTGTCATCATACTCCTGCCTGGGTCTTCTACTGTTTGGTGGGGGATTGTAGATTACCATGATCACAATCTTCCTCCCATCTACTGTCAGAGTTCCATGTATGAAGCTTGTGCACTCATTGGTAACTCGATTTCCCAGGTCTTCAAACTTCCATTTCCGCTTTATTAGGAGTGCTACTCCCCCTCCCTGTCTCTGTGTCCTCTCTTTTCGTATCACCTGGTACCCTTCAGGAAAGATAGCATCTGAGATCATGTCATTAATTTTAGTTTCCACAATTGCAACTATGTCAGGATCTGCTTCACTCACTCTTTCTTTTATCTCTTCTGCTTTATTAGATACCCCATCAGCATTGGTGTACCAAACCTTGAGATTCTTCATGGAAACTCTTGTACCAGAGTTCTCCCTTTCTCTGGGGGTCTGGGGGGATCTGGGGGATGTCTGGGGGGTGACTGGGGGCAGAGGGGATCTGGGGGATCTGGGGGGTGTCTGGGGGATGACTGGGGGCGGGGAGGGTCCGGGGGATGTCCGGGGGGATCCAGGGGGTGTCTGGGGGGGTCCGGGGGGTGTATGGGGGGTGAAAGAGTTCAGGAGGGGTGCTTGGGGGGCTACTGGGGGCTGGGCTTCTAGGAAGGTAGGTAGGAGGGTCTGGGGTAGGGCCTGGGTAGGTAGGTCTGGAGTAGGAAGGGCATACTGGGTCTGAAGATTAGGGAGGGCATAGAGGGGTTGGGAGATGGCGTAAGGTTGGGAGACAGATAGAGGTTGAGAGGTTGGGAGGGGGATGGATAGAGGGGGTGGGGGGGACCTCCCACCTCCCTCGCAAGGGTGGGGGGTCACATGGAAGGAGAGGGGATGAGGAGGGGTGAGGGCAGGGTAGGCTTTGGGTGTTGAGGGGATGAGGTCTGGGTGGGTTCTTGGGGTTGAGGGGATGAGGTCTGGATGGGATTTGGGGGTTGAGGAGATGAGAGCTGGGTGGGTTTTGGGGGTTGAGGGGACGAGGGCTGGACGGGTTTTGGGGGTTGAGGTGATGAGGGGGTCCTTGGAATGTGGGATGAATTTGACTCCAGTGGGGTCAGAGGGGTCAAGGGATGTGCTGGGGAGATAAGCAGGGGCGGCTGATTTGGGAAAGGGGTGACCTGAGAAGCACGTGTGAGCTGGTTAGCATGGGGTGGATTAGCACTGGGGTGTGTAGCTGCGCTCAAATGGGAAGAGTCGTATTGTTGTTTGCTTGCTCTGTGGGCAATCTGTTCCTCCTTCGTCATGAATTTGTCAATAAATACGTTGTAGTAATTTTCGCTACCTCTGAGTAGGTGTTTGTGATGCAGTATGTAATCCACTGCCTCTTCATTAGTGAACTGTACCAGGACAGGTCGTTTCCTGTTACAGTTGTATGGTCCAATGCGTCGGTGGACTTGCACCTCATTCCCTGCCATCTGGGCTCTCATGTCTCTCAAGATCCCCTGTAGTTCCAAATCCTCAATCTCCATCCTTTCCTGCCTCGATGGTGCCCTGGCTTCAAGTAATCCATGGATTATGATTGTCCTCTTTCTCAGTTCAGGGTCATGCTGGTGGCCCTCTCCCTGGCTGACCCCCACCCCTCCTACACCCGCTACTCCACCTACTACTACTACTTCCCCTTCCCCTGCCAAGCTTCCCTTATTCCTGCCAAATTCATTAGTAAGCCTAGATATTTCTCCTTGCCATTCTACCCTGCTCTTCCTGATTTCCTCTTGAATATAATCCATAAACTCTTGTTTGAGTCTTTGAACCTCGCCCTGTATCTTATTAAAGACTTCACTTTTAATCCCCTGGATTAGATCACCTATCCAAACATCCCTCTTCTCTACAAATTTCCCAATCATCTTCTCCACAAACCTATCTTCTTCCTCAATCATAATACTGCTGGACCTAGACGCCCTTCCTGACCTAGTCATTGCTATAATGCAACCTTACCCACAGGGGTTCCAAGTATCTTACCGTCCTGCTAACACAATAGGTGAGTGAATCTCCAAGCGTCGTCCCCGTGGTGGTAGGAGGGTTGCTGCCGGGGTGAGGTCACGCGGTCAGAGGTCGGTGAGGTCTGCTCCACACTACACACTGCCACAATACTACAACTATTTTGAATTACGCTATTTAAACTGTTTTTCTTCACTACTTTATGGCTCTGGCCAAAACTCAAGGTTTTTTCATTCACTTGTACACACTTTTTCACTTCGAAGCGTGAAAGCCTGTGTGTGTGTGTGAAAGCGAAGCCTGTGTGTGTGTGTGTGTGTGTTGAATACGACAGCATTGCTGGCGTTGTTGGTCTTATAGTATATGCTTTCTTGACTTCTATTTTTTGAGTATCAGTAATAAAAACTAATTTTGTATAATGTTTCGTTCTTCTCTGGAACCTCTTCTTCAGTTAGAGAATGAATAAACAAGCTTAAACATTTGGGTCAATGAAAGGTCTATGTTCTTTTTTTTTAAATTTTAGCATGATCAGCATGTAACGCTTTATATGACAAAATAAAATGTTAACAGTGGTATTATGAGACTTCAAGTGGGGGTATATTTGCCACAGTTTTACTTGGCACTTTTTCTTTAATATTTATCCCATGTTAGGCACGTGCCCAAAATCAATTATTGGAAAAAGTATTTGAAGTTAGCTCCAAGCATCTAGCATCAAACCTCGAAAAAGACACACCCACATTGTAATGTGTGTGTGTTGATATTCATGTTTACTTTGTATCTGAAACAATTCATTTCACATTAACGTCTCGTTTTGCGCCGTTTGTAATTTTATGAGTCCTGCAATATATTACAGAATTTGTGTTTCAGTGATCAGCATACAATTGATGCCATAAATTAAATGCCATAAATATACCTTCATTGATCATGCCTTAATCCCTTTAACCATTTAAAAAATAATTGCTACATTGTTCTCCCACAAATATAAACTCTCACTATTTTCGTGATAAATTTCCGTCCTACCTTTATAGACGTTTAGCTTTAGAGCGAAAGAAAAAATGCAAAATGTCTTGGAGGATGGATAAACAGTGCCAGTACCAGAAATAGGAGCTCCATGCTGATTGATCAAGTCGAAAAACGTCACTTGGTACACCAACGGTAGTGACGCCAGAATCCCACTGAGCAAAATCAATTTTCACCTTTAAAAATATACATTTCTACATGTATACTTCAGATATCATCCTAGACTTCATAAAATATGCTATAATAGCTCCTTAATGTCGAAAAAAAATTATGTATGACTATCATAAGTTCTTAATATATCATGAACGCTTCCAATAACAGACTTTAAGCTGATTTTTGGGGGGATAATGTAAATTACAATTTAAATATGGCGTACGTAATAGAGAAATACTATTATGACCTTGGTGGTGCTCGAGGGAAAGTATATAAATTCATGACGGATAACACTCTGGCTGTCTACTCTCTAATTGCAATCATCCATGGCCCATTTCTTAAAGCCCCAGACCCTGCTAGTATTCATGTAGTGGGTTCTATTCCTCTAATATCATGTTGCTCTAGAGTCTAGAATGTGATGCGCCTCTTGACGTCGATGGCTGGATAAAACCCGATCTTTAGACAGGTCACAGGAGCAGGTCATGCTTTCTCAGCCAGGGATCCCTGAAGAGATACACACTAAACACAAGAATCAATTTTAAAACAGACACCGCCATAATAGCCCTTGTTTGAAGACGAGGTCGTGAGTGGCACCGAGATGGAGGTCACAAAGGCACAAATATGCTGGCACGGGAGGGAAGAGTATAGGTAAGTATGGTCGATGGCTGTTAAATGTCCTGGTAAAACATCTGGTCTTCTCAGACCACGACGGTCCAGTGTTGACATGGCCGAGGCCCTCAGAGGCCCATGGGCTACCTGGTAGCCCACGAGTTACAAGCGAGGAAGAGGGAGATGGGTGATGGCGACTCGTGACAACGGATGACACATTCGGATGATAAGGTGCCCCAGGTCTTCGGGTACCTCGGTGGAGTTATGAGCGGCTCCCCCCTAGGTCACCAGCGGCTCTCCCAGGTCACTAGCGGCTCCCACAGGTCACTAGCGGGTCCACCAGGTCACCAGCGGGTCCAGCAGGTCACCAGCGGGTCCAGCAGGTCACTAGCGGCTTCCCCAGGTCACCAGCGGGTCCAGCAGGTCACCAGCGGGTCCTGAGCAGAGGTCAGGGTTGGCCCGGATCCTCCATGTGGACCAACACCAATACAACGTCGGGGGAAGTATCAAAGCGACAGACCCTCCCATTACTGAGAGTATTACAAGCTCTGCTTCAAAGTTGGTCATTACGCCGTGCATGCTATTGTTATAGGCTGTACAGGGTTGCACGAGCCATAGTCATCTGTCTTGCACAAGTACACGAACGTGGCTTGTAATCAATACAGAAAATTGTGAGGATATCTACGCTTGGGTAAGAGATCTGAAATAGTGAATTTCTTGGATAGTTTTATTGCCACGAGTGTTGGATAGGGAGTGTGTGTTTAGTGGGTAAGATGCTTGGATTATTTCAGGTATAACAAATGTAAGTATTCTTCGTAATTTATAATATACGTTCGTGCCTATTTATCACTAGTTTTGTTTACACATACTGTCGCGTGATACAGTTTTGGGCTCAAGTTTTTCTGTGGTGGTGTTCCCTTCACCAGACCTGCAACTCCAAGGCGTCATCACCACTCCGACACGGCTCAGTCCTTAACAAGAAAAAATAAAGACCAGTCAGATCCCTTTTGATCCACTAGGTAGCATGACACACCTCTCGCTGGACGTATTATAGCACAGTGGCGCAATTGCACAATCCCTGTGATCAGGACTGTTCCCCACCAGGAGTGTTATCTTTTCTCTCACTGCTCCTGGGCTTCAACGCTTTGATACATCACCCTGGTCTATACGTATACACAGCCCCCGACCTGAGTAATACTCTGGATACACACTCACAGCTCCACATCAGTGCCGTATCTTCCCCGACGTCAACACCGAGATATTCCTCCTTGACGATGCTGCACCTATTTCTAGTACTTTCATATATATAAAGTTTAATGGCCTGTATAATTCTAACTTTCGTTTTGTAGCTTTAATATTTGTATAGGAGAATCTTCACTTTGGCGTGTTCCTCTTCTGACTCATTTTCTTTATTCTCTAAGTTACTCTGACATCGCACATGACAATAATAGGATTAACTTTCACACCTCGGGGTTTCCCCACTTTTAGTCATTATGTTCAATATGGACAATTTGTACCATATTAAAGCACAACAAATCAATACATATAAGCCTTTGAATATAGTTATCTGTAAATAAATTAATCTTACCTGAATTTAAGAAATGTGGGGTCTGATATCCTACAAGGGATATCTCAATCGGCCCGAGCACACAATGCTCCATGCAAACAGTTATTACTGTTTGGATCTCATTGTACCAGGTTCGATTCAGTGATGACAGAAAAGAGTGGATAGCCCAGAGCTACGTTTCACAACCACTGCAAGGATAATCTGTCCTCAGAGGATACACAGCCGCAAGGTAAACCTACAAAATAAGGAAATTTTTCTAAGACCTCTTTATGCTGGATATTCTTCTCTATGACTTGCCTCAGGTTTCACTCTTCTCTCCAACACGTTTCACTCCTCAACAAAGTTATCCAAACGTGGCCTGACGTCCCCGTAGAGTTTCTTCATACCAATTTTGACACACTGTACTCAGCAAGGCGAACAGCCCGCCTGCTTTCATACCTCTCACTGTATTTCCCACTTTTAAACTTCCCTTCACCTGTGCCTCTCCTTCCTCTTAACTAACTCCCCCCCCCCCAAAAAAAAAAAAGTACTCCCTCTTCATATAGTCTAGGGTAACTGCACAAATGCAGATGTACCTAAAAGTGGTTATACAAAAATTATATTAATAGTCGAACAAATCCAATGAGTAATGTCTCGATACTCGAGAAGATAACTCCTCAAAAATCCGCTTATCAGGACATAATTCTTTTAAGGATTTAAAATGTTTAGGCAGTGATCTTTGTTTCCGTTAATCACTGTCAAAAAGACAACAGTGATTTGTATCACATAGTCCACTGTTACACTGTTAAGAAATTGTTGTTGTGCACAACTCATGTACTGCACTATACCACTCGGTTTCGTTTACAAAATGAGTTCAATACACCCGTTAACAAACTGTGCACTGCATCACCGCTTTCATCGTAGTCCTTTACAGAGTCGCAATACAAACATCTGTTTACCGAACTCACCACTACTAATCAGTATTCACTTCAATACACCACTTCAAATAACCATCGTGGGTCACAATACACCACAATATTTCATATACCACTACTCCTGTGGATCACCACATAGCATGACCCTACAAACTACACTATAAATTATTAATAGTAGCTAAATAATTAACTCCATGTCGGTGTCTAGAACCGCCCACAGAGGTCCCAATCTCGCTCTCCATTCCCCAAACACCCATCACTGCCTCCTTTCACCGGGAGAAAGACCCCTTCCCCCTTGATCAGCCTTTGTGTTATTCTTATAGTTCTCCCTATCCTGTGATGTAGTTTTTTTTGCTCATGGGCCGCGGCCCCTACGACCCAGAGTCCTGCCACCTCCCAAGCGTCCAACAAAACATTGAGATGTTGACTGTAGATTGAAAGAATTCAGAGAGAGAGGCATCAGCTCAAGCGTCTTAGGAAAGCTGATAACATTCTTCAGAGTCGTGCCTTATATACACTGCTCGAGGGGTCATGTCATCACCTGAGTGATACAATTCTTCCTTGATGTCCCTGCTGTGATTGGCCTACGGTCAAAATGCATTATTTGATTACAGAAGATGAAAGGCGCGTACGCAATCAAATAACAGCTCCTTCGAATTTCGACGCAACGTAACGTAATTTCTAAACGCAGTTTGTACGTTTAGTACTTTAAGACAACATGGTGGTGCAAACTTTTTTTTGCCCACTCTGAGTGGGTGTCTAAATGCATCAGATTTTTACCACTATATGCATTGTGTGAGCAAGTACGACGTTACCAGTTAGTCTAAGGAGCCGGTCGGCCGAGCGGACAGCACGGTGGACTTGTGATCCTGTGGTCCGGGTTCGATCCCGGGCGCCAGCGAGAAATAATGGGCAGAGTTTCTTTCACCCTATGCCCCTGTTAACAAGCAGTAAATAGGTACCTGGGTGTTAGTCAGCTGTCACGGGCTGCTTCCTGGGGGTGGAGGCCTGGTAGAGGACCGGGCCGCGGGGACACTAAAAAAGCCCCGAAATCATCTCAAGATAACCTCATGATAGATGGGTAAAATTTACACTCATACTTATATAGAAATACTCAAATAATTCGTCTAAAATGAACCCCAAAGTCAAACAATTCTTATAGTATTTTCAACCACTTAATCTTAGCAGTTCACAACACTCACTGACAGGCCAATAACTAGATCGTATAAAATCTACCAAAGCCGCTAATTTTCACGAAAGCAGTTCCTGGCAGCTACAATCTATTTTTCATCACTTAAAGCGGACGACAGCAAGTTGTCCGCGTTGCTCGGAAAAGACTCGAGGTAATATACAAGTGAATTAGCTTGAGCCTTAAACACATTACAGAATCGCAAGAACCTCACAACTGATCAACATAATACGGATCACAACTGCCTCAAAACACGTCACTCTTCAGCAACACAACACGTTGAGAACCAGGCCTTGAATTGCTCTACTACTGAAGAGGAGAAACAGAATAGGGAAAAAAGAGAGAAATAAAAATTTATCAATTTGGCAACTGGGGGAAAAAGGGAAAGGACTCCCCATTCTCAGCGGTCCGCCCCAGAACACCCTTTCCCCCCTCTCTTAAGCGATCCGTCCCAGTGCCCCAGACAGCACATAACAGGTCGATGCTACTGGCCAATGTTGTATAAACACAAAGAATTACAGGAGGAAAGCGCATTCGATATTTCTCTCGCTAAAAGTATCGCCGATATCACTATTGATGACTTATTGACAGCACAAATTGCTTCGAATGCAAACACGTCGAGGAGCCACGCGCCCGCACTTTACTCTCACGCCTTTGAGTTTACTGGTCCAAGTATAATACCCGATAGCAGAAGTAAAATTATATATATATATATATATATATATATATATATATATATATATATATATATATATATATATATATATATATATATATATATATATGTGACAGTGTCAGACCACGGAGGAAAATTGAAACAGGAATTTCCTTAAGTACTTTCGTATAATAATACATCTTCAGAAGGACTCCTTCTGAAGATGCATTAATATACGAAAGCACTTAAGGAAATTCCTGTTTCAATTTTCCTCCGTGGTCTGACACTGTCACATTTTTAATCACGTGTTTATTTTCGTGACACACACACACACACACACACACACACACACACACACACACACACACACACACACACACACACACACATCCGGATCATCACTTGAATTATATTGACCGTTATTAGGGAATCTATCGCCAGATTCAACACAGTTTGATTAGAAATAATAGAATGTCTTCACAACACACGCTTATCTAATTATCACTAGGCAGCTAACAGCCTTATTATCTACGTGATCAAGAGGTAACTGTCAGCTTAGATTGACAGTTACCAAAGCAGTCAAATCCAAGCTGTCGATCAGTGAGAATACAGGGCAAAATTTTCTAGTCCTGTCGACCGGGTAAATTCTCGTTACACTCGCATGGACTCTATATTACGCTCTGTATGTTCATTTGCAATTCCTCTCTCTCTTTCTCTGCCTCTGAAGATACTAAGCTGTACCATAGCGAAACATTGGTAGTCCAATTAACAGAGTAAAATGAACAATGAAGCGTTGATTGTTCAGCGTCCTTCCCCCACCTATCCCTCTTTCCCTCTATTCTTTCCCACCCATCCTCTCTCCCCCTCTCATCCCATTCGGCCTTCCTCCTCATACTACCCCTCTCAAATCTCTCTCAACCCCTCATCTCATCTACATATAATCATTTCTCGTCCTCTTCTCTCTGTGTTTTCCCCTCTATGTAAACACTGGGATGTATGTTCCCACTATCAACTTCGCTTTATCTCGTTCTACATCGTCCTACATTTAATAAACATATATTCGAGGTGAAAGAATATATATCGCGACATCATAAGCTTAAATTGGATATAATAGTATGTTACCAGGTACAGCTGAGTAGACAGCGGGCAGCTGAGTTCAAATCAAAACAACTAACATTCCACTTTCTCTCTGAGAACACCCACATGGGAATATATTTCTCCTTTATTTCGTAAAGCTGATAAGTATGAACCGAACTCAAACAATGAAATCCCGAACGAAGACAAAACCTGAACCTTTGGTTGTCCTTAAGCATGTTTACGAGAGAACTTCAGCGTTCATTGTCAAGAGATTATAGAGCAATAAGGAGTTTTTTATTTACTGGATTTTTTTTTACTGTTTAGCACTTGTTAGGTCCCGTTGCCAGCACTGTATAGCACTTGTTTGATCCCGTTGCCAACACTGTATAGCACTTGTTTGGTCCCGTTGTCAGCACTGTATAGCACTTGCCGCTAGATACAACATTACATATAGCGGCAGCATGTATACAATAATCAAAACAAGCATTACGTGAATATGTATGAAACTCCTGAAAATACATAGAATATAAAGTGTTCTGATCCATACAAGGCGTGAGTTTCTTATACAGGAGTGGAGGTGGGGGCCGGCCGGGTGGCGTCTCCACGCGGTAAGGGTGGAGATGGGGCCGGCAGGGCGGCGTCTCCACACGGTAGGAGTGGAGGTGGAGCCAGGAGGGCGGCGTCTCCAGGGGGTAAGGGTGGAGGTGGAGCCAGGAGGGCGGCGTCTCCACGCGGTAAGGGGGGAGGTGGAGCCAGGAGGGCGGCGTCTCCACGCGGTAAGGGTGGAGGTGGAGCCAGGAGGGCGGCGTCTCCACGCGGTAAGGGTGGAGGTGGAGCCAGGAGGGCGGCGTCTCCACGCGGAGGTCATAAAACTCTCTCTGATTACCAGCTGTCAGGAGCCCAGCCAACACCGCCTCCGCAATGTTGCTCCTATGAGCGATTTACAGCTTTTTTCGTCTGGTCTGGTGGATTCGTTTCTGTCTCCTTGCCTCCCTCCCTCAATCTCTCCCTCCCTCCCCCCCTCTCTCCCTCCATGCCCCTCCCTCCCTCCTTTCCTCCCTCTCTCTCCCTCAATCCCTCTCTTCCTCCCTCTCTCTCCCTCCCTCTCTCTCTGCTTTCTCTATCTCGTGATATAATTCAACATATTCTCCACTCTAACACGTATAACGCCTGTGGAAAATATATACCTTATATAGAACTGTTGCACAGGAAAACATCAACTTCGTGTGCATTTTTGTCGAAAAACGACCACCCGATTTAACCTCTTTTTAGGCCCAAAGGAGTACATATTTGACTACATTAGACCAAAGATTGCGTATATTACGTCAGGGATTGTGAATGTTGGATGTAGGAAAGCTCAGGGTAGGTTGAAATTTTTCCTAAGCGACTTAGTTGCACAAATTGACTTTGGGGGAAACCAATCCATTTTTGTTGATATCCTCTAGTTTCTATAGGTACAATAATATTATATTATATTATATATATATATATATATATATATATATATATATATATATATATATATATATATATATATATATATATATATATATATATATGTTATCTCTTGGACCCCGTCTCACCAATGAATTTTGCCTCTATTATATCTACTACATATATTTCTCGCGCACGCGCGCACACACACACACACACACACACATACACACACATCTTCAGGAAGCAGCCCGTAGCAGTTGTCTAACTCCCACGTACCTATTTACTGCTAGGTGAACAGAGACACCAGGGTGAAAAAAACTCTCCCCATTTTGTTTCTGCATCTGCCGGGGATCAAACCCTAGCGCTTAGGACTACGACCTCAAAGCGCTGTCAATTCGCCCGCGAGGAAGGAATGGAACCTCGTCCCAAATTTGGTATTAATGTACCAAATTCGTTGTAAATTTTGGCTTATTGTACCTTTTACTTATTGTCTGTGTTCACCAATAGTAAATAGGTACCCGGAAATTGGGCATAGTTCCAGTGTCCTGTGATGAACAGTAGTTCAACCTTGTGGGTCGTGTGTTCTTCCTAGACTAGGAACAGACAGTCTTTTCCAGTCCCCAACAAAACTAATTACATACATGTAAAAATAATTTATAACGAATAATTTATCCTTGAACTAACTCTCATAATTGTATTCACCTACCCTTCAGTTATTTCAAGTTCTTCAGTGAAACAGACTGAAGTCGATAGAACAGCATTAAAAAAATCTACGATATTTTGGGATATTTAACAGTCAAAAGATTTACACACAGACACATTTGCATGCAGTAATAAAAAAAATATGTTTGAGAAGATATAAATCTTATCTAAATTTACAACTTGATTAAATCCCTTAACCTGAGGTCCAGTACAAAAACTCCACCAGGCAAGGAATTGTGATCAAAGCCTAAAATACATCAGCGACGTTGTGAAGAAAAGGCTCAAACTCGCTTATGGCATTATGAGGAAAGTTTGTCCATAAGAGTCATTCTTTTGTACATGGCTGTGCAAAAAGATACATAAATACGAAAATGTTGGGTCTGTAACTTCTTGCATGGTGTTGGCGAATACTGTTAAGTTTCGGGGTAGTTACCAGGGGCTATTAAGGTCACTTCACGAGAAAATATTGGAATTGATTACACGGAGTAAGGCAAGGCTGAGTGAACACAACAAGAGTGTAGGGACACACACGCACACACAACAACAACGGGGAGGTCTGGTAGCTGAGCGGACAGTGCGCAGGGCTCGTAATTCTGTGGCTCGGGTTCGATTCCCGAACGGATTCCAGGCAGAAACAAATGCGCAAAGTCTCTTTCACCCATGATGCTCCTATTACCTAGCAGTAAATAGGTACCTGGGAGTTGTGTGTATGGGTGAAACAATTAGTAGTAGCTAGTTACAGTTGATTGACAGTTGACAGGCGGCCGAAAGAGCAGAGCTCAACCCCCGCAAGAACAAATAAGTGAATACAAATAGGTGAATACAAATAGGTGAATACACAAAGTCCGGATACACACACACACAGTAGAATACCAAAAAGCCAGAGCTGAACCCACTCAATCACAATTAGGTGAGTACAGTTTCCCCTAGCTTGTATACCATCCAACGTAATGGAGAAGATCGTGCGGAAACGGCTCGTAGAGCATCTGGAGGGAAATAGCGTTGTAACACACCACCAGCATGGGTTCAGAGATGGTAAATCGTGTCTGACAGGCTTAACAGAATTATATGACCATGCGACAAAAATTATGCAAGAAAGAGAAGGATGGGCAGACTGCATTTTCTTGGACTGTCAAAAAGTCTTTGACACAGTACCCCATAAAAGGCTGTTACAAAAGTTGGCAACAGGCAGGAGTAAAAGGTAAAGTGCTCCAGTGGATATGCCAGTATCTAAGCAACAGGAAACAACGGGTAACTGTGAGGGGGAGAGACATTCGAGTGGCAAGATGTTACCAGCGGAGTCCCACATGGTTCTGTACTTGACCCATCCTGTTTCTAATATATGAAAACGAACTTCCATAGGGTATAGACTCCTTCCTGTCAGTGTTTGCTGATGATGCAAAAATTATAAAAAGTATCAAGACATAATACAGGACGACCTGGAGAAACTGGAGGAATGGTCTAGAAAATGGAAAACTCAGGAAAGTGCAAAGTAATGAAATTTGGCGAAGGGAGCAGAAGACTGAACACAAGGTACCATCTGGGAAGGTGAAATCCTGCAAGAGTCAAATAGAGAAAAAGATTTGGGGGTTGATATCACAACGAACCTGCCCCCAGAAGCCCACATCAAAAGGATATAATCAGCGGCATATGCTAGATTGGCCAAGGTAGAACTGCCTTTAGAAACTTGTGTAAGAAATCGTTCACTACCTTGTATACCACGTATGTCAGACCAATCCTGAAGTATTCAGCTGCAGCCTTGAGTCCATAGCTAGCTAAACACAAGACAAAGTAACAGAAGATCCATAGATATGCCACCAGACAACTACCAGAACATAGGTTTGAGATACGAGGAAATTCTAAGGGATCTAAGACTCATGTCCCTGGCAGACAGAAGAGTAAGAGAAGACATGACAACCACCTACAAAATTCTCAGAGGAATTGACAGGGTTGGACAAACACAAACTCGTTAGCACGGTTGGAACACAAACAAGGGGAAAATAGTAGAAACTGAGTACCCAAATGAGCCACAGAGTCATTAGAAAGAATTTCTTCAGTGTCAGTGTAGTTAACAAATGAAATGCTTTAAGCAGCGATGTGGTGGAGGCAGATTCTATACACAGTTTCAAATGTAGATATGATAGAGCCCAGTAGACTCAGGAACCTGTACAACAGTTGATTGACAGTTGAGAGACGGGAACAAATAGCCAAAGCTCAACCTCCGCAAGCACAACTAGGTGAAAACATCTAGGTGAGTACACACCCACTCCACGTGAACACAAACTATAAATAGCTACTGGATGATAACCCAAGATAAAGGCAAGATAAATAAAGAACGAGGAGAAGAATAGCCACAGAACTCACACAAGATGACTGGGAGACAATACCGGAGCCATACCCTGCAACAGCACAACGTAACGGCCCCTATTGTCAACACGTTCCACCTTCTTACATAGATTGATTGACGAAGATTAAGCCACCGAAAAGGGAGCACGGGCATGAATAACCCGCCAGTCTCTCATAAATTGGTGGTTGTTTTAGATTCAGCTACTCGGAACAAAAAGTTCGAAGTAGTATGGGCTATGGTGAGCCCGTACTACTTCGAACTTAGTGGACTTACCTGGCACAGGAGCGGGGCTGATGGTCTCACAATGCTGTTACCTCTTGATATAAAGGGTAAAAATATGAGGTTAAACGCGAGGAGGCAAGAAGTATACATAGGAGTTAATAGGAATACAGAAACTGTCTAAGGCCTAATGACGAAGAGAAGGAGGTAAAATAGTGACAGATATGAACAAAAGGGAAAGAAAAAGAAAAAGAAAAATAATGATAAGGTCTAGAGTGAAGTTAAATCTCGTTTGTTAATTAAGGGTTACAGCATTTAGCTATGTACCGAGAAAGGCAAGAGTCAACGGCATCAAAGCAGCAACAAAGCAGCAACAAAGCAGCAACAAAGCAGCAACAAAGCAGCAACAAAGCAGCAACAAAGCAACAACAAAGCAGCAACAAAACAGCAACAAAGCAGCAACAAAGCAGCAACAAAGCAGCAACAAAGCAGCAACAAAGCAGCAACAAAGCAGCAACAAAGCAGCAACAAAGCAGCAACAAAGCAGCAACAAAGCAGCAACAAAGCAGCAACAAAGCAGCAACAAAGCAGCAACAACTAAGGTTCGTGTTGGACATATTGTGTATGAGAGCTGATTCGACAAGACGGCGTCTGTGAAGAGAAATGGCAGGGAAGATTATTTTTAGATGACCAATCTAAAGGATGATTCAGAGTCTCTAACATGACAGAGGAGAACCTGGTTTGTGTCTTCAGACTTAACACTTTTTTGTTTAAGTCTGACATTAAGCATACGGCTTAATTTCATGTGTGTGTGTGTGTGTGTGTGTAGATTGGTTGTCTAGTTTTCAGGCCCGTTATTAAGACTTTCTCTCTGCAGTTTAACTGTACTTTGGGAGAATTAATTTACTTAAATAGGAAAGCCTTATTAGTCTCATAATTCCTTCCCCCTGAATACAAAATTACTTGCATGCAACTTTCCAATAACATTTAAAAATAAAACCAGTTTTTATTCCTTAAAATTAATAGCCCGCAGGTCAGGTTTACACCGCTTTATCACTAATCCGCATTCGTGACTACTCTATAAAAAACATATACTTGTAAGGGATTATATATTGTTTGTAATTCGCATGTATACATAATTGAAGAAGGATTGAATCTATTTGATGTTTGGATGAGGTTGAATACCTCATTAATATAGAGCAAATATGTTTGTATTTATTATAAATAAAGTGTTTGCATAGAAATGACAGCTCCATTCACGAGCTGGGGATTGGCCTTATTTCTCAGCTCAATGCTCTTTATGAATCAATCTCTTTACTAAAGGGAATTTGTGAATCATGCAGTCAAAGAGCGGTCAATACGAGATTCCAGTCACCATTCGGGAACGGAATCAACTCTACCGTTTAAACCGAAACCATCTCAACATTCACACACGACGGGCAATAACTAATAATAATAATAATTATTATTATTATTATTATCCGGAGAAAGAGCTAACCCAATGGGACAATATTAATGAATGAATGGGTTACGAGGACAGGATAGGAGCTGGTATATAAGGATAGGATATAAGGAAGGAACAGGGCCCCTCTGAAGTGGCTTAATCTTAATCAGAACGATGTCCAATCAGTCCCTTGGACCGTATGGGAACAAACGTGGACCAGCCAGAAAGTGAGGGCGTCACTGTACCCACCAGACGAAATGGTTGAACGAATCGGTCAATAAAACAGAAATCAATGCTTCAATAAAGTGTGTTAGCAATGCAAACAAGTCAGCCACTAATACGCACACGAACTAGCTCGCCATCGACACACGGACACGACCGGCGGATTTACTATGTCCGCGTACAAGATACGGACTAGTCCAAACAGCCATTGGTCGGAATTAATCTATCCGACTATTCCTAGATAGGACACTAGACTTTATTTCCTTCCACCCTGCAAACTCATCGCATATCAACGTAATTAAAGCACTTATACCCATCATTTGTTAGGGCTAACTATGCACATATCCCAATTTTATTATAGTTTATATAAATATTCCTTTGGTTTTCCTTTGCTTAAAATTTATTCTTGCAGTCAGTCGGTTGCCAGACGTGTAAGTCATGTATTCACGTATAGGCGAATGCTCTGCATGTATACTATCATGCCTGAGTGGAGAGTGGGCAGCGTAAACACGTATACTTGGGGAGAGAGGAGCTAAGAGAGAGGTGGAGAGGGGGACAAGAGGTGAAAGAGGGGAGAGAGGAAGAGAAGGGTTGAGAGGGGAAAAGAGAGGGGTGAGGAGAGATAGCGAGCGATTATCATATATTATCAAACACCCGTAGTCCTGATCCTACTACTGATTATGAAAGCACTGAATGCTTGCTTTAATCTCATAGTCTGCTAAGCACTGAATTGCATTTGCCGGTTAACTGAGCTAATGATCACTATAATGACCCTCGCGATAGATGGCCCTATAAGCCTAACACATCACATATAGGATGTTTAATGCATCCTAAATATTAAAAGTCCGCACAGTTCTTACATGTTGTCAATCAAGGAGTCATGGAAATGATTGAATGATCACCTCACTTTGTATTCTCTCCTCATTTCAGAGTAATACAATCCGAGATGCAAGATCTTACTAAATCGATCTTTAATAAGGTCTTGCAGGTGGCAACGTCGGGTGAAGTGCTAACGCATTCCCAAGATTATTAAATAGATTCTACTTTTCATTCCCGGTTTTATAATTATGCTAACAAGTGAAAAAAATCTTTGATTTATTCTCATTTACGAGATTTATGATTTTTTTATGTTAATACCATACATATAAATGAAGGATTTCATCCACCAATGCATTTCAGGGATATAGGTTATCAGTAAATATAAACGCTGGTGGTTGTATATATATTCGCTGGTGGTTGTATAAATATATGTGCTCGGGATGTATAAATATATTCACTTGGGGTTCTATAAATATACAAGCTGGGGTTTGGAGGTCTATAAATATACCCACAAACTGCATATTAATATTATGCATTTAGGGGTGTATTTCACTATGTTTAGAAATGAGCTTTAGTAATAAGTTAGACACGACAGTGAGGACTTTATAATCTTAATTGTTGATAGGCCTAAAATCATGAAAGGTTGATTTCGAGGCAATAAACGATTTAATATAGCAGTCAATTTCAAAGACAAATATGTCATTCAATACGAAAACTATCATTGCCGAAAACAAGTCAACAATGAATTAACAACGCAAAGGTCAGCAAATCTGAAGTCAGCAACGCAGCAGTCGTTATTTATAACGCAATGTTTGCCAACACTCAATATTTGTAGCCTAATCTTAGCCAGCAGGCAATATTCTTAACGTAATCTTGGCCAGCAGGCAATATTCTTAACGTAATCTTGGCCAGCAGGCAATGAGAGCAATTTAATATGAACTCAAAGGACCTTTAAAGAACAAAATTAATTATCTTATCAATTGCTTGGAGATTGAAACTTTTTAATGCACCAGCAAGGTTGCAGCAATCCTAAACCTTCAGAGAGGATTTGGCTGCTGTGTATTAAAACAAAAATAATTAACAAATTAATATAACAATGTAATGATAAATTCACTTAATGGTTATAATCTATCAATTCTAAGACCTATGAAATATATTTAACAGGCTACTTGATGATCGAGTATGTTTGTATATACCTCCAAAACAATAAAGAAATATAACCATGGATATGGTTGAACCAGTCACCTCCACTAATTGCACATTGGCCTCAAATCCAAGAAATGTTGAACAATTCTTATAGATCTTCGTACTTGCTGGAAAGCCAGCTAAAATTACTTCTATTTGGATAAAGTCTTATACCTCGTATGTATTGACTAAAGTGATTCTTTCAAGTATTATCATTTCTCCACGTCCCAAATTCATGGTGTATGAAGACATAAGCCATAGGTAAAAACAAAGATGGACAAATAGAAAAAATGAGAAATATATTTAACAATAACAAAATTAAAGTTTCACTCACCCATACATTATGTTTTCAATACAATACAATATATAACATTACAGATAAACCAGCAGTCATCCACAGCAGCCGTGTGCCGCTTCATCAGACCAGGTGTACAGTGCTCCACTACACACACTCCAGCAGTCATCCACAGTAACAACTGACCGCTTTACATAACCAAGTGCACTGCTCCTCTTGAATTGTCATATAAATTATACACAAACTCATTTACATCGCCGCAAACCTCCAAGTCTTAAAGATTTTTCTATTCACAAGTTAAAATTGCACATTTGGCCTCATTTGTGAGTTATGTATTCTTTTCTGTGTCAGTAAGAAATTGAAGTCCTTAAATCAATAACTGAATCAAATCAGCAGTCAATGCGTAATTCAAGTCAGTGTAACAGCGATGTATTCGATAGTCGGTAATGTGAAAATTGGGGCATCAAGTCACACAACCAAAAGGTTAGAAGTAGAATTACGTCAACAGTCATAAAAATAACCAGGTTAGAAAGCCACGATGACGTTCACTGGCGTTACGGGCCTTGTTGTTTGTATGTCACGCTGTCACACCTGGTGTTACAGGCCTTGTTGTCTGTATGTCACGCTGTCACACCTGGTGTTACAGGCCATGTTGTCTGTGTGTCACGCTGTCACACCTGGCGTTACAAGCCATGTTGTCTGTGTGTTACGCTGTCACACCTGGTGTTATATGTGCTTCCAGATATTGTTACTTATTCGGGCGTAAATGTGTTTATGTCTGCGTGTGTGTGTGTGTGTGTGTGTGTGTGTGTGTGTGTGTGTGTGTGTGTGTGTGTGTGTGTGTGTGTATACTCGTCTAGTTGTATTTGCGGGAGGGTTGAGCTTCGGCTCTTTGGTCCCGATTCTCAACTGTCAATGAACCTGTGTACAGATTCCTGAAGAATCTGTAGTGATACCATCGCATAACGTCTCTCACCAAGACTCTATCACATGGCTGAGGCTGACGTCAGTGTCAGTACGACAGTATCAGTGTCAGCACGACAGTATCAGTGTCAGCACGACAGTATCAGTGTCAGCACGACAGTATCAGTGTCAGCACGACAGTATCAGTGTCAGCACGACAGTATCAGTGTCAGCACGACAGTATCAGTGTCAGCACGACAGTATGAGTGTCAGCACGACAGTATCAGTGTCAGCACGACAGTATGAGTGTCAGCACGACAGTATCAGTGTCAGCACGACAGTATCAGTGTCAGCACGACAGTATCAGTGTCAGCACGACAGTATCAGTGTCAGCACGACAGTATCAGTGTCAGCACGACAGTATCAGTGTCAGCACGACAGTATCAGTGTCAGCACGACAGTATCAGTGTCAGCACGACAGTATCAGTGTCAGCACGACAGTATCAGTGTCAACACGACAGTATCAGTGTCAGCACGACAGTATCTGCTCTTCAAATTACGTAACAACACTGAATAAAACATACCGCTAAACGATTAAATTTTACATTTCGTCTTTTCACAGTCGCGCGCGGTGAACGAATTTAATTCTCGCGCATTTCCTGTAACAGCTGAATATTACCTCGATAATGGTCCGGGACGGACCGAAACGTCGTCGTTTCTCCGTTTTCGGATATGTGGTTTTGGGTATTAACACTGCAGCCAAGTCGTTTTGGTTGCTGAGTTAATATAATCAAAGTTATTTTGATCCATCGTCTACATTTCCTGAAAATATTATTGTTGCAAATATGTATTTTAAATTACCTTTTAGTATTAGTGTTGGGAAAAAAAAGGAGTTCTGTTAGTGGGATTCCTTGCAACTTTCACTGGTACTTTTTTGCTGCTGGCAATATTGATGTTGAAAGTTGTTTTGGCAACACTATTGTTGCAAGTCGATCTGGCAGCACTGATATTGTAAGTTGCTTCGGCACTATTGTCGGTATAAGTCGCCCGGACAAAATTTTTGTTCAAGTAGTATTACACTGTTACAAATCGGTATTTCACGAATACAGGTTTCTGGTGCAACTATTGCGGTGGCAAGGCAATCTGCCACTATTGATGTTATCTGTACGGGCATTATTGCTGTTGCCTGTCTCCTTAACAACCCATCGGCCTCGGGAGTTTAGGTGGGGCGTTCATTCGTAACCAAAACGGTTAGGCAAAACGCACCGCGTATTTGCTACGTAGAAAATCGTGAAAACGAACTGAATGGTAAACATTTTTTCAAAGATTGGTATGTCACACATCAGGACATTACTGATGTACACAAACTCTCTCACCTGCTAGTCTGTTAAGTAATACTACTCTCCCTGCCCTTGTTGTCGATGTGTTTATCAGTTTATATGGGCAATATTTGCATGCCACTTCAAGCAGCTTTTGTGAAAAACTTAGACAACTGTCAGAAAACTAGGATCTCATTGTTTAGAAACTGTTAAAGCGCATCTAATCTTGAGCCTTTTGCTCAACAAAACATTACAAAGGATTAAAAAGAAATTAAAACATCAACATACTGTATGAATTAGATCCAAACTAGGCTCTTTGTTTACTTACGGCAGAACAATGTAAAGTGTGGATGTGAAGAGAAGTATTACACTAAATCATATATATATCATTGCAAAGTTCAGTTTTTTTGACGAATGAAATCACATTATTCCCTTTCAAGCTTCTGAAGATATCTGGTTGAATCTACATGCCATACCTATGTGTGGGGTCTTGTGAATTTTTAATTGGGATTCTTGTATCAAATGAGCCGGTTATAACTCTGGGTTGGCAAATTATGACGACTGTGTTGCATTATGTACTGTATGCTTGTTATGGGTTTCTGTCGTTTTGGGCTTTCTACTTAAGTTATGACTTTAGTTCTATAAGCAGTTTCTGTTCTTTGTCGTTCTAGGGTTTCATAATTAATTGTAGCCTGGGGATAAGTGTATAGGGGAAATCCTCATCGGAGTACAGAAACACGTAGGTAGTAGTAACAGTATAATATTTACATTTACAGAGAAAACAAACATAATTAATCCTCTGTGTGAGGCTCCCACATACCCTCCCTGAACCTTGATGCTTCAAGGAAGGATATCTGAACAATAATCAGAAATATCGAGATAAGGAAAGAAATACTGAACAATATTGTAAATTGCACAATATCACAATATTGCAATATTGTAAAATATGTTTTGATCAACACAAACACCTTAGCTCTAGCGACATTAAAATGAAATGGTTGTCCGCTCAAGCAAGATCATCATCAAACACACTAAAAAAATATATATACTCTGAAATCTGGACTCTACAATAACTGTACTCCGTATAGTAAGTCAAGCAACACTTAAAATATTTAGCAAGTTAAATGACTATAAATTGGGGCTTATCTGTCTGACTGGCGGGGTGAAAATCTCTAGAACCATGAGCCTCTACCCAACACAACTTCCCCTTCCACCACCTTCCTGGTTTAGTCAATGAGGACGCGTTCCGCCCCTCTATGCCAGATGTCCAATTACTAAATAATCTTTCAATATTCCCATTTAACAATACTTTATTCTGGTACCCCAGTACATTATATACTGCAGATTATCCATAATCATCACATACCTGTGGCCGAACTACGGTCTGTCAGGAGACTTTATATAATATAATAATATATATTTATAATGTGTCTATACACATTTCTACATCAAGTGTGGCTCCACAAAACAGTAGATAAGGTTCGTAATATTGATCAACACGATTTGTTACTTGTGCCATCACTTTCTTCAGCATATTCCGTTTCACTTTCAGAAAGGTCGATATTACATGGGCTACTGTCTGTGTGTGATGTGGGCCCTCAGGCGGGTACTGTCCGTGTGTGATGTGGGCCTCAGGCGGGTACTGTCCGTGTGTGATGTGGGCCTCAGGCGGGTACTGTCCGTGTGTGATGTGGGCCTCAGGCGGGTACTGTCCGTGTGTGATGAGGGCCTCAGGCGGGTACTGTCCGTGTGTGATGTGGGCCTCAAGCGGGTACTGTCTGTGTGTGATGTGGGCCTCAGGCGGGTACTGTCTGTGTGTGATGTGGGCCTCAGGCGGGTACTGTCTGTGTGTGATGTGGGCCTCAGGCGGGTACTGTCTGTGTGTGATGTGGGCCTCAGGCGGGTACTGTCCGTGTGTGATGAGGGCCGCACGCGGGTACCGTCACAAATGCGTTGAGTCGGGATAGTGCGCGTGCGTGCGTGTACCTGGCGTGTGCTACACGCTATTATTATAGCAAATTATAGTGATTTCACGCAGCATGTCGTCTCAGCCAGGCCGACTGGTGTGGTGGACCGCGTCGGTCATTCACTTCCGATCAAATTGTTCCGTGCAACACAATTCCAAACTGAATCTCATTCCCTTCATCACATACTTCATCCTGTTCCTTATACATATATTCATCTAATCGGTTACTAGAAAATGGAACTGAATCATCTGGTGTTATTTTGCATTTCAAACGACAACAAAATAATTTACCAAACTGAGTCGGTCCCAGTTACCAGATGATGAGTTTTTTTGTTTTGTTTTTATTCAGTCAACAAAGACCCGCTGTCCCAATCTACCGGTTTCTACTTGAATAAGCCGGTCCAGGCGCCATACAGCGGGATGCGGATAATCCGATTATCAGAGTCGGTTAACTCGTGACGCACTGTGGTGACAGCTGGGCCAGGTTTCGGCCTGCCTGGGGCCAGGCCTCTCTAGGGGAACGCAGCAAATACTTCGTAGACACCGTCTGTGTGTAATTCAGTCCGTTGTTTGTGTACGCGAACGTTTCACAGTCATCCACACACACGCAGACTATGCACGTTATGTTTCCAAGGCTATCCAATTATTTATATATGAGAGTCTTGGTGAAATATATGTAGATGTACTTGATGGGGTGTTCCCAGGAGGTCCCCGGGGTCGACGAGCCGCCATTCAATCAAAAGGAAAATTGAAGCCAAAATGCTGAGAAATAACGATGATATATATGATCATATATGCATCCATACGTTTGTTTATACATATGGTTCTCTCCCCCTCCCTCCTCCTTCTGCAGGACCAACACGACTCCTTCATCAAGTGCAGGACCAACACGACTCCTTCATCAAGTGTAGGACCAACACGACTCCTTCATCAAGTGCAGGACCAACACGACTCCTTCATCAAGTGCAGGACCAACACGACTCCTTCATCAAGTGTAGGACCAACACGACTCCTTCATCAAGTGCAGGACCAATACGACTCCTTCATCAAGTGCAGGACCAACACGACTCCTTCATCAAGTGCAGGACCAACACGACTCCTTCATCAAGTGTAGGACCAACACGACTCCTTCATCAAGTGTAGGACCAACACGACTCCTTCATCAAGTGCAGGACCAACACGACTCCTTCATCAAGTGTAGGACCAACACGACTCCTTCATCAAGTGTAGGACCAACACGACTCCTTCATCAAGTGCAGGACCAACACGACTCCTTCATCAAGTGCAGGACCAACACGACTTCTTCATCAAGTGTAGGACCAACACGACTCCTTCATCAAGTGCAGGACCAACACGACTCCTTCATCACGTGTAGGACCAACACGACTCCTTCATCAAGTGCAGGACCAACACGACTCCTTCATCACGTGTAGGACCAACACGACTCCTTCATCACGTGTAGGACCAACACGACTCCTTCATCACGTGTAGGACCAACACGACTCCTTCATCAAGTGCAGGACCAACACGACTCCTTCATCACGTGTAGGACCAGCACGACTCCTTCATCAAGTGCAGGACCAACACGACTCCTTCATCAAGTGTAGGACCAACACGACTCCTTCATCACGTGTAGGACCAACACGACTCCCTCACTCGTAGTACCAACAACAGAAATGAAAAAGACTGTCGCTCGTCGTTTAAACTTCAGGAAATTAGATTTTGTTATCTGAAAAAGCAGTCTTTCTTCACTCCTTTCACTGCGATGATTAGATCTTCTAAATCTTTAAAAAATTTATTCCCAAGGAAAATTTAAAAGTGTATTCCTCGTCAGTTTTACGTTTTAATAAACACACACTCACTGAAAGAGAAGATGCATGTTAATTAATAAACTATTATTAAGGAATACAATGTGACACCCGAATGCAGGAATTACCGATCAGCAAACTCCTTATAGGTGAGCTGAATCACTAGATCAATTTCGCAGCTCATAGCCGTAATAATATTTGGACAGGCTGATGCTCATGTAATATTTGTCTTATTTATATATACTAATATATATTAGATATATACTAAGATATACCTATTTAGATATATACTAAGATATACCCATCTAGATATATACTAAGATATACTTATTTTGATATATACTAAGATATACTTATTTAGATATACTAATTAATTTAAATATAAAGTCTAACTCCTATGGCCTGTAACTTTTTTCTTGTGACCTAATGCTGAAATTTAGAAATCAATCGTGGTTAATTCTTGCACGTAAAATATTGGTATTTGTTATATTTGTTTAATTTGTAATTTTTTGAGCTTAAAAAAATAATTTTGGGTTGTTGAAATAAAAGATATATTTTAAGTATTAGAGTAAGATAGATGAGTTTGTGAAAGAAAGTGTGGGATGATAGGCAAAGTGTGGGATGATTGGCAAAGTGTGGGACGATTGGCAAAGTGTGGGATGATAGGGAATGTGTGGGATGATGGGGGATGTGTGGGATGATGGGGCAAGTGTGGGATAATGGAGCAAGTGTGGGATGATATGGAAAGTGTGGGATGATTGGCAAAGTGTGGGATGATAGGGAAAGTGTGTGCATGAATGAAAGAATCTTAAAGGAATCTTACAGAGATAAGACCGCGGAATATTATTCCTTTACTTGATTTTGCAATGCCATGCCATAGTGAACATTCAGTTTATTTTACTAGAATGAGAGGATAAAAAAAATGATGTTACTATTGGCTGACTGCTTGAAACAAATCTAGTAAAATAAGTTTCCATAGTAGAGCATTTTATGCAGTCGTGAGGATAATTAGGAAGACCCAGTTTTAGTTCTTCGTACCTGGTAATTAGTGCGATTAGTGGGTAGGAGGGGTGGGGGCTGCAAGTTTTTTTTTAATTGCTCGGGTTCAATTTTTTACGTAACTACTTTTATTGACATTTAATATTTTTTTATGCACGTTAGAGTACTTGTGCACGTATCAAGTCACGAACGTCTAAGCCCCAAAGACGTATTCGTCAATTTTTTAACGTACTGTGTAACCATAAATGATATCTTGATCCAAATTCTTTAACCAATCACCAGCACCCCCTCGTATGTACATCAAGCAGCAGTTCGGAAAATCAACCGATCTCTCCCCTAAGCAATATACCCAGTGGGTACAATATCCAAGACCAATAGCAATTCAACGCCGAATCATCGTCAATAACTCTGATTCCTCGTTGAATTGACGTTAATTAAACGTCGAACCAACGCCACTCTTAGGATATTATGCCCACGGGGGCATTGTTGGGCTCACTAGACTCTCGAGTTCATTACAAATCTCTTATTCACCGCCATCGTCTCGACAATACACAGACCGGGTTGTTAAACTACCATCTTGGGCGTGATCACGGCTGAACCGGGACAGGGGTCCAGATGTATACACGAACCTACCATTATTGGTCATGACCCATTCTGCGGTGTATTTAATGAAGCACATACCCATCATCTAATACATTCTTGTATACACCGTATTGTTTAACCTAATCTAGACGTTATATAATGAGTAAAATCAAAGAATTCAGTGCTAAAATCCCGGAGAGGCGACCAAGGCCAACTTGTAATTAATGCATTGGTCATTAAATAATAAGTACATTTTGGGTCGGTCATCTGCCCCTCTCAAGCTGTCTGGCTGTCTCTCGCCTCTCATCCTCATTGCTGTCTTCCTCTCACTTTCTCTCTGTCTTTCGCTCGACCGTCCAAGAGGTTGCAACCCGTCCTCAGACCAAGTCCATTCCATCCAGCGGTCGACCCCAAAGACGCATTCATCAGTTTTATAATGCTGTTCATTCAAAACTAGAAATGTTCTTAAATATAATGAATATTGTTATATCTTAATATACGGTGAATATTTATGCACTGGTTAGGTTAGGTGCTTAGGTTCCGTTGGCGATTATTTGTTTCTTAGTACGTGGAATGAAACATTTACAGCGTTGTGGTTCGAACAAAAATCGTCAGCGAAGCACTTGTTCCGGAAGTGTTCGGACATCATCGGTTGTGAGTCGTGTGTAAACCGTTTTTCTTTCATAAACAGGGGGTTTGGCGGGTGTATGGAATGGATTTCGGACCTTCGTTTAGAGGACGGGTTGGGGGTTGAAAACTATTCCTTTTTCTCCCGTCCCATCCCAAATCCTTATCCTGAACACTTTCCAAGTGCTATATAGTCGTAATGACTTGGCGCTTTCCCTGATAATTTCCCTCTCCTCTGACTTGCGCTTTCCTCTACGTCTCTCACTTTCTTTATTGTTCATTCTGAGATGTCTCTCTTTCAGTCTGTTACGCTCTACTCGCATCTTTTCACTTGTTTTGCTGTGTCCTTCAAAATTTACTAAGCATTTATCTCCCTGAATTTCTCTCTCTCTCTCTCTCTCTCTCTCTCTCTCTCCCTCTCTCTCTCTCTCTCTCTCTCTCTCTCGCTCTTCCTCTCTCTCTCTCTCTCTCTCTCTCTCTCTCTCTCTCTCTCTCTCTCTCTCTCTCTCTCTCTCTCTCTCTCTCTCTCCCTCTCTCTCTCTCTCTCCCTCTCTCTCTCTCTCTCCCTCCCTCTCTCTCTCTCCCTCCCTCCCTCTCTCTTGTTCATAACCCCGTTGATGATGTCTCTCTCCCTCTTGTGTCACTTCCAATAAATCTTCACAAGATTAATATTCCCTGTTCCTGTCTCCCGGCTCAAGTCATTTGTCTATTTTTGCACCAGTTCCCTTAACTTTATTCATCTTTATGCGAAGATTGGCCACCTGACGGCAGCTGGGTAGTTTAGTCAGTCGTCTAGTGGCTTCGTATTTTGGTGGCCTCTTACAAATAACAGTCGTTTTTCACCCGTATGCCCACTAAGGCTAAAAATTTCCTATACTACAAAATGAAAGCGTCTCTCGAAAGCTCGTACGAGCGAAATATGTCTTCAGAATCAAGCTATTAGCTCTTGGATCACCGCCTTGCTAACTAATCTATTTTTTTTCCTATATTATATCTGCTTCATATATCTTTAACACACGCGCACACCCTATTCCCCAGGAAGCAACCCGTAGCTGGTGTCTAACGCCCAGGTACCTATTTACTGTTAGGTAAACAGGTGCATCAGGGTGAAAGAAACTTTTGTTTCCAATTGTTTCCGCCATGGCCCGGGATCGTTCCTGGGTCCCTAGATCTACGCGTCCAGAGTGCTGTCCATTCAGCTACTCGGCGCTGTGTGTGTGTGCGCGTGCGTGTGCGCGTGTGTGTGTGTGTGTGTGTGCGCGCGCGTGTGCGTGTGTGTGTGTGTGTGTGTGTGTGTGTGTGTGTGTGTGTGTGTGTGTGTGTGTGTGTGTGTGTGTGTGTGTGTGAGAGAGAGAGAGAGAGAGAGAGAGAGAGAGAGAGAGAGAGAGAAGAGTGGGGTTTGCCAGTGTCAGAGGCTGGGGAACAGTCTCCCACAATATGATTAAGAGGGCGTGGAGAGGGGGATTTATTTATAACTAATAAACATATATTAAATATATATATATATATATATATTATATATATATATATATATATATATATATATATATATATATATACACACACACACATTATAAGTCTACTGTGATTCCAGGCCAAAAAGCATGGTGAGAACACACTCATGTAGTGATGACATTATATCCATTAATCTCATTTGTGTACAAAATACCTTTCAAAATTAAAATTGCGCTCATCTGATAGTGTTAATCCCGTGTCATGCCTCGCTGACCTCGCGTGAAACCGTCGCTGTGCCGTACTGTTCACATTTATATATATATAAAAGGCTATTTATATAAGCAGGATAACATCAAACACTGCGGCTCTGTTTATTGACCCCACGTTAGGTAAATATCAAAAAGTTCTCCTGTTCGAATAATTTTGACAGGTATATTTAATTCCGCTTCATTTCGAAAGAGATGTATTGGTGTCATTTTTTCTTTTTAAGCTGTAAGTTTGTGGATTCAGAGAGAGAGGGGAGATACACAGAAAGGGAGAGAGAAATAGTATGGGGTCTAAATATTCTGCATGTTAAGCTGACCATTTTTAGGTAGTCTGACCTTATTGTAAATACAGGGTAGTGATTTTACATATGCAGTACGCTTCCTATGTGTGTATTTCTTGACTTATTACATCATCATTATTAATAATAGTTGATCGGGGTGCGTTTCACGTAAGCCAGATATTTTTCAATTGACGGGAGATTATAACGAATATCTCTGATACCCTAGAGGACTTAGATGATTGACAATCTGGTCAATCATATGAGCTCTTGAAAGCTGAACTTGAATGGGCATAACAGCTAAGTGTCTCAGCCAATGAGGAGACTTAACCGTCGATTAGTTGTCATGCTGAATCTAGTGCATCCAAGTCAAGTGGATCGGTAGGAAATTGAGGTTAGAGATAGACCCAAAAAACTGGGTCAGATTTCCTGGCAGTAGCTATATACGTCCTCAGCACAATGGCTCTATTTCTAGCAGTATGGTCCCCTCGAGAGAATAATGAGTTCGTCAAAACAATATGAACAAGAGGGCGGGTGACAGATATTAACTCATGGAATGGATGAACTAGCGAAAATATCAAGGCCATGAATTTCAGATGGATGGATTTTAAACCTAACATTTGTATGTGTGCATTTGTAATGGTTCAACATGTGTGTGTAGAGCCTTTTTTTCCAAAGTAAAACTCTTGAACACCACATTCCGAGCTACTCAGACACGCGGACGACTATATTGGATTGATAGTGACACACACACACACACACACACACACACGATTGTTGATTGACAGTTGAGAGGCGGGACCAAAGACCCAACGCTCAACCTCCCCGCAAGCACAACTAGGGGAGTACAACTAGGTGAGTACGAACACAAGTCTACGCAAAAAAAAATTCGGCCACCATGTAGTGTAAACCTGCCAAATAAAGTTAAAATCTAACACGTTTTTATTTTCCATTTATTTTACTCGAGAAACTTTGCGGACATTTTTTTGTTTTCACTAAAAATATGAATATGGGAGGGAGTGGAGGTGGGAGGGACTGGGACGGGAAGGGAAAGGCTGAGGAATGGGGGGAGTGAGTTGGAAAGGGGAGGGAGTGGGGGACGACTGAAGTAGGATAGAGGAGAAGAGAAAAATAGGGAACGGGGAAGGAAAAGGGGGGGGGGGTTAGAACCCACTCATCCCAGAAGAGTTGATGAATATGATGGAAACTTGACCCACGACAGTGAATTACCACCAAGCCGCCTCCTTCCTGCATTAATAATTGTACTCTATTTCTTTCTCAATACACTTAAAAAAAATTGTCATGAACCTTACACAATTGTCTTTCAAATCCACACGAATGCATTTAATATAATCCAAAAATCAAAGCCGACTGAAATTATTAATACATCCTCCTTTCGCTGATACCAACCCTTTCTCACCTGCGTGTGACACCCCCTCACTCACTCACTCTCCCTCGTCCCTCTCTGTTCCACCTCTCACCTCTCTCACTACCACTGCTCGCCCCCTCACTGATACTTCTCGACCCTCTCGTCACCACCCCTCTTAGTCCAAATTGTCATGCATCCCTAATGACACTGACAAGGTGATCAAAATCAACAATAAGGCTGCCCACTTCCCTCCTCCCTCTCCACGAAATAAAAAAATGTTTGAACATCCACAAAATTTGTATTTGGGGTTCAGTCTCATTTGCATCAACAGCAGTATCGACAGACTTTGTGTTTCTGGCTTTTTTCTTTATAGCGCATCAGTATTGAACTCAAAGGGAGAACCCTAGAGTGTTTTTCATGAACGTCGGAACAGTGGAAGAACTTAGAATGAACAATTGAACTTACAGAACCCGAACTATCATCGCTGCAACCCGGACCCAGGAGGTGGAGCCCTATGTATGAAAAATCTGTGACCTATGGGACCTAACGGCTGAATGGAAAGCGCTCGGAATTCGTACGCCTAAGGTTCTGGGTTCGATCCCCGGCGGCGGTGGAAACATATGGGTAGAGTTTCTTTCATCCAGATGACCTGTTCACCTAGGAGTAAATAGGTATCTGGGAGTTAGACAGCTACTACGGGCCGCGGGGACGCTAAGCACCGAGATCATCTCTAGATAACTTGACCTCCTTTGGGGCACATATAGAGTTAATCCATGCCAAAAAAAAAATAATTTTGTTCAACATTGACAGAATGCATTGCAGCCCTTTAACATTCTCAGAATAATCTATATGATGAAGGTGTATAACAGCACTGAATTATGTATTATATATATATATATATATATATATATATATATATATATATATATATATATATATATATATATATATATATATATATATATACATACATATATATATATATATATATATATATATATATATATATATATATATATATATATATATATTTGTTCTATTTTGTGATAAAATAAATCCAAACCATCTACTGTACTATATATGTTAATTTAAGTCACGTATGTAAATCCTTTAGCAAGCTTCAATCTTACAGCCATACGGCATAGGCTTATTAGTGTTAAGAGTTCTCAAATGCCGAATTTGCTGTATTCATTAGTATGTTATTTAGCTTAATTTGCTGGATTAATTAGTACTCAATTACTCAATTTTTATTGTTCTTACCTTAATTTATCGAATACTTCCACAGAAGTGATATAGTGAGCATTCTCTGGCTTTTAATAGAAATAGGAAACATAGATATACAACCATTACGAGCAACCACCACCAGTCACGGCGTGACCAAGCCACCTCCCAGAACATCCACCACGAAGTCACTATACCACCATGAACTACCACAAAGTCACCTATATAAAAAGAACTTATCAACAGGCACCATAAAAAAGTATAAAGTACAATATGGATGAAGATTAACCAAGAACGACCACCAACACTGAACCCAACCAACCCAATAACCAACCCAATGAACAAAGACTGAGGACAACAATCAAATACAAAACAAAAATACATCCACTAAGAATCCACCATCCAACTATTAACAACCAACAAGAAGAACCACAATATACAACAATCAGAAACAATCAACTAAAGAACCACAATGGACAACAACCAGAAACAACCGTCATGAACAATCATAAGCAACAACCATGAACTACCATGAACAACAATAAGCACCATGGACAACCATATTCGAGAACCACGAACAACCATGACGGCTATAAATTCTGAACACCGTGAACAACTATGAACAACCACAATGAACAACCATAAACAACTATGAACAACCACAATGAACAACCATAAACAACTATGAACAACCACAATGAACAACCATAAACAATAACTATGAAAACAACCGTGAACAATAATCATGAACAACCATAAATTACTATAATGAACATCCATCAACCATCCCAAAACACCATAAACGACCACCATGAACAACCACAATGAACAATGAACTACCACCATGAACCATGAAAAAGAAGCTGCACCGATAAAGCTCGAGGGAAATTTGGTGGTTGATTCTCCAGAACTTCTCTAAAAAATGGTAACCAAATTGGACTTTATTTTCATGTGCAATTTTAGTTTGGCTTCGTATTTTTTTCCAGTTTTTAGGGGTTGCTGCTGAAGCTGCTGCTGCTGCTGTTCATGCTGCTGTAGCTGTTGCAGATGCTGCTGTAACTGTTGCTGTTGATGCTGTTGTTGCTGCAGCTACTTTTGATACTACTGCTGCTGTTATTGATGCTGCTACTTATTGATGCTGCTGCTGCTATTGATGCTAGTGCTGCTATGGATGCTGCTGCTATTGATGCTGCTGCTGTTGATGCTGCTGTTGATGCTGTTATTGATACTGATGAAGCTGTTGCTGTTGTAGAAGCGGCTACTGTTGTTGAAGCTGCTACTGTTGTTGTAGAAGCTGCTGCTGTAGAAGCTGTTGTTGATGCTGTAGCTGCTGGTACTGTTGCAGATGGTACTCGTAGCTGTTGCTGATGCTATTGTTGGTGGAATCGCCGATTTAGGTGCCACAGTTGACGCGGCTCCAGCTTCTGCAGTTGCTATTGTTGATCCTTCTGCCTGCTGCAGCCGCTGCTGCTGCTGCAACTCCTGCTGCTGCTGCGGCTCCTGCCAGGGTAGTTGGAATGCTGATGAAGTTATTGGTGCATTTCAACTTTTTTTTTTGGGGTGGGGGGGTTTGTTTCTGACCTTTTTTTCCATTTTTGTTCCCAGGAACTCTTCGCCAACCGAGCCAATTCTTGTTTTGTTTTAAGAATTTACATGCATGACGGAACGTGATCGTACTATACTGGTGCTCTGCAACAGCTTTATTTCTTGCGTTGATATTTATTTCTATATATTTCTTTTTTTGGGTGAATTGTGTGATGGAAATCGCTGCATGCATGGCTGAAACGGCGGGACGATATATGTGGAAAGCACGACTTGTTCTCCCTCCTCCTTCCTGGCTCTCCTCCTCCTCCTCCTCCTCCTCCTCCTCCTTCCTTCAATTTTACTCCATTGTTCTTCTCAGTCTTCAGTCATTCATTCGTTCAACTTGCTGAAACCATCTTAGTATAATATTCTCAACCTTGTAGGTTATTGACTTCTTTCACTCTTTCTCTCTCTCTCTCTCTCTCTCTCTCTCTCTCTCTCTCTCTCTCTCTCTCTCTCTCTCTCTCTCTCTCCCCCCCCCCTTCCAAATACGACCCTATGGTTTTCAGAGTAACTATTTCCATTGCACTAATTTCTAATATTCCACGTGCATACCATCACACTGTAATCATGCTTAAGAGTTGGCGCTACATGTACGTCTCATTTCGTACCTTACGGTCACCCCCAACTCTCCCCCCCTCAAACGTATAAATTATAAAACACAGTGAAAAGTAGCGGCTAAAAAAATCCACGTTTTCTATGGATCGGTAGGTTAGGTGGCTCGGGCTAGGGCGTTTCTGGTTAGGTTAGCACTTCGTATTTTGCACATTGTGGTAAATCAAAAGACTGGGCGGCTGCTCCACCATTTGCGTAGGCAACGCTCTGCCCGAAACTATTGGCGTTGTGGTTATCCTGACCCGGGCCCCAAGGTTCAAGAAAAAGCATTCAAGCAACCCCCCTTATAAAACCTGTACATCTTTCTTCAATCTTCGGCAGGCTTTGTTTACATTTATTAAAGAGTCTACGTGGCCCCTGAAGCCTCTCAATCAATTGTTGTTATTGTTATGAATCGTCTCCTGGTGTTCCGGGGCTCTTGAACTCTCTAATAATTAATTGCAAACAAAGCCGCCAAAGATCGAGAAATTGTGTGAATAATTATGTGCTGGAATTTGTCAATGTCTTCTCTCTCTCTCTCCACCTCGATTATATTATCTGTTGTCCACCTTAACATTTAAGTCTTCTGACTTTATATATATATATATATATATATATATATATATATATATATATATATATATATATATTATATATATATATATATATATATATATATATATATATATATATATATATACACATATATATATATATATATATATATATATATATATATATATATATATATATATATATATATATATATATATATATATATATATATGTTTCATTGAATATGACCGCATATTCTGTATTTATTATTTTCTGGTTTAGGGCTTCTATCCCTCTAACTATTTTCTTAGCATCAGGGCTTAATTGAAATAGGAGTTCTCCAAAACTCATTTTCGTACTTTTAAGGTGAAGAAAAGAAGTGATTTACTATAGAGTGTATTACACTTATTTGTATAATTTGCACGACGTTTCGAACCTCCATGGTTCATTCTCAAGTGAACAGATCTTACAATACTAGTTGATTTTATACCCGCATTAGGTCAGGTGATAATACAATGAAGGTGAAAACATGGGGGGATACATAAGGGATAAACATAGGGGCTGCAGAAGGCTTATTGGCCCATACGAGGCATCTCCTATCTAAACACAAAGATTAATCCAGTGTAATTGGCGATAGGAGATGATAGGAGATAGGAGATGGTTTAAATAGGAGATGCCTCGTATGGGCCAATAAGCCTTCTGCAGCCCCTATGTTTATCCCTTATGTATCCCCCCATGTTTTCACCTTCATTGTATTATCACCTGACCTAATGCGGGTATAAAATCAACTAGTATTGTAAGATCTGTTCACTTGAGAATGAACCATGGAGGTTCGAAACGTCGTGCAAATTATACAAATAAGTGTAATACACTATAGTAAATCACTTCTTTTCTTCACCTTAAAAGTACGAAAATGAGTTTTGGAGAACTCCTATTTCAATTAAGCCCTGATGCTAAGAAAATAGTTAGAGGGATAGAAGCCCTAAACCAGAAAATAATAAATACAGAATATGCGGTCATATTCAATGAAACATGTTTGAAAGAAAACCTGCTGCCAGTATACACTAATATATATATATATGCGAACAAGCCTGAATGGTCCCCAGGACATATGCAACTGAATATATATATATATATATATATATATATATATATATATATATATATATATATGTTCCTTAATGGAGCCCTGTTGTTTATGCATCGTTAAACGCCTAGAAAGAGATGTTGTTGTCTTGCCTATATACTGGGTTTTTTGGAGCTTACAGTCCCCAAGTGGGCATTTGAAGGCATAGACGACGTTAGTCTCTTTTAAAGCGTTCTGTTTCGTGTCTGGAGAGTTTCTCATGAGTAGGCTGGCCGTTTTTCTGGTTTTATAGTAAATCGTCAGTTGTATCCTCTGATTTTTGTCTGTAGGGATAACGTTTCTATTAACAATATCTTTCAGGACCCTTTCCTCTGTTTTATGAGCTGTGGAAAAGAAGTTCCTGTAAAATAGTCTAATAGGGGGTATAGGTGTTGTGTTAGTTGTCTCTTCGGAGGTTGCATGGCTTTTCACTTTCCTTCTTATGATGTCTTCGATGAAACCATTGGAGAAGCCGTTATTGACTAGAACCTGCCTTACCCTACAGAGTTCTTCGTCGACTTGCTTCCATTCTGAGCTGTGGCTGAGAGCACGGTCGACGTATGCGTTAACAACACTCCTCTTGTACCTGTCAGGGCAGTCGCTGTTGGCATTTAGGCACATTCCTATGTTTGTTTCCTTTGTGTAGACTGCAGTGTGGAAACCTCCGCCCTTTTCCATGACTGTTACATCTAGAAAAGGCAGCTTCCCATCCTTTTCCGTCTCGTAAGTGAAACGCAGCACGGAACTCTGCTCAAATGCCTCCTTCAGCTCCTGCAGATGTCTGACATCAGGTACCTGTGTAAAAATGTCGTCAACATACCTGCAGTATGTTGACGACATTTTATGTTATGTATGTTCGACGACTGCAGTATGTTATGTATGTTCTTTTCCACAGCTCATAAAACAGAGGAAAGGGTCCTGAAAGATATTGTTAATAGAAACGTTATCCCTACAGACAAAAATCAGAGGATACAACTGACGATTTACTATAAAACCAGAAAAACGGCCAGCCTACTCATGAGAAACTCTCCAGACACGAAACAGAACGCTTTAAAAGAGACTAACGTCGTCTATGCCTTCAAATGCCCACTTGGGGACTGTAAGCTCCAAAAAACCCAGTATATAGGCAAGACAACAACATCTCTTTCTAGGCGTTTAACGATGCATAAACAACAGGGCTCCATTAAGGAACATATAATCTCTTCCCATAACCAAACCATCGCCAGAGAAATCCTAGTAAACAACACAGAAATCATCGATAGATACAGCGATAGCAGGCGGCTTGACGTTTGCGAGGCACTACACATCAAGAAGTCAACACCAGCAATCAACAGCCAATTATTGCACAACTATATTCTACCCACCTCAAGACTCCGCTCCAATATAGAAGCATCAAGAAATATGGACCAATAGGCTTTCTACAAACACTTCTATTCAATACCCATTGTTTCTGTTCTGTCTTGTGTTGATACTTTTAATACCCTATTAATATCCTCTAGTGTTCTGTCTTGTGTTAATGCCACATCATCCTTCCCACCTCACTCAAATGTAATGCCACATCACCCTTCCCACCTCACTCATATATATATATATATATATATATATATATATATATATATATATATATATATATATATATATATATATATATATATATATATATATATAATTAGATAACCAGTGTCACACTGTAGACAACCCATGACGTTCAACTTACATTAATTTCAAACCGGTTACTCAGTAAATCATTAATTTTGTTGCTCTCTCTCTCTCTCTCTTTGTTAACACTTTGTCAATATATCACGTTATCATGTCCCGCCAGACACATCCGTTATGCTTAAGTTCGTGGCGCCGGGAGACTCGTCTGGGATTCTAAAGTTTTTGAGTTTGGGAGATGTGGGACCTGCCGTCGTAGAACAAACTCTCACGTGACGTCAAATAAAAAACAATCTTACAAAGTTAATACTAAAAAAAAAAAAAGGTGAAGTCAAAGAAATCATCTAACAAATGAGCAACCATATATCACGTTATATGGCAACCAGATATCACATTATAAGCCATATATGGTTTAGTACTGCATAAATTAATCCTAATATAAACCAAATTATCGAAAATAAATTAAAAACGATAACCAAATAAATCATTGAAATCGAATAAGACAAAAATTTAAATTACACACTAAATATTATCAAAATGCAATTCCAGAAATTTGAAGCAGAGGCTTTTGAGTGTTCACAAGGAAAATTAACAAATAGTTTGTATTAATTTTAGCGAATAACAAAAAAAGAGAGATAAGTAGAAAAACGATAGCGTGCAACGACGGTGATCAAACTTGCAAAGAATGTTTGCAAGAATGTTGCTGGAAGCGTCGTCTTCTAGACAGTGACGTATGGCGCAACTTGCCGCTGACAAATTATTGAGTGATCACTGTTGGGGGGCTCCGCTGGTTATCACAGGGGGAGGGCGGGGGAAGAGAGGGGGTTCTTGTATGGGGTAAAGTGGGGAGGAGGGAGGGAGGGGGAGATGTAACGCTTAACTGCTGTTAGTGCGTTCGTGAGCACTATAAGAGGTGCGCATATGCGTTTGTTTATATTTTCAGTGCCTTATGGGGGTTTGGGGGGAGGGGAGTTCCCCCTGTGTGCGTTCAATGCCCCATGAAGATGGGGGAGGGGGGGGGTCACATACTATGCATTCGTTGTGATATTTAATATTATAACTTCCGCTCTCTCTATACATTTGCTTACGAAACAAAACATTGTCTGCGACTCATTATAAAACAATATAATGTTTTTGAATACAGTGCCCACGAGTCTATACATTGCCTACGACTCGGCAACATCCTTATTTGCCACAGACGGCAAACCACTTCGCAAGTTGGCATGTTCTTTTTTTGTCCCCCAGTCCACAAATATAAACTAAATATTTATGCTTGGATTCCTTTGCAACCTCTATCATCTGGAATCCTTTCCAGCCTGCATCATAAAGATTACTTTCCTTTTTTGTTAACAAGTAAAACAATTTTGTTAACAAGTACAAGTAAAATATATATTTTTTAAATTCTGATGTCACACCAGCATGAACAATGGAAATCATATTTAAAAAATATTAGTTTTTTCTTTTATTGAAGCTTTGAAAACGATAAACACGTTTTTCATCCTGGTTTCTATCACATAACAAATAAACTTTGCAAAAAGTCTAATATAACCGAAAGTTTACATTAACAACCACCAGGAACAATCTTTATAAATAACAACAATAATAAATCAATAATAAACCACGAGAAAATCTACCCTAGAAAAAAATTTACTTGAACTTTATCAGAAGAAAACCAGCGAATATTTACAAAATTATGTCAACAAAATCCAAATCTTGAATCATCTTAAAAGGACCAAGGTGAGTGCACTGATTTTATTTTATATTTTTTTTTACAACCACTCACAAAATTCTCATACATGATCATCTGAGAAATGTACTGAAATGAAAAATGAATACTTCTCATCTGGTTGTGTTGGCGCGGTGTTGTAATTACCCATTACACAGTCGTCTCTCACAAGTCTGCAATTATGATGAGTGAACGTTTATGAGCGAGCTATGTAATAGAGTACTTGTGGTGGGGGGAAGAGGTGCATGGTGGCAGAGAACGTGTGTAGGGAGGGGGGAGAGAGAGGAATTGTGGGGAGGGGGGGGAGTGCGTGTGTGGGGGGGGGAAGAAAGTGCGTGTGTGTGTGTGGGGGGAGTTGTGTTCGTGTGTGTGTGTGTGGGGGGGGTGTGTTTGTGTGTAGGGGGGAATAGAGTGCGTGTGTGGGAGGGAGAGTGCGCGCATGCGTGCGTGAGAGAACCTGTGGGAGAGGACGGTTTGGAAAGTGTAGGCATTTGATTTGGGAGTGTGTGGGTGAATGGTGGAATAAAATACTGAAGCCAGAGAGGCTTGGCGTGTAAGAACAGTTGTGGGTGGAATGTGGAAGCGGGGAGTGTGAGGGAGGGGGAGGCGGAAAGGGAGGGGAGGGAGAAGGATGGATGGAAGAGAGGTGAGGAAGGGGGGCTACGGAGTTGGATATTGTGCGGGGAGGGGGGGGGGTGAGTTGGGAGGGGGATAGAAGTCTTTGATGTTTTCGCTGGACTGAAAATATATCTATATCTGTGTGTGTGTGTGTGTGTGTGGTGTGTTCATTATATATATATATATATATATATATATATATATATATATATATATATATATATATATATATATATATATATATATATATATATATATATATATATATATATATATATAGTTCCAAATAGGCCAAGTTGCCTAACAAGCTAAATTATCTTGAAATATTATATTTAAACAAATTCTTACGGAATGATAAAGCTTTGCATTACATTATAAATTTATATTATTTCAATTTAAGTCAAAATTAACAGAAATTTGATAAACTATTATCATAACCTAATACACCTAAGTCAGTAATTCATGTTCCCAATATATTAATATTATTAGGAAACATGGAACAAGCCTCTTGTTCCATGTTTGCAAAAGTGTTAATGAGAAAGTTCGCAAGTTAATTTTTTTTTTACCCCCTTCCCAAAGCAGCATATTTATAGTATTCTTAATTGAAGTTAGAAACACAAAAGCCTGAGGAATAATGAAGATAAACTTGCCTTAGAATATCGGAGAGGACGCGGTTATAGTGACCTTATTCAAACATTCCTCTGGGTTGTTACTATTATTATTTTTAAAAGGAATCACGTACGAATTGATATTTTCCTCTAGCTGGTCTATATAATGACCATAAATCAAAGTTGTTCGCTCTGGCAATAAGAGATACGTGCTCCAACATTACTGGATAAAATTAAAGGGTGTGTGAAGGAGGGCGGGGGCCATTGGGGAAGGGGTGGTTAATGGGTGCGTGATTGGGGGAGGGGTGCTGTTTAGTGGGTATATGTTTGGGGAGGGGGAAGGGACTATTTAATGGGTGTGTGTAGGGAGCAGGGGTGTGTGTGTTTGTGTGTGTACGATGGGGCTGAGAGTGATGGACGGAGGTCTTCTTAAGATTTGTGATGAGAGGTGTGTGTTTGTGTATGTGTGTGTGTGTGTGTGTGGGTGTATGCACGCGCGTGCTGTGAGCGGGAGTGATGTGGGAGCGTGTGACGAGTAAGAGAGGAGAGGCCGCCGCTCCACGCCTCACTCTGCTGCACACTTAACACACTGCTTCACACTGAGGTCCGCCTGCACTAAATGATATACATGAAGCCAATATTTACAAACTTCTGCCAATAGCTGGGCACTGAGGTGGCAAATATATATTCGCCAGGGAGTCGGTCGCGCCTCCGCCAGACAGGAAATCCATATTTACCCCTGCAGCCTTCAGCCTCACCTGCCTTTAGACTCTTGGTACAGTGTGAGATGCACTGAGTGACATCTGTCTGACTGTACACTGAGTAGCAACAGTGAGTGAGTGTGTGTGTGTGTGTGTGTGTGTGTGTGTGTGTGTGTGTGTGTGTGTGTGTGTGTGTGTGTGTGCGTGTGTGTGTGTGTGTGTGTGTATGTGTGTGTGTGTGTGTGTGTGTATGTGTGTGTGTGTGTGTGTATGTGTGTGTGTATGTGTGTGTGTGTGTGTGTGTGTGTGTGTGTGTATGTGTGTGTGTGTGTGTGAGTATGTGTGTGTGTGAGTATGTGTGTGTGTGTGTGTGTGTGTGTGTGTGTGTGTGTGTGTGTGTGTGTGTGTGAGTATGTGTGTGTGTGTGTGTGTGTGTGTGTGTGTGTGTGTGTGTGTGTGTGTGTGTGTGTGTGTGTGTGTGTGTGTGTGAGTATGTGTGTGTGTGTGTGTGTGTGTGTGTGTGTGTGTGTGTGTGTGTGTGTGTGTGTGTGTGTGTGTGTGTGTGTGTGTGTGTTCACCGAGTAACCCAAGTGTGACAATTTCTCATGAATAACTTTTAGCCCAATGTGCTGAGCCATGGACTGATTGCACACAAGATTGTTAAATGCGGTTGACCTACGTTTCGTTATCAGTTATATAGTTTGGTGAGTATGTAACTGTTATGGCACTCTGTAGGGCGTCAATAAGTCTGTTGGCACTTCGCTCTAGGGACCTCCAGCGATTGTACACTAGTCTGTGTCTCCTGATGTATTGGAAAAGGAACAGAAAAGCATAACAATGACAAGCCCCTCAGTTACCCAAGAAATGCTGTATAAAGATGTTTATTATCAGTCTGTGGAGGGAAACAAGATGAAGATTGTACAGCCACGAAAGCCAAGTCAAACCCGTGTATATTCATAGCAGAAGAACGACGACACGGAATTACCAGATAGTCAGACAGTGAAAGAGGTGTACAGACTTAACAGAAAACCCCGTACTAAATGACAGGTTTCAAGACGTTTCAATTCAACACTATCAACTTGAGGATGAAGGAATATAGTGCACTACCTAACTAGAAGCTGCACGGCATCAAAGTGACATCAGGAAATATAAGCACCCAGTCTTATTCCCAAGTAAAGGTGTTAATCGCCTTAGATTACACGCCTACACTCTCACAGTCAAGCACAGCGTCAAGAGTGACTCAGTTGTCAACATATAACCGTGATAGTCCAACTCGGTATAGTAAGCAAGTGGTGGTTGTGGTGTCTCGGACCAACCTGAAACCCGGGTAACCAGTCCTAGGTACCTCTGACGACTTGGTCAGCATAACACCAGGTATAGCAGCATGTGGCCTCGGTTGTCGTCGATTGCTGGACCAGCATCAACTGCTCGTGCATCAATGGTCGCCCCTCTACCCTAGACTCTAGTGGCCAGTCTGGCACAAGAACGATCAGCGTGTGAGCTGGTCCAGAAGCCCGAGTGGCAGGCCATAATTCTTGCCAACCAACATACTGGCAGTTCGGGTTCTTCCTCGAGCTGTAGTTTACCGGAGTTTTTTTTTAGAATAAAAATTATGCGCCTTCATCTAGAGGAATCACTAATGACTATAAACAAAGACTATGTGGAGGTAGGTCAGGTACCACCCGGACCTGAAACAGGACTCTGCATTGTTCTATTTAGGTACAGGTTAATTAACCTGGTTCTCGTTTTACAATCGTGTTTTTATTTGGTTTAGAAGCAGCTGTTTAAATCAGCAGGTAAGTCAAGGATTAGAGAGTTAGTAGTGCCTGATAAACTCTTGTATGTCAACAGACACCTGCATGGTGGTGCTGAAACTAGAATACAATTGAAAAACGGCGGTGGAATGTAAGAAATGAGATTGTTGGAATTAGAGTAAGCACATCACGTTAGAAGAATGCCTACACGCCGATGCAACCCACATAGACGCCGCTGCGTCCCACCTAGACGCCGCTGCGTCCCTCCTAGACGCCGCTGCGTCCCACCTAGACGCCGCTGCGTCCCTCCTAGACGCCGTTGCGTCCATTCTAGACGCCGCTGCGTCCCTCCTAGACGCCGCTGCGTCCTACCTAGACGCCGCTGCGTCCCACCTAGACGCCGCTACGTCCATTCTAGACGCCGCCGTATCCCACCTAGACGCCGCTGCGTCCCTCCTAGACGCCGCTGCGTCCATCCTAGGCGCCACTGCGTCCGTCCTAGACACCGCTGCGTCCCACCTAGACGCCGCTGCGTCCCACCTAGACGCTGCGTCGTGCCAACCTGAGACAGAGGGCCAGGCGGACAAGGGTTCCGGAGCGCGACTCGAGCAGACAAATAAACAAGATACCGTGTCGCCGGTGTCACTCTAATCTCCACTCCGGCAAGACAAAACACTGCAGCAGACCCGTGAGTCAGGGCTCAGGGAGGAAGGAAAATTTGTCTTTGGACCAAGATGTCATGGGAGGCTTTATTGCTGTGTAATTCCTTGGTATTCGTACACGCTTCTTGGTGTTCGTACACATTCTTGGTGTTCGTTTACACACTTCTTGGTGTTTATACATTACTTTTTTAATATTATTATTCAGTACTTTAATAAATATTTTGTGGAGTAGATTCAACGGAAAATCTTTCAATTCTATACCTGTAAAATAATAATATTAATATTCATAATAATAATAAATAATAAGAAACAATACAATGTTCATAGTAATTAAATAAACATTAACCTTAAATCAAAGAAAATATTAAAGTGGAGCGTCAACGACTTAAAACATTGTCTACAATCTCATTTAAAGATAAAACACATTCATTAGAATGAGATCCCTTTCTGATTCCTATTATTACACCCTTTATTACTCTCTTTATTACACTTTACCTTCCGTACCTTTTGCCTTGCTCTTTTCTTCCTCCAAGATTTCCATCTCCTCACCTCTCTTTCTCGCCTACTTAATACCTTTGCCTCCCTCGTCTCATCACAATCGACTTTATAATGGTCCAGGACGGAATGAAACGTCTTCGTCCCTTCAATTTCTAGTGAGTGCTTTGGTCAACACTTTCATTAGGTAAAACAAGTGAATACCAGTCCTTAAAAACTGTAAAAAAAATGTAGTTGATTATAAATGAGGCAAGAGGTAAAACCTGTAGGCAGGCAGAGACGGTTTCAAGCCTTTGTGAATCATTAAGTTGAGAAGTGACTCCCGGCGTTTTAATACTTCACGTGACAAGAAAGTTTCATATGAAATGACAAATGAAAATAAAAGTGAAGGGGGGAGAAGTTGAGGATTTAGAGGGGACCCTATAACGTAGAAAACAAAAGGCCTTATGGCATTATAATTCAAACAAAAGCTTTTTTTTTTACAATGTATGCAATAATTCGGAAATATAAATTAGGGTCAATATGTTCAATATTAATAATAAATGTGGGGAAGAAGTCATATATTTAATAATTAACATATCGAGATGATAAAATAATTTAAGTTCTATGATAATGCTATATAGATATGTGGGCTGCGTCGATAATGTTAACGTATAAAACTGGTTGTGCCACGTCAATATTATTGACGTCCAAACTGGGTGTTTTGCCTCAATAACGTGCTCACTGAAAAAGAAATATAATAGAGGCTGCCTCAAAATATCTTTGGGAGAAAATAGTAAAATTCACTTCTCGAAGATGAAGAGACAGAGACGCGTTGGATGAGAGCCGAAATAGTCATAAAGAATATGCGTGAGTGTGTGTGTGTGTGTGTGTGTGTGTGTGTGTGTGTGTGTGTGTGAGAGAGAGAGAGAGAGAGAGAGAGAGAGAGAGAGAGAGAGAGAGAGAGAGAGAGAGAGAGAGAGAGAGAGAGAGAGAGAGAGAGAGAGAGAGAAAGGCGTGAAATGAGTCGCGTGTCCTGAAAGATTGAGTGGATGCAGTGACTTGTCTTTTTAACATATAAAAGACACCGAAATAGAATATAAATTCGTTGCGCTATTCCTGGACGGGGCCGCAAAGTATTACAAACAGCCAGAGCGAGTACTGAAGAAAATTAATAAGATTTGAGCACTTTTTTTTAAAGAAAGGTTAAAAAAATGAACTTCCAAACATAGACGAGATTTTCTGTGTTTTTTTGTTTATGTTTACCAAATTCTTACATGTGGTGCATCTTTGATAATTAACTCGGGATTAATTGTATACAGTTACTGAATTTCATGCAAACAAAATTATTGCACAAATTAATGTTGATTATTGTTAGCTGAAATTTGCTGATAACAGTAATGTTTTAATTTTAATGAGAATTAATTTTTATCGAATTTTATCATGCAGAGAGGTGTAAATCCAGCACTGTCAATCATCAACCTTAATATAATATTTTACAAAAGCAAATTATTTTAAAAGGCATTTTTCGTATTTGTGTTTAATATTTTTTAGTTGTGCTATTGCAAAGACATAACATTGGCATCGAGGGAGAAATACATAGTTCTCTTCAAACAAACGATTCGCCAGTTGCTTTCAAAACCTACCTAAACTAACCTAGCCAAACTAACCCTTACCTGTCTTAACCTAACCCAATCAAAAATAATCTAACAGCCTCTGAGTCTTGCGCAGGACAAACGTTTTCTTTAGCATCACTTTTGTCACCAAAAGGCACACGTTTTGGCTCAAGAGACCCTTCGTACAAGTGTATTTGCAACAAGGAGGAAGCCAACACATATGGCTTGCATGGTCAACATTTCGGAAGTTCCAAGAGTTGGACTTGCCATAGCCCGTTTCACCCCATTCCCCAGAGAACCTCCATGTCTTCTGGCCCAAAAACCCGTAAAGTCCTGAGCTTCGGCTACACGGTACCACAGTATACTCCGAGAAGCATGGTAGACAACTGGTGTAGGACTAAACATGTGTATCCACCCCGGCTGACATCTGTAACACCTTTAGTGTTCAGGCCTGTGGCGCAGCCAACCGTTGGCCAGCAGATAAATCTAACTACTACAGACAACTGGAACATCGGTGCACATTTGTCTCTAAACCTATCTGAGACCCACTAGGTGGTCCCTTGGGGGGGGGGGAGTTTGTCACGAGCTTTTTTCAAAGAATTGGATTTTAGGGTCACTGACACAACTAAAGACTGAAGGGCTAGCAGCAGTTTCCTGTTTCAGCGTCTTAGCGTAGAGATCCAGAGGGAAAACGCGTGCGGTATACGGTTCCTACTCGGAATTTGAGAAGCTTCATATGATTCATAAACTTTAACTTTCCAACTTTTTATTGTAATCATTAACTTGCGCAATTTTTTATATACAATTGAACACAATTCAACTAGTCTTGATTACTTTATATACGAAGAAAAACTAAGCACCATGAATTTGGTTGCTTCAGAATGAACATCTCTCTTGGAGAGAATTCGTTAATCGTGAGAGATTGATACAAAAAAAATATAAAACAAGTTTTTCTTAATAGGAGCATTAAGAATATCATTTACTAGTTATTTATATAAAATTAAAATAAAGATATTAAATTTCAAAGTGTACAACAAAAATACGTCTTAATTCTTATGGGATGTAATGTTATAATTGACGATTAGGCGATTAATATAAAAAAAGTTAATCATAGTTCACTAAATGCTAGCATATGCAAGTTTACATTCGGTGCAGGAAACTAATTGGCTCCAAGTGTAGTTAAATTCGTATCAAGTAAGAATTTTTCATATTACTCAACATAAAGAAAAATCCGGATATCAAACTTTCTCTCTGAGAATTTCATCCATTAGGGTTAATTCGCCAGTTCATTTATCTTTCAACATCAGCATTAATGAGATGCTGAATTTCATAGTACCAGAAGCCAAAACTTCCAGAATTATCAAAAAGTATATAATCAAATCAAATGTCCGTTGAAAGTAATTCAATATTTAACCTCATAACGCCGCCTTCGAAGCTTCCAATCATTTACAATCCCGGCAAAGCAACAGGCCATAATTCCTATGTTATCGAGAACACTGTAACAAATTAAGATGGTCTAGTGGAATTGATGCGACACTTTCTACGCATTCCAAGTCTAATGAAGATTGGCCCGCTTTAAGTTAGCAAGGCTTGCCTAGCTTAGTTCACGTTTGAAACAAGAATCACTTCCAATTTAACGCTTTCCAAACCATTAGACTGCCGAAATATCCACACTAAATGGACAGTTTTTATCCGAATGAAAGATGCTTGTGTTAAATAACCGCAAGACAGTTTAACTTGCATAGTGGAGATTCTGGATTAAAAAAGGAGAACACTATCACTTCTTGTTTTATTGGATTATTATCCAGATAGCAGTCAGTAGAGTCATTATCAGGTACTGATCTGTGTACAGCCGTTATATCCACCATAAGCGCTCAGTAGTCACCGTTCAGACACTTATTCCCCAAGTATGTCAAGAACATAACAACGACTATATTTCGGAGCAAAAATTATTGGCGCCGTTTCTTTGGGGTTTCGACCTGCTCTCAAGAACATTTCCATTACAGAGATCATCGATACATCACTTACCAATACTCTTGGACACCCAAGGTTCAGTAACATTCTTCCTTTCCTGTACCGTAATAGAACACTGTTACAGCGACCTTCTCCCTCTCCTCCCTCTCCTTCCTAATGCCAGAGTTATATAAACAAAAACAAAAGCCTGGAACGCTTGCACGCTCATGCAACTTAAATAAAAATGATTAAAATCAATAATGTGATATTGCGAGCAGGAACCGTGGCCAGATTTGGCAGTAATGATGGCACAAATATTTTCCCTGTCACGGATATTGGGCTTTTTATTCTCGTTAAACACAATTATTGAATAAAATGGCGTATATAATGCCACAAATGAATAATAATACTAAGTTTGCAAATTTTGGGGATGTGCATTTGGCCGCCGTTCACAGCTCTGTGACCGATTAATGGTCTAATAACTGTGGAAATTATATTTCAGTTGTGTGGTGTGATGGTCGCTTTATGTACCTGTTAAAGGGTCAGCAGCAAATGTAGTCTGTCCGTTATGTGCAATTGTATGGCGTTCGTTCTGTACACGAGTAATCCGTCCACTTTCTGCCGATATACAGCATCCACTACGTATACAAATGCATGGCGTCCGTTGTGTACAAATGTAATCCTTCTATTATGTACAAATGAACTGTCTATTAAGCATTCTTTAAATGATTCACACATTGATTACTCGGGTGAATATCATAAATGTAGTCATGATTCAATAATGTTTGTACTGAACAAGCACTAACAATATGTTTTCTAGTTTATGAGTAATGTATAAAGCATTGAATATAAATTGTGATTTTATAATTATATTATATATATATATATATATATATATATATATATATATATATTATATATATATATATATATATATATATATATATATATATTATATATATATATATATATATATATATATATATATATATATATATATATATATATATATATTATATATATATAAACAAAACTACTCATTCCTCAAAAATGTATTTGGAACGCATTAAAAGTACGCCTTTACTGCTTTTCTAATGCAATTTTACTGTATCCATTACGAGTTCCATGTCTGCCCTAAAACTGGTTAAAATTAATAATAAAAAATAAAAATGGAATTATCATAGTGAATCCTATCGTTGGTTGGTTGCTGGCAACGCTACTCAATGCGGTGATGCCATCTGAGTGGATCTTTCCTGAGGTCTGAATCGCTCTAGCGTTGCTGTTACCCTCGAAATTGAGCAATTTATCTCTTGAAGTTGATGATGGGAATCACACGCTAGAACCAACTGTAAACATCAGTTATCCAACAGTCTTCCTTACAGAAGACTCGCTGTCTGCTGGATACATGACCTGAAATTTTCATCTCGTGTTACACCTTCTGTGACGTGACTGGTCAAGTCCTGAGACTGTTGCTTCATCTCGAAGAAACGGGAACGTAATTTTGTTGTTGTTTTCTTTTCCGAAGGTTCATTCTAGCCAAGGTTGAGTAGGCCATATGTTACAGGCCATTTGTTTGGGTAAATTCATTTTGTTTGGCTACCAGAATCTCGTTGATACTATGCACGCCCGACCTCTTGTCCCGGAATGACTTATGTTTTCATGCCTTTGGATGCCCATAGAGCTAGTAAGCAGGAGATGGATGGGTTTGGATACGGATGCAGGAAATCTTGAATAAGGACTAGGAGATGAGGAGGTCCAGGGTAGTGGCCCATCCACTTTGGTGATTTTTCGTAATCTGATATAAACTGATGAGTACTGTGATGTATGGTAAAGTATGCTGTTCTCGCATACATAGTGCCTCTGTAACCCTTTCCACCGTCTCCCACAGGATGGGTATGGAGTGCATAATAAAGAAATGAATGAATGCATACATGGTGGTAATAATTCCTAAATAAAAGTCGTCCAGGTCACTTGCGGTGTTATTTCCGTCTGTGAATTTTGGTATCAGTATCTTAACACTTCGTCTCCCTCACCACCTCTCCTCTAACCCCCAACAAAGCCCCCCTTCCCCCTCTCATTCCCATCACCTCATCCTCCCACCGTGACCAACAAACCCATGTAAACTTTACAAAGCCCTGAACCGACACAGTTTTCGATAGGCACATTACCAAGGTGATTGAAACTTTTTCATCTGATGTCCGACATAAGAGCCCCCATCCACCCGCATGTTGATTACCAACTCACGCCATTTTCCTTTCGGTTTTTTAAAAGATATTGGAGTTTTTATTTTCAAGCGGGGTGTGCCGAATAATACTTGGCTTACATATTCCGTGAAATTGATTATTTAATGGAGTAAATTAGAGAGAGACTCGCTGTTTCAGCGTGGGTTTCCAGATACAATCAGCCATTATGGCGTCACTCAAAGCTATTTTCGTTAATTTCCAACTTTTAATATCAAACATGTATAGATATTGTTTGACATTAGATGGAGTCTGTTGCTTTGAAACTTTGTTCAATAGAAATAATTATTATTATCATTATATATATATATATATATATATATATATATATATATATATATATATATATATATATATATATATATATATATATATATATATATATACTGCTTTTCGAAGCCCTATTCACCAACGTCCCGGTCGACACAACCATAGAAATGATACTGGACAGAGTATACAGAGACGAGAGCAACCCCAAATTAGACACCCGAGCCACACTTGAGTTTTCTCGAGGCATGTACAAAGGAAGCTCCATTCATCAGTCCGCAAGGGAGACATATATCTACAAATATACGGAGTAGCAATGGGCTCCCCCTTAGGAGTGTTATTGGCTAATTTTTACATGGGAACTATCTAAGATAGAATCTCTAGTAGTAGGCAAAAAACAATGGTATGCTGCCGTTATGTAGATGACATATTCGTCATAATAAAAGACCCAAATGAACTAATTAATCTAAAATGCCATCTAGAGACATCACCCTAACAAGAGAAATGTTGATTAAACACACTTGTATAATAGACAAAACCCAAGATGTAATAAGATAACAAATTATTGAAGCAATCCACATAAAAGTTGAACAACCTACCATAAATACTCAAATTACGGAAACTATTCACTCTACCCACCATGAGAGTAAGAACGAGATCAGAACGTCAAATGCCAACAGAGAAGACACTGCTCGACAAAGGAAGCCCACTACGCTTGATTATTCTTTGTGTGTACCCTATTTAACCTTCTGATCCTTAGCTTCTTTTCTCCTTCATGTCTACCTAATGTATACCCTTATGTTTACACCTGATCCCATTGTGCGACCCATTTGTATTCACTTGACCCACTATTAGTATATATATATATATATATATATATATATATATATATATATATATATATATATATATATATATATATATATATTTCATTGAATATGACCGCATATTCTGTATTTATTATTTTCTGGTTTAGGGCTTCTATCCCTCTAACTATTTTCTTAGCATCAGGGCTTAATTGAAATAGGAGTTCTCCAAAACTCATTTTCGTAATTTTAAGGTGAAGAAAAGAAGTGATTTACTCTAGAGTGTATTACACTTATTTGTATAATTTGCACGACGTTTCGAACCTCCATGGTTCATTCTCAAGTGAACAGATCTTACAATACTAGTTGATTTTATACCCGCATTAGGTCAGGTGATAATACAATGAAGGTGAAAAACATGGGGGATACATAAGGGATAAACATAGGGGCTGCAGAAGGCTTATTGGCCCATACGAGGCATCTCCTATCTAAACACAAAGATTAATCCAGTGTAATTGGCCTGTTATGTTGGACATTGTCTTCTGTGTTGGCATCGATATGTTCTTGTCTTGTCCTTACTCTCATGGTGGGTAGAGTAAATAGTTCCGTGATTTGGGTGTTCATGGTAGGTCGCTCTATTCTTATGTGAATTGCCTCAAGAATTTGTAATCTTCTTGAATCTTGGGTTTTGTCTATTATGCAAGTATTCTTGTTCAACATTTCTCTTGTTAGAGTAATGTCATGGGCTTGTCTCATGTGAGACAAGCATTTATGCAGAAAATAATAAATACAGAATATGCGGTCATATTCAATGAAACATGTTTGAAAGAAAACCTGCTGCCAGTATACACCAATATATATATATATATATATATATATATATATATATATATATATATATATATATATGACAATGTCAGACCACGGAGGAAAATGAAACAGGAATTTCCTTAAGTACTTTCGTATATTAAATACATCTTCAGAAGGAAGATGTATTTCTCATTCCTTCCTTCATTCCTTCTGAAGATGTATTTAATATACGAAAGTACTTAAGGAAATTCCTGTTTCATTTTCCTCCGTGGTCTGACATTGTCACATTCTTAATCACGTGTTTATTTTCGTGATATACACACACACACATATATATATATATATATATATATATATATATATATATATATATATATATATATATATATATATATATATATATATATATATATATATATACACATTGCTAATCACTGTATTATGGGAAATAAGATTTCATTCTCTTGGACCATCATAAAGAACACCTTTATGTTTTGTGTCGAGCAGGAATATGCATCTAGTATAATTTAGGCGTTGCTAAGAAGTTAATTCCTTGTTTAAAAATATTTGTGATTTTACCATGAAAATGGCGGATTTTAGTAAAAATTAGAGCACCGTGATATAGACCTTTTCTAAACATTGGCTACGATGGGTTAAGCAGACATCTTCGGCTGGATAATTTCTGGTTAAGCAAATCTATTTCATATTTTACCAAGTGTCAGTTCGTAAGGACGCGGAATTCGTCTTCGTATGACGAACAGGGTGGGGGGGGGGGAGGATGAGGATGGAGGTGACTGCCACGAACCCGACGTATAGGAGAGAAACAAATCTAAGCAAGCACGTTATCGTGAGATTTAGAGAAGCCTTATTGATGGTTTTTGTGTTCACACACACACAATGACTGGAGACTCAGTTGCTAGTGACGTGGGGAGGAGAGACCCAAGTCAGTTTGTGGAACAAAAAGAGAAGCATCAATAGGTTTAAACCGAGCGTAGTGGAGACTTCCAGGAATCGAGACCGTAGTGATTTTAAAGCGTTTGATGTTGGGGCTTGAGAGAAGGGTCGAGGTACACAGCTGACATTCAGGACACTGCTCCTAAAGAGAGTGAAGAGGCAGGTAGTGGTTCACGCAGCCCATCCTCTTAAAATTATAGTGCGTATTGCAACTGTTTGTTCAAACGCACAAACACTTGGGCTCGGCGATAAAGCGATGGCCTCGCTTCTTGCAGGTCGGCGTTCGATCCCCGACCCTCCAAGTGACTGGGTGCCATTCCTTCCCCTCCCCCCCCCCCCCTTCTATCTCAAATCCTTATCCATATATTCATTCAAAGTGCCATATAGTTGTAATGGCTTAGCGCTTTCTCTTAATAGTTAACTTACCTTGCCTTGGTCAAGAGTACTAATATGCATCATTAGACGCGTAAATAGGTCAAATTCTGTATTACTTTATTAGCCCAAATGGTGTTTTAGAAAATGTGAAATATAACTAAAGAGCCTAATCTAACCTGGCGATGCAATTCTAGGATTAATACACGCTATCGTAGGCAAGTTTCGGTCCGTCCTGGACCATTATCAAGTCAATTGTCATAATGGTCCAGGACAGACCGAACCGTCGTCGTCTCCTCACTTTCTAGTGTGTGGTTTGGTCAACAAGGTTCATATTATTTTTGTATCAATATTTGTGTAATTTGGAAGCGCTCTCTCGTCATATTCGTCAACGACGCTTTGCAGGTCATGTGACATATTGCAGGTAATGGGAGGCGACCTATGATGTTAGCACGAAAAACCTGTGATGGCGTTGCAACACATTACTTGCTTGCTAAACATTATTGAGAGAGCGTGCGAATTTTCAGCTGTCATAACTCTGAAGTCTTGTTAGCAAGACCAACTTGCTACAAAGTACTAAGACAAGTAGTCGTGTACTCATTTGGGTAGAGACCCTTCCACTTGTACTGTTCAACGCTTGTTCCAGCAGTTGTACTGCAAAGACGATTTTCGTCTCAAAAGGAGAGGACAAACAATGGAACTGGAAGTTCGCTAGTAATAGAAATGACCTCAATCGTTACAGGTAATGAACAGTCTGAGAAACACAGCATTTGAATGGTAGAGGCAGGTGCCAAGAGTGAGCTGGGTGATATTTTTTACTGTTGAAGAATATCGATAAACATTTACGGAATAGACAGACATAAATTTTCGGAATTATTTTGATTGACTCATCTATATATTCAGCGTCATTGTGGATTGGACAGTGAACTATCCTTCACGTGTTAAGAGTGAGAAGAATATTTTTATCAATATTTATTTTTCCTGCTCGACAGGAGTGATATTCTCTCATTACGAAGTTGAGATAAATGCTAATTGAAGTATTTTTTGCACAATTGTTGGTATGTCTACTCCTATTCTGATAACTGATTTGATAAAGAAATGAGACTGGAATGACTTTCTGAATAAATTATTTATATGGGTTCCAGGTGTTTGTGATATTTTATTTACGCATGCTTTAGTAACAGTGATTGATAGACATTGTGATTTCATTGTTATTAATGTTAAGAGTATTGACAACAGTATATGCCAGTAGTTGAGATTAAGTACGAATAGCTCATACGCCGTGTTTTACAATGAAACTTTTCTATTGAGGCGTTTATGTGATTGAAGACTAATTGTCTTCTCTAAGCACATTGAATGATGGGATAACACAATATTATTTATATATTTATTCATTTATAAATTTATTATTAACACTTATTAAATCCACATTTATAATGTGAAATATGATCCTCTCTCTCTTATTCCAACAAGCTGAGGTCTATTTTATGGCTCGATCACAACAGAATATTTATTGAAGGTGAAGACCCAATAATATTGGTTTAATATTACATTTTGAAAGTTAAATATTAAACTAAATGTAAGTGTAATATTAAGCCAGTGTTTGACAGCACCTTGTTAATGAATGTAGTTTTCATCAGAAAATTTGGTTAAATATTACACTTTACTGTTGTATTGGGTCTGTCATTCACCTTCATTCGTAAACTATGGAATCGTTTTAAGTTTCTCCATAATATTTATTGTTGTAGTGATTGGTATTGGAAGGGAAGGGACTTTGCAGGGGAAAGCGCTTAGCCATTACGACTATATAGCACTGGGAAGGGGTCAGGACAAGAATTTGGGATGGGACAGAGGGGAAAGAAGGAATGGTGCCCATCCTCTTGGATGGTCGGGGGATTGAACGCCGACCTGTTTGAAGCGGGACCGTCGCTCTACCGTCCAGCCCAAGTGGTTAGGCAATGATTGGTATAGAATGTCTAGCTATTATGTTTTATTAATATTGTTTTGTTTTGTTATTTAAAAATCAGTTTGCTTTATGTTTGTTAATTCTTGTTTTTATGTTTAATTTTCCAGTGTTTGCATGCATTTTGAGTTGTTTATGGATGTTTCTTTATTCTTGTAAGTTAGACTTCCAGCGCTTTTGTCTATTTGTCTTTGTCTCTTCTCACCTTCCGGCCTACACCACTCACAAGGAGACTGGAGCAGGTAGCAGACGGAGGGGCGAGGAAGGTGTCCACCTCACTGTTGAGGCGTTTATCTCAGTTTTCTCATGGTCACCTGAGAAGGGCAGGATTACCTGGTGAATGGTATAGCATTCAGTTACAACAACACATGAAAATGGGACGGAGATGTGTAAATAAAGGTAATACATACACCTCGCTGGTTTGTTTGCATCCCTCAAGACAAAAAATGTTTGTGTTGTTCACTTGGTATTTCTTCAGGTATTTGAAATTCATATCTATATATATATATTATATAGTCTCTGATCCTAATTTTAGATAACGTACATGAACTGTAAAAAGAGCGGGCACATTTCAGACTAACTTCACCCATTTACTCTTAGGGGTGTAGGTGTGTGTGTGTGTGTGTGTGTGTGTGTGTGTGTGTGTGTGTGTGTGTGTGTGTGTGTGTGTGAAGTCAGAAGTAGGTATTTCATTTGTTACTAGGTCGCATTTGCTAAGAATGATCATGATAGTGGACTCCAGATGTGTTCTGTGATGGAGTAATTGCGTCGCAGAATATTTTAATTAACTTGACCACGAGCCTAGCAATTTGCATATCTTATTGAGAATTACATAACCAGTTTCTAAATAATTCAAAAGAGGTGCTAAGAGCCACCAGCTCGCCAGCATATCAACGAATGTGTTCGTATCTTGGTTAGGAAACTGGAGTTCTTTTGTATTGTGCCATAGCAATAAATATTAATTCCATCGTCTGTTTGAGAGTACGACTACCAGACACTCTAATGTTAACGTGTTGGTGGAGCAGCCTACGGGTGCAGCTTCAATATTATTTATGATGGAGACTGGAAAGTTGGTTAATAATCGGCTTCTGAGGATCGCTTGCAAGGCGAATAGTGCAATTTCAGTGATTGCTGCTCTAAAGGTTTCTACATAGATATATCACGAATATTATGATTTCAGTGTGCAACTAGTGTGCAGCCATGATCATTTACAAGTGCGGTTGTGCACGCAAGGACCTCCAAACATTATTAATAATGAATGATATGGCTATGTTTATGGCTTGGTGTGCAGACTGAATTTCATGAAATATCACAGCCATATTCTTCATATATTAATGTCAAGAAACGGTGAATAACACTGACACGCTGATCAACAGTGCGCTTGATAATGACAAAAATTACACTAGACAAATATATGATGAACTAACTGAAATAAAATTTATAAAATCCCAAACACTAGTGGAATTAATCAGACCAGAATACCCAAGAAAATATTACACATACTCGTGTTTATCCCCCCTATCCCCCTCTACCTTGAACAAGGTAAATTGCAATATATGTTCGTCTCCCCCCGCCCCTCTTCCTATTCCTTCCCGAGCTTCGGCTACAACCAGTCCTCGGACCAAGTCCATTCTATCCAGCGGTCGACCCCAAAGATGCATTCATTAATTTTATCATGTTGTTCATTCAAAACAAATTTTCTCAAATATAAATTAATATTGTTAAATATTAGCATATTGTGCATATTAAGGCACTGGTTAGGTTAGGTGTTTAGGTTTTGTTCGCGATAATTTGTATTTGTAAAACGTGGGTGAAGCATTTACAGCGTTGTAGTTCGAACAAAAGTCGTTAGCGAAGCAGTTGTTCCGGATGTGTTCGGACGTCATCAGTTGTGAGTCGTATGTGAACTGATTTTCATTCATAAACAGGGAGTTTGGCAGGTGCATGGAATGGACTTTGGGTCTTTGTTTGGAGGACGGGCTGTCGGCCAACTAAACAAACTAAAAACGTAGAGAATGAAGCCAATGAAGCCACAACTGTTAAGCGGTTGTGGCGGACTCATCAATACAATACTCCAAAATGCGTTCATAATGGATGTATTTAACCAAATGTTAATCGAGATTCTTCTATGTTAAGGATTAGGTCTATTACATCCTAAATATCATGTATCTTTAAGATTTACCAAATAACTCTTAAGAACGTTTAATGTAATAGGCTGAAGCAAAATTTATATTTCAATGCAAATATATTATTTTGCAATATTTAAAAGTTTACAATATTTAAAAGTGTAACAATGCTACTCAATATACTCACACAATCCAACACACTCGTACTATATATAGCCTGTACACGCTAGTACACTAAAAATAAAAACCTGTTAACACGCTTTTACTGACATGCGCTAAATAAGACGCTCATACTATCCAGTACACGCACGTGCACACACGCGCACGCAACTAGCTTGCACCTAAACACACACAGATGCTCACATTATATTTATACACATCAAAAATACTTAAATTATATATATTAATTATATACATTTAAACACATTAACTACTATATTGCAAGTATAAACTCACATTATTTGTAGGACAAATAATTTGTGTTACCTGACCACAACATGCGAGATGATTATGTATATCCCCCAAATTGACCACCGAGTGCTGTCAGGGGCTGGGTGAAGGGTCTGACGACTTCCAATCCTTTTGAACAGTCAGTGTGGTCTAGTAGGTTAAGTACTGGATACGCTAAGGTGCATGGAGCCCTGGCTGTCTGGGTTTGAATATTATTATTATTATTATATATATGTATATATATATATATATATATATATATATATATATATATATATATATATATATATATTTATATATTACTCACTCGGGCGTCGGGCAGCGACTGAAGTTGAAATGTTTTTCCTGTGATCCCCCAGAGAGAGAACTTCTTGAAACATTTTAGTCTAAACTGAATTAATCTCGCGGAAGCTTCATTATCGTTATATACACGATTGGTTATCTTTCAGACGCTTATTCGCTGAATCTTTTCAAGGCTGATTTCGAGGATTCAGGAGAGAATTAAGAATGACACGGGTGTCAGTTGTTTCGCTCACAGTTTACAAAAGTTACCGCTAGCAGCATCTGTACGAGTTTTTGGTAAGGAAATGAAATTACTCAAACGAAGAAAAATTAAATATATTCATAATTTATGGGAAACTTGCGTAAACACAAAATGCTCAGGCATCGCAAACTTGCTACCTAGTTGGATAAAGTTAAGATTAATCTGAAAATTGGCAACGTTACTTGCCTCAAGTTTACCAAGTGTAATTACTTCGTTCTTCCAATTGGTAATTGTTACCACAGCATGTATATGATCCAATACTTTTATGTTGTTAATAGCCGAGTATGCTTACCAGCGGCGGCCTGCCACCTTAGGATCTGGGGCCCAAGTGTGACTTAAGTGTCAGTCAACACCCCAGGGAGTTTCGAGTGCTGTGAGGTGCTAGGCAGCACTTGTGACAGCATGAATTAGCGAAAAGTGTGCACGTATCTACTTGTATTTACCTATTTGTGCTTTCAGGGGGGTTCAGCCTCCACCATATCTCTTCCTAATGCATTCCATTTGAGTCACTGATTCTAACCACTAAACAATACTTTAAAACATAATACAGCGTAAGAAACTCTCTGAGTGTAGAAATCATAGTTAATGACCAAGAGAGTAATATAATGTAGCCAAGACTGATATATAATGTTGTCAAGAATGTGATATAATGTTGTCAAGAATGTGATATAATGTCAAGAATGTGATATAATGTTGTCAAGAATGTGATATAATGTTAATACAATACTGTATTGTTGTGGTCAAGATAGAGATATAATATCCAAGGCAGTGATATAATTAGAAATCCACGCCATGAAGCTTCCTAATCATCGTTAATCATCGTAATCATGACGCGTCTGCACTAATCATGATTCATGAAATAATTAGATGAAGCAATTTCATCCCCGATAATGACACAATTTTCTCGTTTATGGCAAATTACAGTTCATTTTTGTAGTGATTAATCGAGACCAGTAATGAAATCCTGAAATGTGTGAGGTCCGTGTTTACAAGAGTATCCGGGGAGCAATGACAACATTGTTGCCTGTTCCCTGGGAAAATGGGGGGGATAGCTGTCAGGCGTCCTGAGCCAGAGGCCGAGTGGACAGCGCTTCGGATTCGTAGTCCTGAGATTCCGGGTTCGATCCCCAGTGCAGGCGGAGACAAATGGGGCAAAATGTTTCTTTCACCATGATGCCCCCTGTTACCTAGCAGTAAATAGGTACCTGGGAGTTAGACAGCTGCTACGGGCTGCTTCCTGGAGGGGGGATGTGTTACAAAAAGGAGGCCTGGTCGAGGACCGGGCCGCGGAGACGCTAAACCCCGAAATCATCTCAAGATAACCTCAAGAAAACCCGTCCCCCTCCCTGCACCTGGCCACCTCGTCACGTCCAAACAAGGTACTGGACGAGCCTTACACAGTTACGTCACAGTTTGGGGGGGGGAGGGGGAAGAACTGTTACAATGATTCCATTAATTACAGCACGTAAAAATACAGATGTCATCCAACTTACAGATGTTGTTCAACATATGTTGGATAATGCACTATTTGGGGATGAAATATCTTGCTAAATGTATGACAAATGAATTCCATAAAGTAGGTAGGTTAGTCAATTGTCAACTAAAAGGTCCCGGGTTCGATTCTACCGTTGAACAGTGACGCTTAAAGCACCTTTCCTTGCACCTGATGAGATCTGTTCACTTCTGAGTAAACACATACCCGGTAGGTTGGCCCAAGAGAATTTCGGTAAGCCTTGCAGGCTTCCTGTCCCCGACATTGGAGAATAAACTATATTAAGGAACAAAAAAGAAATCGCACTATAATAAATTAAAATTTATACTGAATTATGAAGATGCAGAGTAAAACAAGGCCATCCTAACAAACAAAAATGCCACGCTTCTGATCGATATTACGACTATGCCAACCTCATCGGCCACGCTTTTTCCAGGTCGGCGTTCGAATCCCCTCCTCTGATTGACAAAGTAGGTGGACACCGTCCCTCCACATCCTGTCCTCCTATTCCACCTCCTATCCTGTCCTCTTATGTCCGTGTGCTGTATCGTCGTCACATTCAGGCTTAGAGCAGCCGCCTGATAATTATCTTACAGTGTTGCTTCTTACAGAGCCGGAGATCTACATTATGGCATACCAATACAATGTTACGTGTTTCAAAGTGGCTTTAATACACTTAGTGCATCAGGGTCAATATTTACTAAAAATACCTTTAAATGTTCAACTTTTTAAAGTCATTTTTCTTTACCTTTCCCATACATTTACCACACACAGTTTTCCGAACATTTATCATGCTTTTTTTCTTTACATTTAACATTCTTTTTTTCAATACATTTCAATACATTTTGTTCCGTAAATTGATTATTTTTGTTTTCATTACTGTCAAATTTACACTATGTTGACCACCGTCCTTCCCCCTCCTCCCAGTAGGGAGGGGGAAGTATTTTTACGAAGGACTTCCGTATTTCTTATCCAACCAATAGCGGTATAAGCCATTGGGAGTGGTGAGTGGGCGGGGGGTGGGGGAGAGGGGTTGGTGTGGATGCGAGAGCATTGCTATTTTATACTCTCATCTCTATCCAAAAAGAAATCAGTATTGCTATTAGTAACATAATGGGTCAAACATCCCCAAGCATATGTCAAAGTCATGAATTCATAGGTCATCTGGTATCTGTCAGGGTACTCTCTGACACACACACACACACACACACACACACACACACACACACACACACACACACACACACACACACACACACACACCGGTGCGGTGACTGGACAGCACGCTGGACGGGTGATCCTGTGGTCCCGGGTTCGATTCCCGGCGCCGGCGAGAAACAATGGGCAGAGTTTTTGTCACCCTGATGCCCCTCTTACCTAGCAGTAGATACCTGGGATTTAGATAGTTGTTACGGGCTGCTTCCTTGAAGGGGGGGGGGATAGTAGTTAGTATCAGTTGATTGACTGACAGTTGAGAGGCGGGCCGAAAGAGTAGAGCTCAACCCCCGCAAGTACAACTAGGTGAATACAACTAAGTGAATACAACTAGGTGAACACACACACACAATGTCTATCACTGTCTCCACTATCTTGTCCCTCATCAAATATACGACCTGCCTCTACTGCCTCAATCGCCAGGAATTGATTGCATCGCCTCCGCTGTAATTCCTACACCGAATAACTTACCACTCAAACTGACATTTATTTGATTAACTAATTCCTTTAACTTCCTGTACAACTGAAATTAGCGATTTCATGTATGCAAATGGTATATCCTCTACGTAAATGCAGAATTATTAGATTAAATGTCGTATGATTTAGGTGGAATTTGCTAACAGATTTTCCGCTATGTTCCCCCCAATAGAGTTTACGAAGAGATACGATAGAGCTCTCTATCTCTGTCTCTCCCTCCCCCATATGCTGTGGCTTAGTAATTAAGGTATATATATATCTCACTTTTGTAATGAGTGGACAAGTATACGAGGTCATTCTGTGTGTCTATCACTGCTAGCTTGTGGATATTTTTGGCCGAATGCTCATTCTAATCTCATAAAGGGTTAAGATTAATCAACAAGAAAATGATTATTCTCTTAAGGAATATGATCACTCTGATTTTGGGGGGATTATGATCATTCTAATCTCTTGGGGATTGTAATTATATAGTTTTTTTGCTTTGTATAATCGCTCGCTCAGGTAACGGATTATCTAAAAAATACAAAATAAAAATATCGTGATAAAGAGAATAATATTAGGGATATTAAGGGCTTAAGGAAACCAGACTTTAACTGAGGCAGTAAACTCACACAACTCGATTTTTAATCTGTAAGTTGTGTAAACTTACACAAACTCAACCACACCTCGTGTGCTCGAGGCGGAGAGAGTTGAGGCCTCGGGGCTCATTGAATGTATCTCCCCCCCTCCCCGCCCCCCCCCCTCGTTATGACTAACGCAGCTAATGGGTAATGGGTATCACCACGTAGTAAGTTTACCTGCTATAATTCAATACCTGGCGATTCTTATACCTACAGTTGATGAATATCTACTAATATCTACAGGTAATGAGTACAGTATCTGCAGGTAATGAGTATCTGCAGGTAGAGTATCTGCAGGTACAGTATCTACAGGTTGAATATCTGCAGGTAATGAATGATATATGTAGATTAGACAGTGAAAACGTATTGAAAGTAACCACGTTAGTGTTTCTGACAAGTTGAATTTTTGTTCTTCTGTGCACTGAATTACATGATCCAAAATATTAACAATTATATTGATTTCTTTCTTGAGTTATGTTAAATAAACAACTGAGTCATAATATAACATAAATATAACAAAAGCTCTTTCCGATTAGTAAATGTATTGTTATATGGCCAGCTACTGGCATAGTATACTCGGAGATCAAGATCTGATTTCGAACAAAGTGAACTCCAAAAGAACCCTTCTTTCCGGAAAAAGAAAGTTCGAAATTATCGTCAATGAGTGGGAAAAAAGACGGATACGGATAGATAATAATAGGCATGGATAGATAATAATTCATAACATGAAGAAAATCTATGAAGCAGGTTCGACTCCCGTCCGAAGGTTTCCTTATGGATATATGAGTGATTTTATTATGAATATTATCAAGCGTAATATTAATAACTTAATAGCTGAAGTAGTATAGCAAAATAATAATGTGATAATGAGGATTACAATCATTATTTACATTCCAGGCATTTCAGTACACACCAGTCACCAATTCAATAGCGGTAAGGATAATCAGCTCGTGGTGGGAGGGGGATAGATAAAATATTGGATATTGGATCTGGATATATTAAACTCATTAAGAAAAATGCACTTTAATTTGTTAAGAAATTTTGGAAATGCGATTGTTTTTGTTTAAAACTGAACTGGTATATATTTTGTAAATATAAAGTTCAATTAAAATTCAGGCCCCAATTAGAAAATGGAAAAAAGCATGATCAAAAAATATGGCAAAACAAGATAAGTGGACGATAATTAATTAAATACAAACAGTATGCATATTTAACTTATTTTTGTTTTATTATTTTCTGTTCACATTTTAACGATTCATTGTTATATCATAATATATATTACAATATTGAATAGACTTATAAAACGATCCGAGAGGAAACACACTAAGTGTTCAGGGCCAATCTTCAAGGCTCTCTGAATACCTTTTATTCTCTTCTCCGAGGCTATGGGTCGCCAAAATTGCACCAGAGGTGGTTCCTGTATATATAAACAGAATTAAGGAGAGTAATCGTAAAGTAATTACCACCATGCCAACTATCGTCCATTTAAAGTACATTTGCTAATACTGTTTCATAGATAATATAAATTTCTATAAATAAATCGTTTCATGGTTTTGATAGCAGCTCCAGCCTGATGCTCTCGTTAAACTCTAGGAGCGCTAGGGTGCGGAAGCTGTCCTTAAGATTGATGATTAATTGATAAAGATTAAGCCACCCCAAGAGGTGGCACGGGCATGAATAGCCCGTAAGTCCTTAAGAGTGTGTTGCGGACTGATAGTACTCCCAGGACTGGTCATTAGAAGGTCCAGGAGCTATCGTCGAGTGCCAAGTCCATAACTGAACTCCATTTCTTATTACAAAATGCCCACAAATTAAATTTGACAGGATCATAGAGAAGAAAAAATTAGAGAAGAAAAGATTAGACAAGAAAAGATTCGCACTAGAATTATTGATCTTACCCCTTGTGTCACATTCAATAATAAATGTCTACAGAAAAGAATGCTACCAAAACATATTATATAATATATATATTAAGACAAGAGGAAAAAAAGGCCCTCCTGGAGGTAATTCCTTTCTCCTCCCCATTAACAAGCTGAGTAATCACCTCGATGAAGATCTAATTACCCCACTACCTTTTTTGGATAATTAAGGCAACGACTCAATCAGGAAACGATTTTCATGTCGGGAGTCTGCGAGGAAGCGAGGTAGTGTACTCCATTGTACTCTCCTCTAATCTTCTGCTCTGTACTGGAGCCTTCTTCTGTTGTACTGTGTGTTCTAAACTACTTTAAATTGAACTGTAGTGTATTTGGTTGACTTGTAGTGTATTCGGTTGAACTGTGGTGTATTCGGTTGAACTGTGGTGTATTCGGTTGAACTGTGGTGTATTCGGTTGAACTGTGGTGTATTCGGTTGAACTGTGGTGTATTCGGTTGAACTGTGGTGTATTCGGTTGAACTGTGGTGTATTTGGTTGAACTGTGGTGTATTTGGTTGAACTGTGGTGTATTCAGTTGAACTGTGGTGTATTCGGTTGAACTGTGGTGTATTCAGTTGAACTGTGGTGTATTCGGTTGAACTGTGGTGTATTTGGTTGAACTGTGGTGCATTAAGCCGTAATATATATTAAATTGTACTGCAGTGTATAATGTGTGTTGTGCTGTGTTTTAACGTACTGAGTGGTATTGTACTTTGTTGTATTGTAGTGTATTATGACACTGGAGAGAGATTTATGGTTTTATTCAGTGTTGTATGGTACTGAACTGTGTTATATGGTATTGCATTATTGTATGGCATTGCTTTATGTGTCCAGCCACTTGGGGTGGACGGTAGAGCGACGGTCTTGCTTCATGCAGGTCGGCGTTCAATCCCCGACCGTCCAATTGCCATAATTCCCCCGTCCCATCCCAAATCCCTATCCTGGCCTCTTCCAAGTGCTATATAGTCGTAATGGCTTGGCACTTTCCCCCACGCTAATTCCATCCCTCTATGTTGTATGGCCTTACTCCGTGTTGTAAAGTACGAAAAACTTAAAAATCACTGTACCGTACCTGGTCCTTAACTTTCTCTTAGTTAAAACGGGTACAAATTTAAGACTGAATGCCAAAGATTATTCAACGTGCTCTAGCAAATTTCCTTTACATTGAGAGCTATTGCGGTGGTCGATTAAAATGATAAAATGAACAGTTTTGATCCCTCAGTGTCCGTAGGTATGTCACTGCATATAAAGGAGATTGTTAGGCCATTATGTTGTAACTGAGCACACACATATTAGCAACACTATCAGGGGGGAAAACTTATTTATATAAACAAAAATTATTATTTTGTACTTGGCATAATGAACCGCATTATACTTCACAAACGTAATATTATATATATATATATATATATATATATATATATATATATATATATATATATATATATATATATATATATATATATATATATATTATATATACATATATATATTATATATATATATATATATATATATATATATATATATATATATATATATATATATATATATATATATATATATATATATATTTCGAACCATGGAGGTTCGAAACGTTGTGAAAATTGTATAAATAAGTGTAATACATTCTATAGTAATTCACTTTTTTCTGCACCTTGAAATAACGAAAATGAGTTTTGGAGAACTTCTCTTTCAGCTAAGCCCTGATGCTAGGAAAATAGAGGGATAGAAGCCCTAAATCAGAAGATAGTAAATACAGAATATGCGGTCATATTCAATGAAACATATATATATATATATATATATATATATATATCGTTATAGTTTCATATTAAATTAATCTCAAAGGGAAAATATTCCTGTGGCTGAAGCCAATTTAATTCTATTTAACACAGAAGTAATAAATACATTTGGGTTAACCATTGGCATATTCGGCCAACGCATTTATCTTTGTAAGCATAAAATATTCATTGCAACTTTACATATGGGAAAATTAATCAACATATTTTCAGACTTTAATATCCCATGTAGCCCAAAGGAACAATAAAATTCTCAGGATTTACCGATGAAGCAAACATCCTTGAATTTTATTTCTAGCTTTAATGTTAAAGTGTTGGGGGGTGAGGCTAGACTAGGCTTGGGCTAGCTTTGTCATGGTCTGACTCGGCTTGGTACAACGACTAATCCTAACGAAAGATTAATCAACGAAAGGTTTAGTCGTCGAGATGTAAGTCTCGTTCTAACCGCATACTCAGACCTTGACAACGCACTCAGGAGAGTGCGAAAAACTTAGTGTAAATCTTGACATAACATTCACAAATAATTAAGTATTTTTTGTTTAATAATTAATGATCGTTACCTGGGGGGGAGAGGGGAGAACAACATGGCCTTTTTTCGGGGGGGGGGGGGGTAAAGAGGATAGAGAGGCATAAGTGAAGGGAAGTTTAGAAGTGGGAAATATAGTGAGAGTTACGAAAGCAGACAGAAATAGAGCATTCATTATATTGTAAAGATTCTGCTGCCCTGCAGAGGCCAGGATGAGATACAGATTTTCTCAGAAAAAAACGGCTATAAAAAAATTATCAATATGTATATGTATTTATGTAAATGATTAAATATATTATATATATATATATATATATATATATAACTGAAAACTCACACCCCAGAAGTGACTCGAACCCATACTCCCACAACTGGTATGTACAGGGACGCCTTAATCCGCTTGACCATCACGACCGGACATAAGGAAGTGATAGCCGAGGCTATATGAACCACTTCCCCGCCGGCACTCGGATGGTAATCTTGGGCATAGCATTTTATCAAATCACCTCATTCTTTGGGGCACACGTGAGGAACACAAATGCAAACAAGCCTGAATGGTCCCCAGGACTATATACAACTGAAAACTCACACCCCAGAAGTGACTCGAACCCATACTCCCACAACTGGTATGTACAGGGACGCCTTAATCCGCTTGACCATCACGACCGGACATAAGGAAGTGATAGCCGAGGCTATATGAACCACTTCCCCGCCGGCACTCGGATGGTAATCTTGGGCATAGCATTTTATCAAATCACCTCATTCTTTGGGGCACACGTGAGGAACACAAATGCAAACAAGCCTGAATGGTCCCCAGGACTATATACAACTGAAAACTCACACCCCAGAAGTGACTCGAACCCATACTCCCACAGCTGGTATGTACAGGGACGCCTTAATCCGCTTGACCATCACGACCGGACATAAGGAAGTGATAGCCGAGGCTATATGAACCACTTCCCCGCCGGCACTCGGATGGTAATCTTGGGCATAGCATTTTATCAAATCACCTCATTCTTTGGGGCACACGTGAGGAACACAAATGCAAACAAGCCTGAATGGTCCCCAGGACTATATACAACTGAAAACTCACACCCCAGAAGTGACTCGAACCCATACTCCCACAACTGGTATGTACAGGGACGCCTTAATCCGCTTGACCATCACGACCGGACATAAGGAAGTGATAGCCGAGGCTATATGAACCACTTCCCCGCCGGCACTCGGATGGTAATCTTGGGCATAGCATTTTATCAAATCACCTCATTCTTTGGGGCACACGTGAGGAACACAAATGCAAACAAGCCTGAATGGTCCCCAGGACTATATACAACTGAAAACTCACACCCCAGAAGTGACTCGAACCCATACTCCCACAACTGGTATGTACAGGGACGCCTTAATCCGCTTGACCATCACGACCGGACATAAGGAAGTGATAGCCGAGGCTATATGAACCACTTCCCCGCCGGCACTCGGATGGTAATCTTGGGCATAGCATTTTATCAAATCACCTCATTCTTTGGGGCACACGTGAGGAACACAAATGCAAACAAGCCTGAATGGTCCCCAGGACTATATACAACTGAAAACTCACACCCCAGAAGTGACTCGAACCCATACTCCCACAACTGGTATGTACAGGGACGCCTTACCATCCGAGTGCCGGCGGGGAAGTGGTTCATATAGCCTCGGCTATCACTTCCTTATGTCCGGTCGTGATGGTCAAGCGGATTAAGGCGTCCCTGTACATACCAGTTGTGGGAGTATGGGTTCGAGTCACTTCTGGGGTGTGAGTTTTCAGTTGTATATAGTCCTGGGGACCATTCAGGCTTGTTTGCATTTGTGTTCCTCACGTGTGCCCCAAAGAATGAGGTGATTTGATAAAATGCTATGCCCAAGATTACCATCCGAGTGCCGGCGGGGAAGTGGTTCATATAGCCTCGGCTATCACTTCCTAATGTCCGGTCGTGATGGTCAAGCGGATTAAGGCGTCCCTGTACATACCAGTTGTGGGAGTATGGGTTCGAGTCACTTCTGGGGTGTGAGTTTTCAGTTGTATATAGTCCTGGGGACCATTCAGGCTTGTTTGCATTTGTGTTCCTCACGTGTGCCCCAAAGAATGAGGTGATTTGATAAAATGCTATGCCCAAGATTACCATCCGAGTGCCGGCGGGGAAGTGGTTCATATAGCCTCGGCTATCACTTCCTTATGTCCGGTCGTGATGGTCAAGCGGATTAAGGCGTCCCTGTACATACCAGTTGTGGGAGTATGGGTTCGAGTCACTTCTGGGGTGTGAGTTTTCAGTTGTATATAGTCCTGGGGACCATTCAGGCTTGTTTGCATTTGTGTTCCTCACGTGTGCCCCAAAGAATGAGGTGATTTGATAAAATGCTATGCCCAAGATTACCATCCGAGTGCCGGCGGGGAAGTGGTTCATATAGCCTCGGCTATCACTTCCTTATGTCCGGTCGTGATGGTCAAGCGGATTAAGGCGTCCCTGTACATACCAGTTGTGGGAGTATGGGTTCGAGTCACTTCTGGGGTGTGAGTTTTCAGTTGTATATAGTCCTGGGGACCATTCAGGCTTGTTTGCATTTGTGTTCCTCACGTGTGCCCCAAAGAATGAGGTGATTTGATAAAATGCTATGCCCAAGATTACCATCCGAGTGCCGGCGGGGAAGTGGTTCATATAGCCTCGGCTATCACTTCCTTATGTCCGGTCGTGATGGTCAAGCGGATTAAGGCGTCCCTGTACATACCAGTTGTGGGAGTATGGGTTCGAGTCACTTCTGGGGTGTGAGTTTTCAGTTGTATATAGTCCTGGGGACCATTCAGGCTTGTTTGCATTTGTGTTCCTCACGTGTGCCCCAAAGAATGAGGTGATTTGATAAAATGCTATGCCCAAGATTACCATCCGAGTGCCGGCGGGGAAGTGGTTCATATAGCCTCGGCTATCACTTCCTTATGTCCGGTCGTGATGGTCAAGCGGATTAAGGCGTCCCTGTACATACCAGTTGTGGGAGTATGGGTTCGAGTCACTTCTGGGGTGTGAGTTTTCAGTTGTATATAGTCCTGGGGACCATTCAGGCTTGTTTGCATTTGTGTTCCTCACGTGTGCCCCAAAGAATGAGGTGATTTGATAAAATGCTATGCCCAAGATTACCATCCGAGTGCCGGCGGGGAAGTGGTTCATATAGCCTCGGCTATCACTTCCTTATGTCCGGTCGTGATGGTCAAGCGGATTAAGGCGTCCCTGTACATACCAGTTGTGGGAGTATGGGTTCGAGTCACTTCTGGGGTGTGAGTTTTCAGTTGTATATAGTCCTGGGGACCATTCAGGCTTGTTTGCATTTGTGTTCCTCACGTGTGCCCCAAAGAATGAGGTGATTTGATAAAATGCTATGCCCAAGATTACCATCCGAGTGCCGGCGGGGAAGTGGTTCATATAGCCTCGGCTATCACTTCCTTATGTCCGGTCGTGATGGTCAAGCGGATTAAGGCGTCCCTGTACATACCAGTTGTGGGAGTATGGGTTCGAGTCACTTCTGGGGTGTGAGTTTTCAGTTGTATATAGTCCTGGGGACCATTCAGGCTTGTTTGCATTTGTGTTCCTCACGTGTGCCCCAAAGAATGAGGTGATTTGATAAAATGCTATGCCCAAGATTACCATCCGAGTGCCGGCGGGGAAGTGGTTCATATAGCCTCGGCTATCACTTCCTTATGTCCGGTCGTGATGGTCAAGCGGATTAAGGCGTCCCTGTACATACCAGTTGTGGGAGTATGGGTTCGAGTCACTTCTGGGGTGTGAGTTTTCAGTTGTATATAGTCCTGGGGACCATTCAGGCTTGTTTGCATTTGTGTTCCTCACGTGTGCCCCAAAGAATGAGGTGATTTGATAAAATGCTATGCCCAAGATTACCATCCGAGTGCCGGCGGGGAAGTGGTTCATATAGCCTCGGCTATCACTTCCTTATGTCCGGTCGTGATGGTCAAGCGGATTAAGGCGTCCCTGTACATACCAGTTGTGGGAGTATGGGTTCGAGTCACTTCTGGGGTGTGAGTTTTCAGTTGTATATAGTCCTGGGGACCATTCAGGCTTGTTTGCATATATATATATATATATATATATATATATATATATATATATATATATATATATATATATATATATATATATGTGTGTATATATAGCATTAACAATTGTGTAACTAGCTTCAAAAGATTGTCACGTGCTTATCTAAACGAACTATGGGGTTCAGTTCAGGAACCGATTGTGCCTCTGTAACCCTTTCCACCACAGTCGAAGCACAGTTTAATACATATATTATGATGGTGGGTACCTACGTGTTCTCACCTATTTGTGCCTTCATGCTCTAGCTCTTGGACCCTGCTTTTCTAGCCATCGGTTATCTAATGCATTGACTTCTGACCTATTTCCTTATCAGACCTGCTTTTAATGTTGTGAATTGTGTGTGTGTGAGTGTGTTTTATGAGAGTTTACAAGAAAAGCAATATATTTTTATAAAATTAACAATTACCTAGATAATGCTTCTTAGTATAAGTAAGCACGCTGGAAATGGGGTCGGGTTCACTGCTCGGCGGAGAACCAGATACGAGAACTCCCCCCCCCCCCCCCCCCCCCCGCCTCCCCCATTCCACGGTCCCGGATGGAACCCCAGACCTCCTGGTGGGGATAGGTGATGGGGCTTCCCCCACCCCCTCCCCAGCCCTAACCATCCCATTCACCTCTCCCAAACCCACCGTGTCGCTGTTTATATAATGGTTCACGTCAGGCCCCCTTCCTCCTCCTCCTCGGGCCTCGCTACATTGTTTACAAACTTCCCCGTGACAGCTGTAATTTGTCCTCATTTAAGTGGCGGTGTGAGGCTGGGACTCGTGCAGGCGAGTGCGGTGAGGGAGTGTACTCGTCTAATTGTGCTCGCGGGGGGGTTGAGCTTCTGCTCTTTGGTCCCGCCTTTCATCAACTAGTACACATGCGGGACCAAAGCTCCACCCCCGCAAGCACAATTAGGTGAGTACATCATTTAGTGTACGTATTGCTTAACCTATTGGGCTCTTATCATATCTACATCTGAAACTATGTATGGGGTCAGCCTTCATCATATCACTTCCTAATGCATTCCCTTTATTAACTACTCTCACACTGAAGAGGTTCTTTTTAATGTCTCTCTGGCTCATTTGGGTACTCAGTTTCCATCGTTGTCGCCTTTTGCGAGTAGCACTCGTGTCGAAGTATCCGTCTTTATCTCTACTGACAATTCCCCCGAGAATTTTGTACGTGGTAATCATGTCTCCGAACTCTTCTGTCTTCCAGCGACGTGAGGCGTGTGTGTGCATTCTTAATATCGTTTGCAGGACTCGGCTTCAGTTCCTCCGCGCCCCCCCCCCCCTCTCTCCAGTGACTCCTGACCTCTTTGTTTCTCGTCATATCTGTTAGTAAAACAGCCCGTTCTCTTGATGTGCCACTCTATAAAAAAATCCAACCTTGCAACCTAACCAGAAATGTCCGGACCCAAGAACGCCTGTTAACGGGCACTCATGAAGGATCGATTATAATACCGATCAACATAAGCAAAAGTCTAACACATATAGGCCTAACCACGCGTATACTAGGATTAAAATAGTACATATATGAACTATATTACCCATAAAATACAGTAGTCTAGGGACAATACTTTTAGTTTAACGTTAAATGGTTAGACTGTCCTAATTATTTTGTCTATTACCTGTTTGTCTTATAACTATATCACTATTTTGTTTGTATCGTTTCCTCTCGCTTTACGTGTTTGTTTTCAAATTTCAAAAGAATTAGATGTGAACTGTTTCCTCATCTGCAACAGTCCAGATCTTAACCAGATGCCACTCAGTCTATGTACCACTAGAAGACGGGACACACACACACACACACACACACACACACACACACACACACACACACACACACACACACACACACACACACACACACACCATACAAGGGCAAGGAGAAGAGCAAGGGGAAGTCCCATAGATAACAGAGGGAATATCTAACCAGACTCCACTAGATGAGCTCATGATAAGCAGATGCTTTCTCGCCTCTCCACTGGTAGCGTTGGATGTGACAATGGCTATAGACCCGGATGAAATCTCACCATGGATACTGAAGGAAGGAGCAGAAGCTCTGTGCCTGCCACTCTCCATGGTCTATAACAAATCACTGGTAACAGATGAACTGCCAAAAATTTGGAAGACGGTTAATGTAGTCCCGATATTCAATGTGATAGACAGGAGGCACTGAACTACAGGCTAGTGTTCCTAACTTGCATACCACGCAATATGATGGAAAAGATTGTGCGAAAAAAGCTAGTGGAACATCTAGAGCGAAAGAACTTTGTAACGCAAAATCAGCATGGGTTCAGGGATGGGAAATCATGCCTAACAGGACTAATTGAATTCTATGGACAGGCAATAAAAATCAGGTAAGAAAGAGAGGGCTGGGCAGACTGTATATTTTTGGATTATCAGAAAGCCTTTAGACACAGTACCACATAAGGGACTAGTGCACAAGCTGGAGATGCAGGCAAGAGTGAAGGGGAAGGTATTCCACTGGATATGGGAGTACCTAAGCAACAGAAGACAGTGAGTCACTGTGAGGGATTAGGTCTCGGAATGGCGAGGCGTCACCAGTGGAATCTCACAGGGATCAGTACTTGGACCTACACTGTTTATGATACATGTATTTGATCTCCGAGAGGAAATTGATTCGTTCTTTTCAATGCTTGCTGATGACGCAAAAATTATGAGGAGGATTATTAAGACAGAGGAAAATAGTATGAGGCTATAAGATGACCTAGACAAACTGAAGGAATGGTCCAACAAATGGATACTAAAAAGTTCAACCCAAGTAAATGTAAGGTAATGAAACTATGCGGAGGAAATAGGATGCCAGACACTGGATACTGAATTGAAGTTGAAGTCCTTCATGAAACGGTCAGAGAGAAAGATCTAGGTGATATCACGCCAAACCTATCTCCTGAAGCCCACATCAAAAGAATAATATCGGCGGCGTATGCGAGGCTGGCTAACATCTAAACAGCCTTTAGAAACCTGTGTAAGAAATCTTTCAGAACCCTGTATACCACATATGTGAGACCAATTCTGCAGTATGCGGCCCTCAGCATGGAACCCGTACCTTATCAAGCACAAGACGAAGCTGGAAAAAAATTCAGAGGTATGCCTCTAGGCTAGTTCCAGAACTAAGAGGCATGAGTTACGAGGAAAGGCTCAGTGAACTGCACCTCGCGTCGCTGGGAATTGACAGCGTAGACAAGGATGGATTATTTAACACAGGTGGTGTACGCACAAGGGGACACAGGTGAAGCTGAGTACCCAAATGAGCCACAGGGACATTATAAAGATCTTTTTCAGTGTCAGAGTAGTTAGCAAATGGAATGCACTAGGAAGTGATGTGGTGGAGGCTGACTCCATACACAGTTTCAAATGTAGATATGATGGAGCTCGAGAAGCTTTGAAATCTGTACACCAGTAGATTGACGGTTGAGAGGCGGGACCAAAGAGCTAAAAGCTCAATCCCCGGCAAGCACAGCTAGGCAAGTACAACTAGGCAAGTACCATGAACGACGAACCAAAGCGGGAGTCTGTATAGACACTGCGAACTATATGGATTTTGCCCACCAATTAAGGGGACACTCGTAGTTTGTCTTCATTTACTGAGCTGGGCCGCGGTGGGGAGAACGGGTCAAAGCATTTCGTTCTCCACCCCCCCCCCCCCACCCATCCTCCCCGAAGTGCTTAATTGCCGTTGCTGTTACGACTTCACTGCCATTCGTGTGCCTGTGGCGGAGAGTGTCCACCCCTTCCCTAGTACGTGTCTCCTTAATTTAGCGTGTGTGTGTGTGTGTGTGCATGTATAGATGTGCCCGTTTGTTTGTGCTCTTCCCGTTGCACCTGTTCACTCGCTATCTGTTGGTAATTGTTGGTCTTCCTGTTTGATATAGACATCCCCGTTCATGACATTTTCATGGAGTCAAGTGTGAAATATTTGGTGTGTTCCCCTAGAATTTTTAGTTATGTAATATATTTTCTGAAAGATCCATACAGCTGTTTCAAAGCCTTACTAAAAATGAAGAAGAAAAGGTAAGAGATGGGAAGTGTGAGCAGAAAGAGGGGAGAACGATGGGAGCGAGACCCAAGGAAGAGGGACGAGGGGTGAAGTGGGGAGATGGGGTGAAGAGGCAGAGGAAAAGGGTGGAAAGGGGATGGACCAGACCCGGATGCAGCTGGCTACCTCTTCCATATATACAAATATAAATGTCTGTTCGCGGTAGGAGGCTAAACGGAAAGATGAGGGAAAGAGACGCTGGAGGGGTAGGGATATGGGGGGAGAGTAGGGAGATGAGGGGGAGAGAGGGAGGGTAGGGAGGGGGGAAAGAAGTGGGGAAAGGGTAGGGGGGGGGAAGAAGGGGGTGGAATAGGGGAAGAAACTATTCAGGGCGCCATCGGGTATCCCTCCAATAAATATAAAAGTGAATACTAGTTATCTGTCCAAGGCAAAACGTCAGATGCTTGGGGCTAGTCTCACCAAATTGTGCAGGGTGACACGTGCGGGGGATGGGCATAGACGGGTCGGGATAGATTCCAGTGCTCCCTCCATCCCCCTATGCATGAAATGGCAAGTGATCCGACTTTCCAATCTCGATAATACACCCTTTTCTCACCAAGATTCACCGGATAATATTTTATACGTGATTAAATGTTTGTTTCTCTCATGTTGTCTCATACTGACGAAGGCTGTATTTAATGGGCATAGTTAATGGGCATAGAATTTTCAGGTACTTACAGTTTATCATTTGAGATATGAAGGGAAAAGTAAAGGATCGGAAAAGTGAAAGGCTTGAAAGTTGGTGAGGGTTAGGGAATATGGCGGGGAGGGGGGGGGGGGGGTAGGGACATAATGTACAGGTTCCTGAGCCTACTGAACTCTATCATATCAACACTTGAAGATGGGTATTGAGTCAGCCTCCACCACATCACTTCCTAATGCATTCCAATTCTACCACTGTACCACTACAATACATACAAAAAGCATGGGAGAGTCTTTATGAACTCTTTCAACCTCATGCCCGAGTGCAATCGGGTTATGTGGTCAACTATTTCATCTAAAGCCCGAATGCACTCGGGTATGGGGGGTTGAATGAGTTCATACTCTTACATGCTTTTTGTAGCGTGGTACAGCACTCGGCTTGGCATCTCGTGGACCGAAGTTCGAGTCTCAACAAGGGTATTTAGAATTTTCAGGCATTTAAAGTGAGGTCTGTGTGCTATTCAGGTTAATCATTTGAGAATATATATCATTTGATATATATCCGACAAACCGACTTCGTCATTATTAGCAACAATAAATCCCCTCGTATCGTCACGTAACGTATATGAAAACGTTCCCTGACATGCCCTCCCCCCCCCCCCCAACCTCAAAATATCATGTTAGGTGATATGGCGATGATGATAAATCCCGGAATGATAAACACACACACACACACACACACACACACACACACACACACACACACACACACACACACACACACACACACACACACACTCTCTCTTACCGAAATTGATAAGCTAAAGTTTTTTTTTAACCAATTCGGGGAAAAGAGTTGATTAAAAGTTTGGAGGTTTCGTGGTGGATGTGAGGAGTTGAGGGGTGGATGATGGAGAAACTTCACACCTCGGGAGACTCCTTACTCAACTGCGTTTAATATTCCTTCATAACTGATTATGCCATATAAAATGTTTTAAATTAACTAGTATGATTGATTTTCTGTAATAAAGATGAGGTATACGAATTGTAAGAAAGTTAAGCAATAAGGATGTGAGAGTACGCACGCGTGCGCGTACACACACACACACACACACACACACACACACACACACACACACACACACACACACACACACACACACACACTTTGGAGACGGTTCAGAGGCATGCCACCAGAATTGTACCTGAGCTGAGGGGTATGAGTTACGAGGAGAGAGTACGGGAACTAAACCTCACGTCGCTGGAAGAAAGAAGAGTTAGGGAGGACATGATAACCACATACACGATTCTCATGGGAATTGATAGGGATAGATAAAGATAATTAAACACACGGCCACACACAGGGACACAGGTGGAAACTGAGCTACATGGTACTACAATGCTATAGGTACCATACGGTACTACAACCATCGCAAAATTTAGCTCCAGCAGAGCAAAAATACTCACTATCACCACAACATATTCACTATCACCACAACATATTCACCATCACCACAACATATTCACCATATTATACCTATGGACAACAACAGAGTGAAAAAAGGGTTAATTCACAAAACCAGGTTATTTTCCCTCTCACAATGATCTCGGTTCCTGCTGTGCTGTTTGCGTAAAAAATATATAAATACGAGAAAAATTATTCTACCTGGCTGAGTAGTATATTGAGTTATTTAAACATGGAAGAGCAAATTAGCGATAACTTCATTACCAACACAGCGTAATTGGCCTTACCGAGCTGGTGGGACCTTCCCGGAGATGGTATAATTATGGGTGAGCAAATGAGCGTAAGGATTATTAGGGTTATTATAAAATTCACCAGGACTGGGACAGTATTGTGTGGAACCTTTTATCATATGGTAATGTTTGTGTACTGGTGTGGATGTGTGTGTGTGTGTGTGTAGTGTGTATGTGTAGTGTGTGTGTGTGTGTGTGTGCAGTGTGTGTGTGTAGTGTGTGTGTGTGTGTGTATATGTGTAGTGTGTGTGTGTAGTGTGTGTGTGTGTAGTGTGTGTATGTGTAGTGTGTGTGTGTAGTGTGTGTATTCACCTAGTTGTGCTTGCGGGTGTTTAGCTCTGTCTTTCGGCCCGCCTCTCAACTGTTACTATTTTTTTCCACACACACACACACACACACACACACACACACACACACACACACACACACACACACACACACACACACACACATCAGGGAATGGAGTTTTAAGGAGATGGCCATCCCGGGCTGTGAGGAGTTCAGAGACTACATAGCAGGCACCATAACAATGGGAGGACCAAGAATAGTAGTAGCAGTAATATACAACCCTCCACCAAATGACAGGAGACCCAGTCAAGAGTATGAAAACAACAACAAGGCAGTTAACACTATAATTGAGAGGGCAGCCTCTGCTGCCTGTAGAAATAGATCCCACCTGCTCATCATGGGCGACTTCAATCACGGAAAGATTGACTGGGAGAACAAGGAACCGCATGGAGGCGAGGATACGTGGAGAGCCAAACTATTGGAGGTGGTGACAAGCAACTTTTTAACGCAGCATGTCGGAGAACCCACAAGGATGAGAGGCAATGACGAACCAGCGAGACTCGACCTAGTCTTCACTCTGAACGACTCCGACATAAGAGAAATCGGTTTTGAGGACCCAGTAGGAATGAGCGACCACAGTGTACTGGTGTTTGAGTACTTGATTGAAGAAGGGTTATTGAACTCGAGGAGGGATACCGAAACCAAAAGGTTAGCATACCGAAAGGGAAACTATGAGGGGATAAGAAAATTCCTAACAGATATAGCATGGGAAACAGAGCTCAGGGGAAAGACGGCCCAAGATATGATGGATTACATCACGCAGAAGTGCAAGGACGCAGCAAACAAGTTTGTCCCAGTCCAAAAGGAAAACAGAGAAATGAAGAAGAGAAACCCATGGTTTAATCAAAGATGTAGGCTAGCTAAGCAGCAAAGTAAAAGGGCATGGAGAAACTATAGGAATAACAGGACACTGGAGAGCAGAGAAAGATACCAGAATGCCAGGAATGAATATGTCAGGATGAGAAGAGAGGCAGAAAGACAATACGAAAATGACATCGCAAGCAAGGCAAAGACTCAGCCTAAATTGTTGCATAGCCACATTAGGAGAAAAACAACAGTAAAGGAACAGGTTATGAGATTAAGGATAGGGGCGGAAGGATTCACTACAAATGACAAGGAAGTGTGTGAGGAATTGAATAAGAAATTCCAGGAGGTCTTCACCTTAGAACAAGGAGAAATTCCAGAGGTAAGTGAGGGAATAGCTAACCAGGAACCACTGGAAGAGTTTGAGATTACCAGTGGGGAAGTAAGGAAGTGTTTACTAGAGTTGGACGTGACGAAGGCTATAGGCCCAGATGGAATCTCCCCTTGGGTTCTAAAGGAAGGAGCAAGAGAACTGAGCCTACCACTCTCCATAGTGTATAACAAATCACTGGCAACAGGGGAACTGCCAGATATTTGGAAAGCAGCTAACGTAGTCCCGATATACAAGAAAGGGGATAGACAGGAGGCACTGAACTACAGGCCAGTGTCCCTAACCTGCATACCATGCAAGCTGATGGAGAAGATTGTGCGAAAAAAACTAGTGGAGCATCTGGAGCGAAGGAACTTTGTAACACAGCATCAACATGGGTTCAGGGATGGCAGGTCCTGCCTCACAGGGTTACTTGAATTCTACGACCAGGCAACAAAAATAAGGCAAGAAAGAGAAGGGTGGGCAGACTGCATATTTTTGGATTGTCAGAAAGCCTTTGATACAGTGCCACACAAGAGGCTAGTGCGAAAGTTGGAGATGCAGGCTGGAGTGAGAGGGAAGGTACTCCGGTGGATAGAGGAATACCTAAGCAACAGGAGACAACGAGTCTGTGTGAGGGGTGAAGTCTCAGATTGGCGAGACGTCACAAGTGGAGTCCCGCAGGGGTCAGTCCTCGGACCTATACTGTTTCTGGTATATGTAAATGATCTCCCAGAGGGTATAGATTCGTTCCTCTCAATGTTTGCCGACGATGCAAAAATTATGAGGAGGATTGAAACAGAGGATGATAGTAGGAGGCTACAAGATGACCTGGATAGACTGAGTGAATGGTCCAACAAATGGCTGTTGAAGTTCAACCCGAGTAAATGCAAAGTAATGAAACTAGGCAGTGGAAACAGGAGGCCAGGCACAGGATACAGAATAGGAGATGAAGTACTTAATGAAACAGACAGAGAGAAAGATCTAGGAGTTGATATCACACCAAACCTGTCTCCTGAAGCCCACATAAAGAGAATAACGTCTGCGGCATATGCGAGGCTGGCTAACATCAGAACGGCGTTCAGGAACCTGTGTAAGGAATCATTCAGAATCTTGTACACCACATATGTAAGACCAATCCTGGAGTATGCGGCCCCAGCATGGAGCCCGTACCTTGTCAAGCACAAGACGAAGCTGGAAAAAGTCCAAAGGTATGCTACTAGACTAGTCCCAGAACTAAGAGGCATGAGTTATGAGGAAAGGCTGCGGGAAATGCACCTCACGACACTGGAAGACAGAAGAGTAAGGGGAGACATGATCACAACCTACAAAATCCTCAGGGGAATCGACCGGGTAAACAAGGACGAACTTTTCAACACTGGTGGGACGCGAACAAGGGGACACAGGTGGAAGCTGAGTACCCAAATGAGCCACAGAGACGTTAGAAAGAACTTTTTCAGTGTCAGAGTAGTTAGCAAATGGAATGCATTAGGAAGTGATGTGGTGGAGGCTGACTCCATTCACAGTTTCAAATGTAGATATGATAGAGCCCAATAGGCTCAGGAATCTGTACACCAGTTGATTGACGGTTGAGAGGCGGGACCAAAGAGCCAGAGCTCAACCCCCGCAAGCACAATTAGGTGAGTACAATTAGGTGAGTACACACACACACACACACACACACACACACACAGGTGGAAGCTGAGTACCCAAATGAGCCACAGAGACGTTAGAAAGAACTTTTTCAGTGTCAGAGTAGTTAGCAAATGGAATGCATTAGGAAGTGATGTGGTGGAGGCTGACTCCATTCACAG
>NC_091193.1:14310964-14411315 GCF_040958095.1 Procambarus clarkii
AACGCCTCTGTGAATCATCTGGGTACTAAGTTTCCACCTGTGTGCCCTTGTTTGTGTTCTACCAGTGCTAAAGAGTGTCTCTGTCCGCCCTGTCAATTACCCTGAGAATTTTGTAGGTGGTTATCATGTCTCCCCCTAGTCTTATGTTTTCCAGGGACTTGAGGATCAGCTCCCTTAGCCTTTTCTCGTATCTCATACCTCTCAGTTCCGGGACTAGTCTAGTGGCATACCTCTGAATCTTCTCTAACTTTGTCTGGCGTTTAATTAGGTACGAACTCTAGGTTGGAGCTGTATATTTCAGGATTAGTCTGACATAAGTGGTATACAGGGTCCTGAACGATTCCTTACACAAGTTACTAAAGGCAGTTCTTATGTTGGCTTATCTACCATATGCCGCTGATGATATCCTTTTGATGTGGGCTTCTTGGGACAGGTTCGGTGTAATTTCAGCCCCCCAAATCTCTCTCTATCTCTATTTGACTGTTATTTGACTGTTCTAAGTGCTTTACTAGCCTGCCTCGGACCAGTGTAAACTTTAGCTTGTAGAACAGGTAAGTGATGCTGGTCTGTAGTTCAGTGGTTCTGGTTTTCTCCCAATCATTTATACAGGCACCCCATAAACCATAATCCCATATTACGACAGTTATACTTTTGCAACGAGGAGTTGAATACTACAAGATGGATAAAAACCTTGGGGCACTCAATGATAGACTAAGTCCTCAATAAGTGGACAGTACTGGATAGCACCAATAGTAGGCTCGGAGCTCAAGGCGACATCACACCCACACCAGTACGCTATACCCAGAGTATAGCGCTTCTCATACACTGTCAACTCCAGCAACAGCTGCGCCGGACTTGACTGCGAGTTGAAGCAAAGTCCGAGCTTCGACACGGCTCTATGTCATGACTTAGGAAGCAGGTGGTGGGGGACAATGTGTACACGGTGCCCGGCCCACGCACGCACTCGCACGCACGCACTCTGATTTGTACATTCTGCGGCTCAAATAGAGCCAAGTTAGTTTTCGTCACACAATAAACATGGGCAAAGCTTAATAACGACTGGTATTTATCTTGCTACAAGGATGTTAACTCTTCTTCAGGGGCGGAAGAATAAGGGTTTTAGAAAGACGTATTATGCGCGTATATGATGAGAAATATTTCAAGACACGTATATGGGAAAAGATACGTGGAGGTGCTACCGTTTTTTCTTTACGAGGCTTAATACCTACTTAAGAATGCAAAATGCAGAGTAACTATTATATATGTTTAAGATGCACAAGGAAACTCAAATGACAAAACCTGAAATGTAATTTGACTCGAGTCAGCTTCCTTTTCCAGTCAAAAAAATTTGTCAATTTTTTTTTACTAAAGCCACGGCCGAAACCTCTAGACAGAAATATATAACTGAACCAATTCTAACCTAAACCTCACCCCCCTTACATCAACGTATTCTGTGGAGTCCATTGCCAATTAAGACGATACAGAAGCCGCATCAAATGATCACAAAAATTGGCTAACAAGCTCTCACCAATTTCCGCTTCTTTAATCTGTTTCTCACACATATCCGTTTCATCTCCGAACACCTGTCAACCCACACACACACCTGTCAACATGCCCTCATCTGTTTCCCCCTCTCCTATTTTCACCAACCCTAACCTGCCAATTACCTTCCCTCAAATGCCCTAACCTGACATCACTTGCCCTTATCTGCCCTTACCTGCTCACGCCTCCACCGCCAACCTGAAACAAACATATTCTCTCTATTTTAGATTGCAACCGTGTTATTTATTGTCAGTTTTGTTTTAACTACTTTGTTCTCTGTTGTGAATTACTGAGTCGAATCTTTTTATTCTCGATCAATTATTTTATTCTTAAGCACTGAGAGTGAACGTGAGGCACTGAGGGGAACGTGAGGCACTGAGGGGAACGTGAGGTACTGAGGGGAACGTGAGGTACTGAGGGGGGAACGTGAGGCACTGAGGGGGAACGTGAGGCACTGAGGGGGAACGTGAGGCACTGAGGGGGAACGTGAGGCACTGAGGGGAACGTGAGGTACTGAGGGGGGAACGTGAGGCACTGAGGGGGAACGTGAGGCACTGAGGGGGGAACGTGAGGCACTGAGGGGGAACGTGAGGCACTGAGGGGGAACGTGAGGCATTGAGGGGGAACATGAGGCACAATGGGGGAACGTGAGGCACAATGGGGGAACGTGAGGCACAATGGGGGAACGTGAGGCACTGAGGGGGAACGTGAGGCACTGAGGGGGAACGTGAAGCACTGAGGGGGAACGTGAGGCATTGAGGGGGAACATGAGGCACAATGGGGGAACGTGAGGCACAATGGGGGAACGTGAGGCACAATGGGGGAACGTGAGGCACAATGGGGGAACGTGAGGCACAATGGGGGAACGTGAGGCACAATAGGGGAACGTGAGGCACAATGGGGGAACGTGAGGCACAAGGGGGAACGTGAGGCACAATGGGGGAACGTGAGGCACAATGGGGGAACGTGAGGCACAATGGGGGAACGTGAGGCACAATGGGGAAACGTGAGGCACAATGGGGGAACGTGAGGCACAATGGGGGAACGTGAGGCACTGAGAAGAAAGTGAGGCACTGAGAGGGAAGGTGAGGCACTGGGAACAGATCTCCTGGTAAGAGGTTTTTGGGTGTAGGGAACTCACCTTAACCATGTTCTTACAGAAGCGTTATTGAAAAAAAAATGTGTCGCTAATGAATTCGTTTTGTTAAAGTGCATCTTGGCATCTTCGGAGGCAGAGGAAAATTGAATTCATATGGTTGTTGTTGTTGTTGTTTTAGATTTAGCTACTCAGAACGAAATGTCCATGTAGATGTCACGTATTTTTTTATGATTATTCTTGCATATATCATATATGTACAAATGGTTTTACTTACGAGATGAAAGGTGTATATATACACAAAGTTAGTGTATATACGAATGAGAATATACACCAACTTGGGAAAATGCCCCCACACTTGCGCCATTGAAGCTCCCCGAACTAACAGTGCTACTACCAAAAGTTTCTTCAGGAGGGGCTTCCAATATCACGATAACTTTTTTCTACGTCTGATGAACGAAGAGGCCAGGTGCGGGTAACATGACCAGACGACACCGACCTCCCAGGCTCCGTGACCTAACTATAACCACATATGGTTGTTCCTCGATGTATATATAACACTTATCCTGTTCCTTGACGTAAATATAACGCACATTTACGTCAAGGCACGGGATACAACTCGTATCTCGTTCCTTGACGTAAATATAACACGTATCCCGTTCCTTGACGTAAATATAACACGTATTCTGTTCCTTGACGTAAATATAACACGTATTCTGTTCCTTGACGTAAATATAATACATATCCCGTGCCTTGACGTAAATGTACGTGAAATTGAAGTAAGTATATGGAGGAATAAATGCACACAAAGGGAAGGTGGTAGCTCAAGCTATTCTCACATAGTGTTTACCGACTGCCTTCGATTCTAGGGCGTTTATCATGGGGGGATCTGACTCAGTTCCGGGTTAAGCTGAGAGACGATGGCGCTCCATCTGATCGGCTCGTGGTGTACACGAGCTTCAGGGAGAGAGAGAAGAGCATAGATAATAAAAAGCAGCGTTAAAAACTGTGTTATTTGGCTTCGTGAATACCTAGTGTAATTCACTAGTCATTGTGGTCATTGCTGGTTCGAGGTCTTCACTCGCAACTTTCAATTTTGCTCGGCTTGGCATCGATGGTATATCGTCATTAGATTTAGAAGGGAAGGGGGAGGGAAAGTCTCCCTTGTTGTACAATCGAGGTTCGGTGATTTAATTTGGCGTTCGTTTCTTTGTAAACTTATGCAACTTGACTTGCAGATATAGTTTAGTCTATTCCTTTTTGGTCAAAATATTGAGAGAGTCGTTGAGTATAGAGAAGTATTAATTAACATATTAGCTACTTATGTACTTGTAGATACAAGTGGGGGGGGGGGTGAAGAAGGGTGGTGGGGGATAAAGAAGGAAGGAGGGGGGTGGCGGAGGAAGGTAGGGGGTGAAGGAGCGCGGTGGGGGATGAAGAAGAGGGGAGATGTAAGGGTGTAGGAGGCGTGGGGGTGAATGAGCGAAGGGGGTGGAGTGAAGTAAAGGTAAGGTATGTGATGGTTGAGGAAGGGGCAGTACCCGACGAAGCCAGGGCAGTACCCGACGAAGCCAGGGCAGTAGAGATGTTGAAGATGGTAGAGAGTAGCGTGAATGGTTTCAATGATGCTAATGGTGTGTATTGACGATAGTGACAGTGATGAGGATATTGTGTAGTGAAGATGTGTCCTCTATCACCCGACCACCGCACCAGGAACTCCCTCTAGTATTAATAAAGACAAAAATAACCGTTATTATATTCATTTACGTAATTCTCCAGCTTTAGACGTTTAGCTAAATTGACTTAATGGACCAGCAAAAGGCTTAGGTTAAAAAAAAAAACTGGCCTACAATTCAATGTAAGTGATTTGTTCCCGTTCTTGACAACCCTCCACGATTCAGGTACTTTGCTCAAATCTAACGCTCATTATATCTACATAAGACAAGAATTGACGGAGATCATTTCTTCATTATTTTAGCACACTAAAACGTACCTCGTCTGGTTCCAGAAATTGGTTGAGCTGTAGATTAATTCATGAAGGCTTTCCTTGTAACTCAGTGGGACCTCGGAAGCCTGAAAGTTTTTTTGTTGTTGACCAGACCACACACTAGAAGGTGAAGGGACGACGACGTTTCGTCACAATCTACTTGAGAATGGTCCAGGACGGACCGAAACGTCGTCGTCCCTTCACCTTCTAGTGTGTGGTCTGGTCAACATTCTTCAGCCACGTTATTGTGACTCATCGCCTGAAAGGTTTCCTGTCCCTGGATATCCCAGCGAGCATACACTATTAAATAACGTTAAATCAATATATATCAGTGTTATGAGTGTCGATTTAATATTACATCAACGTCATTTAACCAGATTTATCTGGGATGGGTGGAAAACCCCTAGTTAACTATTCCTATATATAATAAAAACAAATTTGTTTACCATCAAAATACTTCGTTTTCTCTGAAAAATATGCTACTTGAGAGAACTACATTATGGGAGACTAAAGAACATTTTTTTTTTTTTAAGTCGGAAAGAGTAGGTCAAACTACTGACCTTTTTCAGGATGCAACCCTCAACAGGGTCCTAACTCCGTGGTTCCAATTTACTGCAAAGTCAACAGAGGCATCAGGTGAAAGAAAGCGTACTCAATCATTTCGTGTTAGTGGCTTTACAAGAATGTAAAAACATCAATGCTATGTACTCTCATAAACCCAATGTACCTTCTTGTACATATACATAAATAAATATATAAATTTCTGTTCATCCAGAACATCGAGCCGGGGATCACTGATTAAAAAAAAAGAATGTAAATAATCGTATTACAGGACCCATGCATTAACTTATCCCTCGTATTGGGTAGAAAACTGTGTACTATTGTCGAAGACAGAAAACCTATAATCTTTACGAGGTGGCCTAGTCAAGGTCGAGGCTACTCTAGCGGTCACCTAACTAGTGCTGCCATTAACCTAAATCAGGGCCGCATCTAACTGCTTTTGGGCCCCACCCCTCTCGTCAGTGTGGATATTCAAAGGCGAAACTTGTAGCTAAACTCGTGTCATAATATGTAGTATAATTAATTATCAAAGTTATGTTATGCATAGTTTTACAGAGGAATAATACACTGAGGCCATATTTCTATACTTATGTAAGTTTTTATTCCTTTTTTTCCCAGACAATAACAATACACATTCAGTCTTCGTGGCGTAGTGGTAAGACACTCGCCTGGCGTTCCGCGAGCGCTTTGTCATGGGTTCGTATCCTGGCCGGGGAGGATTTACTGGGCGCAAATCCTTAACTATAACCTCTGTTTAACGCAACAGTAAAATGTGTACTTGGTTGAAACAACGATTCTTCGCGACGGGGATCGTATTCCAGGGACCTGCCCGAAACGCTACGCGTACTAATGGCTGTACAAGAATGTAACAACTCTTGTATATATCTCAAAAAAAAAATAAATAAAATAAAAGCAAACATAAATCATAACAGCTATAGACCTCCGGCAACTAAACAAACACTTGTGCAAACAGAATATTTCTTGAATTAATAGTAAGCAAAAACAAATAGTCTGCACTGCTGCTGCTGCTGCTGCTGCTCAGTTGTGTGAAACTTCATGTGAGACGGTGAAAATCCGCACGACAACTTCTACAGTACAGGAATTGCACAATTACTCAGTTGCCCCTTTGGGTAATCCGGCCCTGACCTAAATGATCGAGAAATCCGCATACTGTGGCACACTGAGGCACCCAGCTATACGTGTCTGTGGAGAAACACCAAAGAATCAATCATCCTGGTGCCTCATTCCGAGGTTTCCCTTGTGTTCCTTCAATTCCTAGGTCCCCATAATCCAACTAATGACTTTCCACAAAAATGCAGACCCACAATTTCTACTTCGTGATGTACTCAGGAGGAAATATTATCTTAAGAGATGCAAGTTGAATCCTATTGACATAATATTTTTTTAACATAGAGAATAACGACTTGTATGATGTAGAACACATTCGTTAATCTCACAAGAAGCTCAAGTTAGTTTAGTTCGTATATAATACACCCCATACCCATCATGTGGGCGGTAGTGGAAAGGGTTCCAGAGACACAGATGGGGCTCTGGGACTGAACCCCACAATTCATTTAGCTAAGTAAGATACAATCTTAATGAGCTAGTTAAAAAAATTCAATGCACATCATCACATCATCAATGGGTTCGAGATCGACCACAAATACAGTTTCTAAATTAAGCAACTGACATATGTGGAGAGCTAGTGTCACAATTGATATGTTTGTCCTGCACACCGCCCCCCATCCAGTGGGCAGCGGAGGATAGGTTACAATCCCTTAGTTACTACCTACAGTTAGCAAACTGGGGATATTTGGCTAAAATTTCTGGTAGCAGATAATTTTGAATAAAATATTTAGACATCTCTGGAACATTTGTTATAGAACTGTCTCTGAATTCACGTATCTTTTTCGCACTCCATCACATAGTGACGAAGGGTGTGCGAATAATTTTGTTGACACAGTTTACATTTGGTCAGGTCTACATCAGCAGATAATGAGAATTCCCAAAGATACTTGAAACCGAGTCTAAGCCGAGCAGTAGTAACTACTAAAAGTCTGCTGATTTTATTGGATGATCCATAGATGTGTGGCTCCTCTTGCATGATAGTATGATGATAGATGGAATTACTGGTGTCGATTTCCTTTTGCCTCAGATCTACAAGATTTTGTTGAAGTTCTGGTGTACTTTTGCTCTCAGGCTGCTTATTGACAATCATACTCAATTTCTCATTTAAAAGCAGATTCCTTTGACTAACTCATCAGCTCTATCATGCATTTGGAGGCCACCATGAGATGACGTCCACATGAAATATACTCTGTTACCATCATTAATAGCTCAAGCGGCAATAGTTTCCCGTCTATCCATACAATAGCATAATCGTACCTAATGGTTCACCCCATTATTAATTATATAACTACATGTGTCGACACGAAATTAATTAAGAATACTATACATATTTGTCTAAGCCTGGAGAGACGGCACAGACAAATCAGTACTTCTCAACTTATATCAGCGTTGGTGTTAAGAAAAGTCTATTTAAATGAATACGTCTGGAAACCAAACAATCTTCCAAATATGTTCTAACCTGTAGTTACTATGGACAGAATACACAATATATGAACCGCTATAAAAAAATAGAAGCAATTGTTATCGTTTTGTACTATTAGAATTTTAAAATGTATAATAGAATGAAATAAAGCATAATCCTTTTGTTTCGTTTTTCCGGCCCAGCATATTGGGTAAGTTCGCTAGGTACAAAAATTGTTTTAATAATTGCTAATAATAAAATATTATTAGCAACAATTAATATTATTAGGGTGGGTAGTGGATGTATGGGTAGGTATGTGGATGGATTGGTGGCTGGCGGGAAGGCGGGTGGGGTGGATATAAATCGCTGGGCAGACTGGTTAGGTACGCAGGCTAACCATAGCCCGTGCTTCTTGCCCCGCTCCTGTGCCAGGTAAGTTACGGGCTCACCATAGCCTGTGCTACTTGGAACGTGTTCCGAGTAGCTGAATCTATAACAACAACAACATGGTTAGGTGAGTGGGCGGGCGAGCTGGGTGGGTTGGTTTGGGCAGACCGGCTATTATTTGGGTTATTTCTCAGTGAGTGGGTGGGTTTCTGTGCGAGTGGGTGGCTTTTGGCAGGCGGGTGGGCTAGAATAGATTTAACTAGAGGCTAGACCTCTAATCTTGGACAGACTTCACCCTCACTGGCTAGATTCAAGCCTCACCTAACTTTTCAGGGTGACTAGTGAGGGGAAAGGGCATCAGGGGCGATTAAGATGGACGAGTCAAGAATGGCCCCAATGCTCCAATTAAATGGGGATCGACTCCTATGGTTATCACAATGATATCGATCGAGTTGCATAATGGCCAGCCGAGCACCTAGAATTTCATCATTTTACGCAATCTTGGAATATACATACATATACAGCCTGCATGGTGCAACAGATTTTATAATGGTCCAGGACGGACCAAAACGTCGTCGTCTCTTCATCTTATAATGTGTGGTTTGGTCATCATATCTTCAGCCACGTTATTGCGACTCATCATCTGCACATTGTGAAACCTTTTTGGGTCGACCCGGTAACTCGATCCCGTTTTCTATATACAAAATTATGTTAGAGCACGTTCAGGAGAAAAGCAATGTGATGATGACTGGGGCAGTGCCCCGTTGAGCAGTGCAACTGATCTATTTTCGTACACTTATTGATACTGACGTTTGTCTTCTACGTCGCTTTAACTAGACTTTCTACTTCTCGTACCCGAGATACTTCTGTATCTTGTGAAGTTTAAACGTGATCAATGAGATAAAACGTCTGATGGCGTTTGGTGAAGAAGGTTTAGATGGAGAATAATCTGTACACAGGAAGAGGGGGTTGATAAGGGAGGGAGTGGTGGGAATATGAGGGAGGGAATATGAGGGAGGGAGTGGGGGGAATATGAGGGAGGGAGGAAATATGAGGGAGGGAGGGTGATCGTGGCAAGGGAGAGTGAGACGTGTGTTGCATCATGTGCATCCATACCAAATTGTTTTCTCACCATAACCTCCTGCTTTTGATCCTCTCGGCACCACAATCTTAGTCCACTCACCGCTGAGGCAGGAGCAAGAGAAGACTGTTATTGTCTACTCTGTAGTGAGAAATAAGTGTGAGAAAGAGGCTAAAGGGAGCTTACTACCACAGTGAATGCTTTAGACTTCCTGAACGTGTGCGCGCTCGCCTGTTCGTGTTAAAAAAAAGAAAGTGTAGTTACGCATACAGGAGTCCGCTGTGAGAAAAAAGTATTGTCTTGTATACGGAGGCCTGTTTTAGTGATTGATAGCAGTGATTTTCTCCGGCATACTCCTTCTAATACTGGGAAAATACGAATCAGTTTGGGAGACGAACTAGAGGATATATCCTCGAGATTGAGAACGTCTTATCGTCAACTATAGCATCCTACAACATCAATGTCCAATTTCAGATTGACGGCAAATGCCAAGATGGATCACAAGTCACAAGTTAAGGTTACTGGATACTGGAATAAAGGTTATACGGGTGAGAATACGAATGAATTTATTGGTGGACATGCAAAGATAACTTGCATCGACCTGGAGACAACGAAAGGTAACGTAAGTATTCCGCTAGAATCTCCTGCTGGCACTGATGTGAAGATGAAAATGAAAAGTGACGACTCCATGGTTTATGGTACTAGGAACGGCAACATTGAAAATACTGAAGAAGCAATAGCTACAGAGAAGAAACCGGGAGTAGACATTATAACTGAAACCATTTCTATCAACGTATCATTGGAGGACGTCATTGGAAGGAAAGATCAAAACGAAGAGAGTGAGAATACCGCTCTAGATGGAGGCTGGGGTTACTTGGTCATCGCCGGCTGCTTCATCATTGCGGTGAGGCGCTGTTCGCTGGGAAAGATGCTCATCTTGAATGGAAGGGAACACTGCTAGGCATGGATGCTGCTCTGGTTGGGATAGGCACTCAGCTTATCATTAGAGCTCATGGTGGGAGTTGGAGGGGCTACAAAGATCTAGTTGATTCCGTAGTGGATATATATTTTGTTGTCAGAGAGCTGGTCATAGTGGGTTCAGCAGCCAGGGAAGGAACCGGGCAGACTGCATATAAAAGAAACGTCACGTCGGTATACTGCTCTGGGATTACTACTTGGGTAAATGACATTGACGGTCTTTGATATATTAATATAAATATATAATTTTTAATTTAAGTCCAGGACTGTATAAAAGAGATAGTTTTATAACTGGTGGGATTTGTGATAGGTATAAAATCACATAAAGAATGGATAGATATGTGCAGGTTGCTTATTCTGTCTAAAGAAAGGGATAAACAATATTTATTCATTCTAAAGAAGGGACAGAATAAATAATTATTCTAAAAAGGGGATATAATAAATATTTATTCTATCCCTTATCTCTTTCTAAGAGATAATATTTCATGCTTACTCTGGTAGTCACGTGACCTGTCTCCATTGGAAGAGCTCGCTACCTGTGTTGGCACGTGACCCATATATATATATATATATATATATATATATATATATATATATATATATATATATATATATTATATATATATATATATATATATATATATATATATATATATATATATATATATATATGACCACCTTATCACCAGTTATTGTTCAAAATTTTTATATATTCGTGCGCGTGTACACACACACACACACACACACACACACACACACACACACACACACACACACACACACACACACACACACACACAGCCACGCTTATACAAATTCTAATTTCATTTCATATTCATAGCTTAATTTTCTCCTTCCAGAATATCTGCAATATCATCGGACCGTGTTTTGGTATCCTCTTCTCTAGTTTCCTGCTGGACTTGGGTACATCGTCGACAGCTGTCTCTTGGATCTTCAACATGCAAGCTTTAATGTTCGGCTTGTCCAACCTCATAGTGCCCCCGCTGGCGGAGCACTACGGGTGGAGGCTGGTGGTCATCGCGGGCGGAATCCTCTGCTTCCTCAGTCTCGCCTCCTCCGCCTTTGCCACGTCCGCGACGTTCCTCTTCTTCTCATATTCCATACTTGGAGGCGAGTCTACTGGATGGATGTGGGATGGGGGTTAATGTACTGGAATTGGGGGAATGAGTGTGCTGGTGGCGGGTGAGTGAACTGGTAGGGAGGTGGGGATATATTGGGGTGGGTAAGATGGGGGGGGGGAGGAACTGCCTTCAGAAACCTGTATAAAGAATCCTTCAGAACCTTGTATAACTCATATGTAAAAACTAATCCTGGAGTATGCGGTTCCAGCATGGAGCCCGTACCTTGTCAAGCACAAGACGAAGTTGGAAAAAGTTCAGAGGTATACCACTAGACTAGTCCCATAACTAAGAGGCATGAGTTACGAGGAAAGGCTGCGTGAAAAGCACCTCACGTCGCTAGAAGACAGGAAAACTCGGGGAGATATGATTACTACCTACAAAATTCTCCGACAGGGTGGATAAAGATAAACTGCTTAACACAGGTAGTACGCGAACAAGGGGACACAGGTAGAAACTGAGTTCCCAAATGAACCACAGGGATGTTTGAAAGAACTTTTTCAGTGTCAGAGTAGTTAACGGATGGAATGCATTAGGCAGTGTTGTTGTGGTGGCTGACTCCATACACAGTTTCAAATGTAGATATGATGAGTGCCCAGTAGGCTCAGGAATCTGTACACGTGTTGATTGACAGGACCAAAGAGTCAGAGCTCAACCCCCGCAAGCACAACTAGGTGAAGACACACACACACACACACACACACACACACCGGGGCACAAAGAGCTAGTCTTCACTTTCCCAAAGTCACTGGAAAGCACTTTTGGGTAAGTGTACTAGTAGTAGGCATCCATCAGTCTTAGGAGACTATGAAGTTGCACTCTGGTTGTCGGTTTGGAGTGGCCTCTCCAGAGCTCAAAGCCAGGATAGGTTGATTCGGGAAAGAAGCTGTCACCCATGAAGCAGGTTCCTCCTCTCCATGGCGCCGAAAGGAATTAATTATCAACAGAAAGCCCTTGTTTACAATGGAACGGCAAACGCCAATATGATTGGTTTCATCGCCGTTGCAGGAATAGTCAGAACGAAGTTGAAGACAACATCGAATTGCCCTAGGACAGTTCGTGTAGTGTACATGCCCACAAACCCACGAAATTGTATATTAATAATTATCAATTATACGTCAAACGTATTTAAATTTCAAATCTCTTAACTCTAGCTTCTTTCTTCAGGTTTCGGCACCGGCATGTCCACACTAATAGCTTACGTGATCTTGCCATATTACTTCAAGCGGCTTCGGGGTCGGGCGAACGCCATCCTGATGGGAGGAGTCTCCACGGCCCAGTTGATTGGGCCGCCGCTGATAACCTTTCTGCAGCAGATGTACGGGTTCAGGGGCGCAACGCTCATTGTTGCCGCCCTCTCTCTCAACATCTGCGTCGCCGGTTCGGTCTTCCATCCAGTTGAGTGGCATAGTAAGGCTCCCAATCGAAGTAATAAGACGTCCAAGAGTAGGACGTCGTCAGGAGTCTGTGCGGCGCTCTTTGAGGTTATTTGCTCTATTGGCAGAAACTTCAAGATTCTGAAGTTATACCGAGCTCGCATTATCTCCCTGGGAAGCTGTTTCATCATGAGCGGTTACCTGAACTTCTTCATGCTGGTGCCGTTCGTGATGGAGGCGGGCGGGTACACCCAGGAGACGGCCTCCTGGTGCATGTCCGTCTCCGCCGCGTGTAACTTGGCCTCGCGCATGGTGGTGTCCTCCCTGACCGACTTGCCCAAGTTTAATATGCGGGCGAGCTTCATGGCCGGCACCCTCGTCATCTCCGTCACCATCGCTGGTATGTTAGTCTTCAGCGCTGCGGCTAATATACCGCTCCCGCAACTTAGTTCTATACGAAATGATCAAATCATATTGCTAGTTACAGTATAAATTTAACGTAGGAATGACGCAAAAACTGTTGTTATAATACACGCATTTCAGTTTATTTCCCCCCTTGTCAGTGACCAGCTGGGTGGAGGGCGTGTGGGCGGTGGGCGCGGTGCTGGCGGCGTGGGGGTGTGGCGTGGGCGCGCTCTTTGGCGTGATGAACCTGCTCGTAGTTGACTACATGGGCCTCAACAACGTTCTACCCTTCTTCTCCGTGTGTGGCGTCATCAACTGTGTCTGGCTCCTCGTCTTCAGTCCTCTGTTTGGTAAGAACTTCATAATGGACGCTCCAGAAGGCCTTCCAGGGGGAATTTCTGGAATTTCTCAAGAATCTTTGGATTTTCGAGTTCGTGTTTATGTACCATAAATGTTTGTGTATGATTTTATTTCAGGTCTGGTGCTGGACGAGAGTGGCAGCTACAAGGTGAGCCTCGGTGTCCTGGGAGGCATCTCCTTCATCACCTTCGTCATCTGGCTATTCATGCCCGCCGCCGTAGCTTACGATAAGCGCAACGAGGCCCCTCCAGCAGAGTCAGCAGCAGAGTCGGCAGGGAAAGCACCACCACCACCAGCTATCAGACCAGATGAATCATCATCAGTAGCGTTAACAAGAGAACCAGCAGCTGCAACATAGAAAGGAGAAGAATCATCACCATCAACAGTAGAGTTTGCAAGAGAACAACCACCATCAGAGGCAGCAGAGTCGTCAGGATCAGCAGCAGCAGTCATAAACAATAACAGACTTACCTGCGGAATAATTAACAACAAAATTATCAGACCACAAATCCAGCAAACTGAAAAAAAGTCTTAAAACAGGAGAAACACCATCATCAACATTGGGATAATTATCTTCAACATGAATAACAGAAACAGCAACATCAAGGCAACAGAAAAATCATGACTGTTTAACAATTAGTAGCAATAACAAGATGACATAAGTAGCATAATAAAAAAAAAGTTTGTTAGCCCAAGCAACAACAGTTATATCTTCAATAACAGTGTTCCTACTACTGCTAGCACCCGTTACAAGAGTAGAGAATTAGCACCACCAGCAAGGAACAGCAAGTGATGCAGCATCAACAGCACTGTCAGCAGGAGATGCAGCATCAGTAATCACCGGTCTCTCTCTTTATCTCTAGTCAAAGCCAAACATTCATGTATGCATTGTGTCTGTGTGAATAAAGTGTTTCCCCTGAAGGTCTTGGGTTTTTAAACTATATACCATAAAAATGCAGTTCTTTTTACAACTTTTTTTTTAATAAATTATCACCCAGTTACGTGAAAAAGTGAAATTAAACAACCATCAGAACGTCCAGTACTAACAACAAGAGAGCACTAATCAAGAGCTTCAACAAAATTGATGAATGTGAAGTCTATATTAGATAGCCTATGTGGCATCTTCCACTAGTTGGGATCATCCAGTAAAATAAGCAAACTCATATAGATGTTACCTATTGCTAGTCTTAGGCTCGATTCTTAAGTACTTTATCTCGGGGAGTTTGCATCACCTGTTGTTGAAGCTCGAAGTAGAGTATACCTTCATCAAACAGTTTCGCCCACTTCAGAACTATGTAATTGAATGTGGACTAAAATTGAACTATCAGTAATGCTCAATAAATGTACAGCTGAAGCATTCAAAATGTTACATGGTATTACCCAAGGAAGCACATGAACCTCCTGAACTTATTGTATGATTAAAGAACACAAGAACGTACACAAAAAAATGCAGGCAGACTGCTTGGCCCTTATGAGGCAGCGACTATTTATATCCACCCAAACCCATTCAAATTCCTGTCTAACCTACCTTTAAAGCCTTTCAGCTGTCCCACGTCTAATTTGCTACCTGGTAGTATTTTGTTCCATGAATCGATTGCTACATTTCCAAACCAATATTTACTCACGAATTGTTCCCGAATCAAAGCCTTGTTCAATTTATATTTTCTCTTTTGTGTTGATATATCTAAAACCTTATATATATCTCTTCTTTGTCATACTGTCATACATTCCTATACTTTATGATTACATCACACCTTAATCGTCGCCTCGTAAGATAATGTAAATTAAGATTGATTTAACTTCATAAGGAAGGTTTCTAATTTCTAATCTTGGCATTCTGCTCTGTAAACGCTCAAGTGAGTTTATGTCCATTCTATGATATGAATGAAGTCCGTGAAGGTCAAGGTAAAGCTGAATAATAATAATAATAATACATATTTTTGGTTATGGCACTAAAGATCTATAATTGGAAGAAAATTAAGGCCACTGTAGTTGCTTACTGACTAAAGTATTCTTACGAAAGTAAGAATACTAAAGTATTCTTAAAAATACTTTATATTTATAATTATTTATAAACATCAAATTAGTTGAAGCCGTCGACCGTGCAAAACATTTTAATCAGCCATTATAGATATTTCTTGTAATGTTGCTCATTCTTTTGTGATGAAATATTTAACCATTGCCTACACGCAGGCTAATTTGAATTGTAACCTGCGTTACAAGCACTGAAGTACAGAGGTATATGGTTCTCGACTCGTCTAACTATCGCCAGAAGTGAATAGTTTATTGTGCACCCCTGTTTCGAATCCATGTATTTGATTCTAACATTTATCATGATAAACATGTATGTCCATTATTTCTTTCCTCAGTTATTTAAATTAAACAGTATATCCATTTGTTATCCAGTATATATGTTTGATTTATATGTTGCATGCTGTAGTGTGCCTGTATGTAATATTTTGTTAATGTTATTGCATTTTCATTCCTGTGGGGAGGGGAAGACCGTGGCGTCTCATGGGAGGATGGGTTGGCAACCCGTTCTCGCACTTTCTTATAATCAATATTGACTTATTAAATACGTGCATATGCGATATACTAATTTATTGTGATTATTTTAGTTTACCTTGAAAAGCTTCATAGAAAACACCGACCTTACCTAACTTTCTTAGTATGTTAAGATAAGCATCTTATTGCTTCGTAATTACAATTATTACTTAACCTATTATCCATGGGGGGATAACCATATATGGGATGTTCCAGTAATGCTGCAGTGTATCAAGCTAACGTCACTGATTCACCCCCTGTAATTATTCCTGTTTATTGATTGTACGTACTTTCTTAATTACATCTTAGGAGCGTTATATGCATATTAGTTTAGTTATAATTATGTTCTTAAGTATTACTCTCTGATAGCAGAGTATTTAGAGATTTCATGTGGTTTTTAGTTAGTAACCTGTAGACTCCATGCTTGCATGCGGGAGCACGCCAGTCGCGTGGGTGGTGCTGGCTGGCGTAGACATGTTGTTGAGTTAAGTCTTTGGTACCTGTTTATTGTTTAGTAACATAGCTATAATTGCCTGGTTAGGCCATTATTTGCATACCCATCTATCCATTTAAGTTTTAAAATAGTGATCAGTGCTTATATAATGCTATTGTGTTATTGTATTCTGGTGCATTATTATTTCTGGCTGCCTGTATTTCCATTAATATGTTTGTATGTTCCTTGTTACCCTTACTCTAGGTATATTGCTTTGTTGAGTAAGCAGTTGAATTATTTACCCCCTGACACTTTTAGTAGACAAGGCCGTATTATTATATACTTTTTACAACTGCAAAAGCAGAGGAACCATACCCAGAGGTCAAGGGTTATAACAACCCCATACTCATCCTGTGAGCGGTAGGGCAAAAAGGATTACTCAGAGGGGTTCGGACCTGAGTGGATAGTGTCATTTGCAATTTCATCTCATCTGCATACTTTGTAATTATGACAATAAGTAACAAACATTTTGCACTGTAACATCAGTACATTTACTTTCAATATATTATAGAATGAAGGTAAATCCTTGGTTAATAAATATTTTTAATTTTACAGGGTAATACAATAGTTGTTGTTTATGATTTTTGTCTAAATGCTACACAGCACATACATTAAACATACATATGTAATTTATCTACTATAAACAAAAACATTGATACAGTGCAAGAATTTGACTGTTTTGCGAAACATGATCACTCGTTCCTTGTCACTTTCTTTAATTCAACACTTAGGGTTCTCCTTTTCCGGAGCATGCCCGCCTTTTACGACATATTCAATCCCCTTTTCATCTTTTTTCTTTCATCTTTACCTTTCATTTTATTCTTCAGCGTTTATCTCTCACCTTTCGTCTCACTCTCGTGCAAGATATTCCTCATGGTAACCGATTTACGAGAAAAAAAAAATTTGGAAAATATTATTTTAGTTACCTATAAAATTACATCTTCTTTAACATTCATGATAAAGAAAATGTTTCCTACTTCCAAACATTCATGGAGAGTCTAATCCAAATAAACCCTTGCACTATAATCATATTTTATTTATTTAATTATACTGGGTACTTTATGTGGATTAACGATATTGATACTTAAGGTGCATTACCAAAAATATTGCTTCCTGCTGGAGTTAATCATTCTGACTATGAAGGTTATGTGGGCTGGCAGGCTTCTAAGTCAAACAAATTCGCGGGCATAGCAGTCATCAGGAAGTAGAATAACTCTTTAAATTGACGACAACAAAGCAAGGAACAAAACAGAACTTCAAAGAGACGGTGAGTTACGTAAATTCTCAAAATCGTGCTGCGATATTGTTACAATCTAATATCCCTTCGCTCTATATATGTCCCTACATTTGCACCAGAGGTGGTACCCCTTCTAGGTATTAAAAAAAAAATATATATATATATATATATATATATATATATTTATATGTAGAATCTTCTACTTTCTTCAATTCTCGTAGTACAGTTGGCTTCGTTTCATGCAGGTCGGCGTTCAATCCCCGACCGCATATTATATTATATTATATTATATTATATATATATATATATATATATATATATATATATATATATATATATATATAATATAATATATATATATATATATATATATATATATATATATATATATATATATATATGCTCGTTCCCCAGTGCCGACGTGCTGACCCTTCCCAGGATACAACCCCATAACAGTGGCCTAATTCCCTAAGTACCAATTTACTGTTAGATGAACAGACACATTAGGGAAAAGGAAACGTGGCCAAATCTTTCTGTCCCGCCTCGGAATAGAACCCGGGATACTCGATTGTGAGTCAAGAACGAAGGGAAGGGAATTGTCGGGAAAGCGCCAAGCCATGACGACTATATAGCTCAGGGAAGGGATCAGGATAAGGATTTGGGATGGGACGGGGAGGGAAGGAATGGTGTCCGAACACTTGGACGGTCGGGGATTGAACCCCGACCTGCATGACACGAAGCCAACTGTACTACGAGAATTGAAGTAGAAGATTCTACATATATATATAGAGCGGAGGGATATTAGATTGTAACAATATCGCAGCACGATTTTGAGAATTTATGTAACTCACCGTCTCTTTGAAGTTCTGTTTTGTTCCTTCCTTTGTTGTCGTCAATTTAAAAAGTTATTCTACTTCCTGATGACTGCTATGCCCGCGAATTTGTCTGACTTAGAACCCTGCCAGCCCACATTATCTTCACAGTCAGACTGATCCATTAACTCCAGAAGGAAGTAGTGTTATGATTAAAAGGACACAATGATGCCCGTTCGTATTTGTCGCTGTGTTTCTTGGTGCAGTCACGAACGCCATCTATGTAAACAAGACAACTGGACACCCGCAACTCTTCGCACATTTTATAGCATGTAGATCGTACAGTATTAACTACTATGAAGCATTATCAAAGTCGACAACCAAATATAATGACTCTTTCCGCCTCCACCAAGACATTGTGCCCGCCTCCACCCAAGCATTGTACCCGCCTCCACCCAAGCATTGTGCCCGCCTCCACCCAAGCATTATGCCCGCCTCCACCCAAGCATTGTGCCCGCCTCCACCCAAGCATTGTGCCTTCCTCCACCCAAGCATTGTGCCCGCCTCCACAAAGACATTGTGCCCGCCTCCACCACAGCATTGTGCCCGCCTCCACAAAGACATTGTGCCCGCCTCCACCACAGCATTGTGCCCGCCTCCACCACAGCATTGTGCCCACCTCCACCACAGCATTGTGCCCGCCTCCACCCAAGCATTGTGCCCGCCTCCACCCAAGCATTGTGCCCACCTCCACCCAAGCATTGTGCCCACCTCCACCACAGCATTGTGCCCGCCTCCACCCAAGCATTGTGCCCGCCTCCACCCAAGCATTGTGCCTTCCTCCACCCAAGCATTGTGCCCGCCTCCACCACAGCATTGTGCCCGCCTCCACCACAGCATTGTGCCCGCCTCCACCACAGCATTGTGCCCGCCTCCACCACAGCATTGTGCCCGCCTCCACCACAGCATTGTGCCCACCTCCACCCAAGCATTGTGCCCGCCTCCACCCAAGCATTGTGCCTTCCTCCACCCAAGCATTGTGCCCGCCTCCACCACAGCATTGTGCCCGCCTCCACCACAGCATTGTGCCCGCCTCCACCACAGCATTGTGCCCGCCTCCACCACAGCATTGTGCCCCCCTCCACCACAGCATTGTGCCCGCCTCCACCACAACATTGTGCCCGCCTCCACCCAAGCATTGTGCCCGCCTCCACCCAAGCATTGTGCCCGCCTCCACCCAAGCATTGTGCTCGCCTCCACCCAAGCATTGTGCCCGCCTCCACCAAGACATTATACCCGCCTCCACCAAGACACTGTGTCTAGTCATGCCCGCACATGACTGCCAAGGAACAACCAAAAAAGACAAGACAATAACCCAAGTATAAGAAGAATTATCACAAGACGGACAATCTGGAGACGGAGCAGACTCGTGCAGGTGCCTATAACGTCTCACCTCAATGGCCTCTTGATCTCAATATATGATCTCTACTGACACACACAATGGATCAAAACGGAACGTTCAGATGTACGAGACAGAAGGACGAGAGTGCTAAGCTGGAAATTATACACTCTGAAGAGCCACAGAGATGCAAGAAGGCCACTCTGCAGTGTAAGAATACTGAGCAAGTGTGATGAGCTAAAGGAGTTGGTAGTTATGATTGAAGGCAATGTACTAGGCGACCGTCGACTGACTTACAGGGGCCCAGGAGCTAAAACTCGCCTTGTAGACACAGACTAATACACCTCTAAAAACACACTAACTTACACTCGCAACACAGCACGCAAAAGGTGATGCTGGAGAGTAGCAGCCTTATTGTGAAGGTGAGAGGAGTGTCAGGTTCCATCAGACCCCTTACCCTCCCTCCTATCTTTGACACTCCCTCCCTACTCCCACTCTCCCTCTCTCTCTCTCTCCTCCCTCTCTCTCCCTCTCTCTCTCTCTCCCCCTTCCAACAAAATAAACCTGAAGAGAGAAATCTTGCAAACCTTCTTTTTACTTCACAATCTAACTTGGTTGACTAGGTCCAATTTATTTCCCCTTGCCCTTATGAAGTCAGCGGTTTCATTTTCCCAGCTGTCAAGGATTTCTTTGGTCCGGGTTTCAGCCTGGCGTTGCGACGTCAGGCGACCGCTGCGGGGGAAGCGAACTACGAGGTTCCCGACTTTTTCCTGCCGTCTATTGCTGTCGCCGTCCCTTTTCCCCCCTCTCACCCCCCCCCCCCCTCCCAGAAGTGAAAGCTTGAATAGGAGCTATTTTTTTGAGTATTTCTAAAGGTTCATATTTGTGCATCTGGGGCTATTTTTTTTCTCGTCCTCTGGAAAAAAAAATGTTTAAGTGTGTAGTTTACAAGGAGCAGGTCAGGTGTGTATAGCTTAAGTTTAGCAGGCGAGGTGTGTGACACCCTTACGGGCTCACCATAGCCCGTGCTACATTGGGGTTGGACAAGTATATGAGTGGGATTGGGTGGTTATAGAATAGGAGCTGCCTCGTATGGGCCAATAGGCCTTCTGCAGTTACCTTTGTTCTTATGTTCTTATGTTCTTACATGGACACTTCGTTCTGAGTATCTAAATCTAAAACAACAACAACGTGTGTGATACAGGAGTGGGGCTGATCGAAGCGGCAGGATGATGATGGCTGGTGAGTCTATCTAGAGAGGTTTTGAATTAAACATTATATCTTCTTCAATAAGATAGTCGGGGGTCGGGGGGGGAGGGGGGGAGAGTATCATATTGAATAACATGACTCTTATTCCTCTTTTGGGGGCCAGACGGTATCCCTTAAGCAGTAATGAATAACCGCTCAGTTTCAGGATCAATCGCTGAATTACAGCTCAGTTTGAAGAACTAGCACTGAATAATTACACAGTTTGACGAACAAGCTCTGAGTAACCTCTCAGTTGAACAAGCACTGAGCAGTAACCGATCGAGTCTATCGCTCGGCTCCTAACCTGTATTTCAATTAATAAGAACTATTTTTATTGAGGAAGTGCTTAATAAAGGCATCTCGCCAATACCTCTCCTCTCATTGTGGCCAAAATATTTCGGCTTGAAATTTTAGAACGCAATTTTTGTTTTGTTTTTTTTTGTCCTGTATAACTCAGTGGCACCCTAACGGTCAATGAAATAGCAACAATGTAGTGTCGAGACTGTAATGAACCTGGTTGAGCTCTCGATTTTAAAAATATTACTTAAATATATATAGGATATACTAGATCATTAGAGGCAATTAATAATATGTGTTATATTAGGGCTGTCTTCAGGTGAAGGCGACCCTAATAGGTTAAAATACGGGTTGATACTGCCATACATATATACAAGTCCCTGCTAAATTCTTTTTTTTTTTGTTAACTTTGATTCAGTGACTTTGATTCCGACTGCTTGATTCAGTGACATTACTTGGTTCATAATTCTTCTACTCACCTGCAACTCTACTGTTTTTTCAATATACTTTTGATAAGTAAACTTGCCCAATTTTATTCTGCTGTTCAAAGTTTAATCTGGATAGTTTCAGCTGTTTTGCTTACATGTTTATATTTTTAATTCATCTCGCGTCGTTCCTCGCCTCTCATGCCAATGCTACAGCGGAGCGCAAAATGTATTTTCATGAGAGTGATTCACAATGCTTTGTTTTCCCCTTGCTGGGGGACATGGCGCCTGGGAGGCTGGTGAATACTTCCCTAGGCCGAAGCTGAGCTTTTCCGTCATGTAACCACAACCGATGTTTAAACCCCAAGGTATCTATCTAGGTCAACATCCCATGGAAGGAAATATGTCCAAACTCTTGTACCGGACAGGAACTGAACTCTGGTGCTTTCGGTTATAAGGCCCATCCCCCCCCCCAATGTAAGTGAAGCCAGACCTCCCAATGTACGTGAAGCCAGACCCCACAGTGTACGTGAAGCATGACCCCCCAAAGTACGTAAAGCCAGGCCCCCAATGTACGTGAAGCCAGACCACAAAATGTACGTGAAGCGACACCCCCAAAGTACGTGAAGCCACCCCCCCACCAATGTACGTGAAGCCACATTCCCCAAAGTACGTGAAGCCAGACCCCCCAAAGTACGCAAGGCCAGACCCCAAAGTAGTGTGAGACAAGCTTGCCATTTACTGCCTGGATCTCGCCCTCGGTACAAAAATACAGAGAACCCTCCCCAGTGTATCCCGTGAAGCACTGATGGTGGTGGAACTGGTTGGTGCAGGTAGTGCGTCTCTGGGGACGGTGTGTGTATATCATGTCGGGATGAGGGGAATGGGGCGCCGTAAAATAACGGAACGCCTTTGGACGAAATGAGATTCTTTTGTTCGCAGACTTTGCCTACTTGTTGAATATCTGTGTGTCTGCCTCCTTGCCTGCTTGCCTGCCTGAAACCTTGCCTACTTGCCAGCCTGCATGAGTACTTGCATACTTGTCTGCCTGCTTGCCTAATTAGCTGCATTTAAGCTTGGCTATACGAGTATTTATCCTAATGTTAAGCTAGTTACACATTTGTGCTTCTATCTCCTTGGCAATCTATATGCGGCTTGGCAATGTCATGGTCGTAGGTTCGCCCCCCCCCCATCTCATAGACCTAGTGGATTTTCTCATATACGGGAATCTATCCATCAACCCGTGTTGATATCTTTTTGTCATCCCAAAATACGGCATCTCCAGGCATACCCCCTCGCCTGCTGTACCCTGTCTCAATCCATGCCGTCCTCCTAAGATTACTCAACGTCAAGAAACTGTCGTTCTAAAGTGCCATATCCTACTAGAGAACCCACAACAGAAAACGGGACATTATGTCAATTTCGCGAGTCGCTATCATTTTCAATACGACAGTTTTTGGCCTTAGGTAGAGTATACGTCTCGTATGGGCCAATATCAGCTGCCTCGTATGGGCCAATAGCAGCTGCTTCGTATGGGCCAATAGCAGCTGCCTCGTATGGGCCAATATCAGCTGCCTCGTATAGGCCAATAGCAGCTGCCCCGCATGGGCCAATAGCAGCTGCCCCGCATGGGCCAATAGCAGCTGCCCCGCATGGGCCAATAGCAGCTGCCCCGCATGGGCCAATAGCAGCTGCCCCGCATGGGCCAATAGCAGCTGCCGCGTATGGGCCAATAGCAGCTGCCGCGTATGGGCCAATAGCAGCTGCCTCGTATAGGCAATAGCAGCTGCCTCGTATGGGCCAATAGCAGCTGCCGCGTATGGGCCAATAGCAGCTGCCTCGTATGTGCCAATAGCAGCTGCCTCGTATGGGCCATGAACACATTCAGAACACCTTGAGTGAGAGCAGCCACACCCAGCCAGTCTCCCTCACTCCAACATCTTACTCGCCAACATTGCTCCTCCCACCATATTGCTATAGTTCTTATTACACATGTTCTATATACCTATCTACATGTTTTATTTACCAGAACTATGCAAGTAAGCCGGTATTGTGTCCAAACAGTACAGTGGCCACCATACACTGCATGAAAAATCACACAGCAGACGACGCTACGATTACGTCACCTCCCTCACCAAAATAGCTCCTCTCAACATTCTCCTGTTGCTGTTCTTACACTATATACACACACTATATATACCCATGTACATATGTGTTGCCCATAGTGAACCACTAAGCTAGTATGGTGAGCAAAACAAGAGTGGCAGCCACACACACACAATTGAGGCTACCTCAATTCTCGCCCTCCCTCCCTCATCAAAATTCCTCCTTCCACAATACTACGCACAACGCTAATTATAACCACATTCCTGCTATTATCACAATCCTGGTCACTAATTCCTGTAAATGAATAATTGACCACACGTTTATTTTGAAAAAGAACCTAAGAAATCATTTGAAGATTCCTAGATGAACGAAATAATGCTCTGGTGCTGTGGCTAGCGCTGTGAACATCGTGAACAGCATTGAATCACTGATATTTGAACATTGTACCCAGTCATTATCACACTCAGGCTCTAATATAACACTAAATAATACAATTTATATATATATTTTGACATTATTAGGCGATGCTGTGGTCACATGCTGAACAGCAGTGCTGTGCGCTCATGCTGCGAGCGCCAGCCTTGGTTGCTCACACACTACTGAGGCTCCCACACCCGGGAATGTGGACCACGATTTTTTTTAAAGATGGCGTCTGTTTACAAGAGCCCTGAGGAAGCTGATGTGAACCCCATGTAGCCGCGGGAGTTTTGAATGGAACGTGAAAAATACAAATACCCGGAGGCGCGTTGCGCAAACCAGACGTGAGCCTGCAGGCGCGTTGCGCAGTTTAAGGGTTAGATACTCCCTTATCCATTGGAGCACCCTACCACTTATTCCAGCTTGTTTCTCCAACTTATGCAACAGTCTTTTATTGAGTATTGTGTCAAAAGCTTTCTGACAGTCCAAGAAAGTCTGATAGTCTGCCCATCCTTCTCTTTCTTGCTTAATGCTTGTTAGAATTCTAATAAACCTGTGAGATGCGACTTTCCTTCCCGGAACCCATGCTGGTGACGTGTTACAAAGTCCATTCCAGGCTTTTTCTCACGATCTTCTCCACTACCTAGCATGGTATACAAGTTAAGGACACCGGCCTGTAGTTTAGGGCCTCCTGCCTATTCCCACTTTTGTAGAATGGGATTACGCTAGCTGAATTCAAACACTCTGGCAGGTCTCCTGTTTCCAGTGACTTGTTCTAGACCATAGATAGTGGCATGCAAAGTGCTTCTGCCACCCCCCCCCCCTCTTTTAGCATCCATGGTAAGATTCCATCAGGTTCAACAGCCTTAGTCACTCCTAGATCAAGCGAATACCTCCTAACCTCAACTCTGGTAATTTCATTATCTTTCAAGTCAGCTTGGTTTATCGCCACCTGTCATAGTACAGGGACTTCCCCCTGGCTCTATTGTGAAGACCTAGAATCTCTTGTTGAGTTCTTCACACACCTGAATCATTCTCTATGTACCCATCCTCTCCATTTTTCAGTTTCATTACCTTTTCTTTCATTGTTGATTTCCTCCTGACGTAGTTGTATTGCAGTTTTGGTTGGGTCTTGCCTTTATTTGCTATGTCGTTTTCAGACTGCCTCTCTGCTTCTCTCTTCACTGTGAGGTACCTATTTCTGGCCCTCTGGTATCTCTCTCTGTTCTCTGATGTCCTGTTATTTCTGTATTTTCTCCATGCCCTTGTGCTTAGCTGCCTTGCTTCCTTACATGCCTGATTGATCCATGAATTCCTATTTTGCTTTTCTGTTTTTTTTCTTCCTGGGCCGGGATAAACCTTCCTGACCCTTCTGGGTGATGTAGTGACTTGTAGTCCATCATGCCTCATGCAGACTTTTCCCTGAGGTCTGTCTCCCAAGGTATTCCTGTTAGGAATTTTCTAATCTCATCATAGTTTCCCCTCCGGAATTCCAGCCATTTACTTGTCCGTCCATTCCTTGGATGGGATAATCCAACTTCCACCAGATACTCAAAAGTTAGGACATTGTGTGTGTGTGTGTGTGTGGGGGGGGGTGTGTATTTCAGAGGTTACAAACTTCCGAACAACAATTGAAATAAAGCTCACCACACAATGTACATTTCCGATCAGGTATCATGCTAAATAATCCAAGAGACGTGTATATAGGGGGAGGGAAGGAGGGAGATGTTAGATAGGGGAAGGAAGGAGGATTGGAAGAAAGGGGAGTGAAAAATTTGTGTAGCAGTAAAAATGATGAATAAGAAACAGATGAAGGAAAGCGAGCTTTAGAACGAGTAAGGGCAAGGATGAATTGAAAGGGATAGAGGATGAGAGAACATTGGCAATGATAGGAAGAGAGGGAGAGAGAACAGTATCTAGGAAAGGAGAACAGAAGGACGGTGGACATGGACGAATGAAAACACTATCCACCCCCGACCTTACACAAACATTCACCCAACCCCCCTACCCACAAATATCCACACTAACCCTCTTCTAAACACACACACACACACACACACCAAGCAAACACACTGCCCCCTCACCCCTCCCCCCCCCCCCGGGAACAATGCTGGCAGTGGTTAAGATTGGCGTGAAGCCTCCCATTGGCGGAGACTTACAACAGCCACTCCAAGAAGCGCAGGAGGGAACCAGCAGCCAGGAAATGACTCCATTCAAGGTACCTCGGCCAAGATGGATTCCTTATGCAAATTTAATCTGTCGCCATCCACACCAGCATTGTTTCTTTCAGTCCGGCCTTCCTTGGGGTGTTGGGGGGGGGGGGGGGGTGGAGGGGTTATGTGGAGGTTGACGGGGGGGGGGGGGGGTTGTGGAGGTTGACGTGGGGGGTCATGTGGAGGGTGATGGAGGGGGGGTTATGTGGAGGTTGAAGGGGGGGGGGTCATGTGGAGGTTGAAGGGGGGGGGTCATGTGGAGGTTGATGGGGGGGGGTTATGTGGAGGTTGACGGGGGGGGGTTATGTGGAGGTTGATGAGGGCATGTGGAGGTTGATGGGGAAAGGTGGAGGTTTATGGGGGAAAGATGGAGGTTGATGGTGGGGTTATGTGGAGGTTTATGGGGTGAAAGGTGGAGATTGATGGGAGGAGGTTATGTGGTGGTATCCTCCGGAGTGAATCCTCAAACAGGATGACGCCAACGTTCCTCAAGGCTTCGCGTATCCATGCTGCCACCGACCATAAAGACTCATTCATTACTGCCAACATTCTGCTGAAAATCGGTATTGCCTCAACTTCAACCATTATTTAAAAAAAAATAGAACTTTGAGGATAGCTATAAGCCCAGGTTAGATTGGGCTCGGTGTTCAGGATATGTTGGCAATTACTTGCATTTGCAATATGTATTTCGAGATATGTGTGATTCGAAGAACACGGGTGAGTTCTTGTTAAAGAAACGTTCCATTATCTGCTCTGAATCGTGTGTAAACTGTTTTTAGTTGAGAAATGGTGGATTTAGCGGCTGGTTTAACGAGCGTTTGGCCACTACTAGGAGCATAATTGAGGGAATGATAGAGTCCGCACGAGTGGGATTAACAGAACGCCAGAACGAGTGAGTGAACGAATGAGTGAACGAGTGAGCGGGCAGACAGGGATAAAACACACAAACTCTATTACTGCCCCTCCGGACGACGGGTACAAACTACTCCCTTTCATCAACATTACGGGGTTCACCTCCACCTCCCTTGTCTGAATAATCCCAACACAGGCCGAGTAATCTACACCCTGCCCGGGTAATCCCCCACCCAGCCAGGGTAATCCGCCAACGCAGTCAGCAGGTATCCTTCTTGTCAAGCACTGACCGAGCATGGAAACTCCGCACCGAAATATACGACCAAATTGAAAATAATTTAAATTAAAAAATTACGTGTATTTTGATAATGTTTCTTCTCTAAAGTTTAATTGTATAAAAATAATAAAATAAAATAATTAAATTAAAAAATAATAATATAATGATGGGAATACCAAATAATAATAATAATATTATTATTATTATTTGATAGTCGGAGGCAACCATTTTTGAAATATCTAAGAACATAACCTCTCATGACTTGTTATATCCGAGAACAAGAACAAAATCCATTGCAAATAGATAAAAAAAGTAAACTTTAGCAGGTATGTTGCAGAGTGCAACCCGTGAATTTTTCGTCATGCTAAGTGCCATTGAGGCGGGCTTTCTAATATATATTTTCACGGATTAAATTATCTCGTAGCAAACCACTACGATGCTTCTTCCAAAACACACACACACACACACACACACACACACACACACACACGCACACACACCATACCACACACACACACACACACACACACACACCATACCACACACTCACACAGTAAGAGCGAGAGTGACTCTATTGACAAAATTTGAACTTTTTTTTTTATCCAATAGCGCATGTTGGCACATTCGGTCAAGTGTTTGCTCTAAGCGCTATCCTTTTAAGAGGACGAGATGTCTTGACATGATATGGCTAAATAACCATCTTACTAGCACTAACTCCCTTTGAGATAGATTTGTGACCTAACACATGTCCCTGGAAATCCTCGTGAGATTGTGTGTGTTAAGTCCCACGCTGCTCTAGAGTTGATGGATGAAAAGTCCTCGGTGAATTGGGGGGAAACAGATGGATTCCTTCAATTGTAACTATACCTAGATTCAAGGACATAAGGCTCCTTGATTCCCTCCTTGACATGAACTGCTACGTAGTTTTACGGGCTTATCGCTACCACCTCACAATTCTTTTACCTCCTTCCTTGGCATCATGTGTAACCCAGGCACGATATTTTTCCTATCTCCCACCTATCAGCGACGCCCACATGGCTGTGTAAGGCACTTTTTATTATTATTATTATTATTATTATTATTATTATTATTATTTTCTACCACAGACGTGGCCACACATTAACAATACTAACTAGCATATATATATTTCCTTCTGTCCTCCATGGACAGGGTTAGAGATTTGTTAAACATATAGTTCAGGGATTTATTGAACAATCAACCACAGAAGGTGATTGTAGTGCTTTTAAAATGCTAGGCTAAGCTAGCGTTCATCCTGTTGTCGCGTGAGGGTGAAGTTGTACAAGGCTACAACACCCACGGCCAGGCCACAGCTTGTGAAAATAATCTCCTGACACCAACTCATCAATTTTCTAACTCTTATAATTCGAAGCACTGTTGGGTTATAGGAAGTATAGGGCTATACAAGATGCAAGTCTAGCTTGCAACAACCAAATGCAACGAAATTGACATGTTAAAATTATATATAATAAAATATTTATATAATGAAATGTTAAAAAGTGTAATAGTAGAAATAATAATGAAATTCGCATTACCGAGATATTTTCCAGAAATTCGCTCAACGTTAAGATGAGAATATTTAAATAACGTACATACTTCACATAGCGGCATTTTGAATTATTACTAAACCAGGACAACTGTAAAGGGGTGAGGGGAAAAGAGAGGGTTAGGGGAGGGGGAAGGAAGGGGGAGGGAAGGAAATGGAGAGGGAGGGAGGGAGGGAGGGAGGGAGGGAGGGGGGGAGAGAGGGAAGGGGAGAGGGGTGAGAGGAGAATGAGAGAGGACTAGATTAGTGGCAGTCTCTACAACCCGAGGGAGGACAAGGAGTAGTGACAGCTCACAAACCCCCATAACCCGAGGGAGCACAAAGGGACAGCGCCCCTCCCCCGCTCCACAACCTTAATATCTGACAAAGTTCCTCCTCGCAAAAAGTGGCTTAATTAAGATAAATTCTTACGAAGGAGGCGATGTTATATACTTGGCTGAGAGAGAAGTATGTCGCCTGTGTGTGGTGTGGCCTCGCCGCTGCTTCCAACCCTCTTATCCTCCAGGTGTGTGTCTAATTAAATTCTTTCGTCTTCAGTAAAGTTTTCAAGATTCATGAGATATAAGTATTTGCCCGAGGGATCCTGCCAATGTAGTTTAATATATATATATATATATATATATATATATATATATATATATATATATATATATATATATATATATATATATATATATATATATGTCGTACCTAGTAGCCAGAACTCACTTCTCAGCCTACTATTCAAGGCCCGATTTGCCTAATAAGCCAAGTTTTCATGAATTAATGTTTTTTCGTCTACCTAACCTACCTAACCTAACCTAACCTCGCTTTTTTTGGCTACCTAACCTAACCTTACCTATATATATAGGTTAGGTTAGGTTAGGTAGGGTTGGTTAGGTTCGGTCATATATCTACGTTAATTTTAACTCCAATAAAAAAAATTGACCTCATACATAGTGAAAAGGGTAGCTTTATCATTTCATAAGAAAAAAATTATAGTAAATATATTAATTCAGGAAAACTTGGCTTATTAGGCAAATCGGGCCTTGAATAGTAGGCTGAGAAGTGAGTTCTGGCTACTAGGTACGACATATATATATATATATATATATATATATATATATATATATATATATATATATATATTTATATATATATATATATATATATATATATATATATATATATATATATATATATACATATATATATATATTTATATATATATATATAAATATATATATATATATATATATATATATATATATATATATATATATATATATATATATATATATATATATATATTGTGACGATAATCTCCTTCAAGAGATTGAGCCTGCTCTTCCCTCCAAAAATACGTCGATACATCTATATAAAACTACTATGGAAGAAAAATCCAACAACGACAACACCAGCAAGGTTTGCCAGAGCGCAAAACGTATGCAGCCAGGAACACCTGCTCCACCTCAAACCGCCAAACTACCTGTCTTGTCGCCGGCTCATCGCTGATTGGCCGCAGGTCCGGCTGCAACTGCACTCCACCCACCATACTACTTGATGTCTGGGGCCGCCACGACCTCAGTCTTCAGAATATTCCGTGCTTTCGACAGGTTAACACGTCTTGTTGGTAGACTAAAGCCCCAGGCTTACGTGTACTAAGAGAAGTGATAGCTTGAAGCCAATATTCCGGCACCTATTTACTTGTTTCACACTTGTTATTTGTTCATTTGTCTTAACGTAACTTTTCATTTTGTCATTTGATTATTCTTATTACTTTGATTGATTTTATTATACGAATTTGTATGTCCATTTTATTCATGCTTTGCTTTCTTTAACGTAATTAAAATTTCATTGTTAAAATTTACTTGTGTTTTGTGTGTCTTCTCCTTACCTTACCTTACCACAGACGAAGTTCCAGATTCTATTTTTTTTTTCTATATGTGACGAGGCCATACCCCTAGCTTTTGAACAGCCGAACACCAACGCGTTACCGTCACAATATATATATTATATATATATATATATATATATATATAATATATATATATATATATATATATATATATATATATATATATATATATATGACAATGTCAGACCACGGAGGAAAATGAAACAGGAAATTTCCTTAAGTACTTTCGTATATTAAATACATCTTCAGAAGGAATTCCTTCATTCCTTCTGAAGATGTATTTAATATACGAAAGTACTTAAGGAAATTTCCTGTTTCATTTTCCTCCGTGGTCTGACATTGTCACATTCTTAATCACGTGTTTATTTTCGTGATATATATATATATATATATATATATATATATATATATATATATATATATATATATATATATATATATATATATATATATATATACATTTCCTTGAGTGGATCTCCACCTGGAGGACAGATTGTTCGGTGTATAGATAACGTGAATATTTGTGAGTTGTAACTTAATAGGATACATTTGTAACGTTCGTTATAATAACGTCGAAAACACGACCCATCAGTTGAGAGGACGGGTTACCCAACGAACCAAAACAGCATTGAGAAACACAGGGATACCACCCTCGGGGCCATGATTCTTATAACGCTAAGAGGATCCTTGAGATGACCTCCTTCCCCCCACCTCTTGTGAAATTATGGTTAATGTCAATACATTTCCAACATTGAATTTGTTTGCAATAGAAAAATTACCGTGGATATAAGAACTTGACCCAGAGCCTGTGATGCACATATGTTTTGTGTAGACATAAATATTCTACTTTTTAGGCAGAACCTGCATTGTTTTATGCATGTCTAGTCTGCCTGCATTCATAACGTCAAAATGCAGGCAGTTCGTAAAACAAATGTCGATAAGTTAATTTATGGTAAATTCTAATATAAAATATTATTTAGAATACTACCCATTTCTGTTTCATTATCTGTTAAAATGATCTGACCGCTTGGAATGGTCCAATTCTCTTTGACCATCTCTTGATAGATTTGGAAGAACCCTGTGGAATAGGACTGTACCTCTCTCGTCGCCAACGCAATATACTTCATATACATTTAGTTTCCTTGCCGTTTTCCTATTAATTTTCTTGCTAGTTTGAACCGGAATTTAAAATACTCTTTTTCCAGGTTTTCTTCTCATACACGTACTTTTTTAAGCTAAGGGAGGTCCCTTAATTTTCCTTCATATATGGGCTATTTTGATCCTTAAATATTTTTAATACAATTTTTTTATGAAATTCTTAATTCTTAGCAACTCTTTGAACCAAGACATTATTATTGTAATGGAGAGATGGCCACTCTGGGGTCCCTAATGATCTTACAACCCACCTTTTTAAAAATTCCGAGATAATGTTGTACTGATATCCGAGGAGCTTGGAGCCTCCAGGGATGAAACAGTGTGGCTGTAGAAAGCCTCTTTGCCAGCTGCTCTGGCGGGCATCTGTACGTCTTTTGGTTAGATCTGGAAATACATTTTATATAAAAGTTGAATTCACTGAACCGATTTCATGATCTTTAAGTGTTTGCCTGTACGTAAAGTCTCTGCGGGGTTTATACATGTGTAAAATATTTAATTATTAGTGGGTATTTTTTAGAATGCAAAATTTTTGTTGCCAGTGAATTATCTTCATAGATAAAGAGGAAATGTCAAGAGAAATAACATATCTAGTATTTTGTTTTATACCATTATGCTTCCAGTACGGGGTCCAGCACTGAATAAATGAAACATAAGGTCAGTTAACTATCGTGGCATAAGTAAGAAACTACATTTCGCAATACTGACCTGCTTTATTTACCCTTCAATATAATGATAGATATTCACAGCCTGGTCTTCCATCTCGTCATTATATATTTCTTCGTCTCTTAAATATATAACCCCTCTCTCCCACCCACCCCTCACACCCGTCACCCCCCCCCCCCCCACACACACCCGTCACCCTCCCCCCTCACACCCGTCCCCCACACACCCGCCGCCCCCCCACCCCTTACACCCGTGACCCACACCCCTCACACCCGTCACCCACCACTCTCCTGCCCCTCGCCACCTCCAAGAGACCTAACATTGACCAGGACCACCTTCGCCGGCCTCCCAGGGGCCCCTTCCTGCGGCGGCCGAGGACCTTTGACCAGCTGTCGTCCAACAAACAACATTAAGAGCGAGTCAACACCCTGACCACTTGATTACAGGGGACGTGCAAGGCCTACTGGTGCTGCGTCAGGAAAATGCCTGTCGGAGGCACGGAGGTGCATGTTGGAGAGGTGGTGATGAGACGTGCCCAGACTACTACTGCTGCTACTGCTGTGGTGTGGCGTGCTGCTGAATTTGCGGAGTACACTGCTGCAGCGACTGGAACCCCGGGTGTCGAATTATCTATCTAAACGGTGACTCAATATATATATATATATATATATATATATATATATATATATATATATATATATATATATATATATATATATATATTTATATATATATATTATATTTATATATAGATCTAAACATTCCCTCTAATGCGTTATGCGTGGTTTCCTCCGAGGCTATGGGTCCCCTTCTTCCAGCTAGAGGTATATATATATATATATATATATATATATATATATATATATATATATATATATATATATATATATATATATATATATAAATATATATATATATATATATATATATATATATATATATATATATATATATACAATCTTTGGACAACACCCACCAGTGGGACTCGAACCCAGAAAGCACAACTACCTTCCAGTAGCTGGCATAACTAGTATGCTTTAACCCACTACGCCATCAGACCTTACAAAAGAAGTAGATAGTTCGAGATATATATATCTCAAACATCTCTACCTCCCGAAGGCACCAGATGAGTGAGGGGTCAGTCTGCAATTTTCGTCAAGCCACTGTCAATGTGAGAGAACTCGTGTCCAGCTTATAAGCCTATACTTGCATAAACCACAAGTGAAGATAAACAATCTTTGGACAACACCCACCAGTGGGACTCGAACCCAGAAAGCACAACTACCTTCCAGTAGCTGGCATAACTAGTATGCTTTAACCCACTACGCCATCAGACCTTACAAAAGAAGTAGATAGTTCGAGATATATATATCTCAAACATCTCTACCTCCCGAAGGCACCAGATGAGTGAGGGGTCAGTCTGCAATTTTCGTCAAGCCACTGTCAACTGTGAGCCACTGTGCTTTCTGGGTTCGAGTCCCACTGGTGGGTGTTGTCCAAAGATTGTTTATCTTCACTTGTGGTTTATGCAAGTATAGGCTTATAAGCTGGACACGAGTTCTCTCACATTGACAGTGGCTTGACGAAAATTGCAGACTGACCCCTCACTCATCTGGTGCCTTCGGGAGGTAGAGATGTTTGAGATATATATATCTCGAACTATCTACTTCTTTTGTAAGGTCTGATGGCGTAGTGGGTTAAAGCATACTAGTTATGCCAGCTACTGGAAGGTAGTTGTGCTTTCTGGGTTCGAGTCCCACTGGTGGGTGTTGTCCAAAGATTGTTTATCTTCACTTGTGGTTTATGCAAGTATAGGCTTATAAGCTGGACACGAGTTCTCTCACATTGACAGTGGCTTGACGAAAATTGCAGACTGACCCCTCACTCATCTGGTGCCTTCGGGAGGTAGAGATGTTTGAGATATATATATCTCGAACTATCTACTTCTTTTGTAAGGTCTGATGGCGTAGTGGGTTAAAGCATACTAGTTATGCCAGCTACTGGAAGGTAGTTGTGCTTTCTGGGTTCGAGTCCCACTGGTGGGTGTTGTCCAAAGATTGTTTATCTTCACTTGTGGTTTATGCAAGTATAGGCTTATAAGCTGGACACGAGTTCTCTCACATTGACAGTGGCTTGACGAAAATTGCAGACTGACCCCTCACTCATCTGGTGCCTTCGGGAGGTAGAGATGTTTGAGATATATATATCTCGAACTATCTACTTCTTTTGTAAGGTCTGATGGCGTAGTGGGTTAAAGCATACTAGTTATGCCAGCTACTGGAAGGTAGTTGTGCTTTCTGGGTTCGAGTCCCACTGGTGGGTGTTGTCCAAAGATTGTTTATCTTCACTTGTGGTTTATGCAAGTATAGGCTTATAAGCTGGACACGAGTTCTCTCACATTGACAGTGGCTTGACGAAAATTGCAGACTGACCCCTCACTCATCTGGTGCCTTCGGGAGGTAGAGATGTTTGAGATATATATATCTCGAACTATCTACTTCTTTTGTAAGGTCTGATGGCGTAGTGGGTTAAAGCATACTAGTTATGCCAGCTACTGGAAGGTAGTTGTGCTTTCTGGGTTCGAGTCCCACTGGTGGGTGTTGTCCAAAGATTGTTTATCTTCACTTGTGGTTTATGCAAGTATAGGCTTATAAGCTGGACACGAGTTCTCTCACATTGACAGTGGCTTGACGAAAATTGCAGACTGACCCCTCACTCATCTGGTGCCTTCGGGAGGTAGAGATGTTTGAGATATATATATCTCGAACTATCTACTTCTTTTGTAAGGTCTGATGGCGTAGTGGGTTAAAGCATACTAGTTATGCCAGCTACTGGAAGGTAGTTGTGCTTTCTGGGTTCGAGTCCCACTGGTGGGTGTTGTCCAAAGATTGTTTATCTTCACTTGTGGTTTATGCAAGTATAGGCTTATAAGCTGGACACGAGTTCTCTCACATTGACAGTGGCTTGACGAAAATTGCAGACTGACCCCTCACTCATCTGGTGCCTTCGGGAGGTAGAGATGTTTGAGATATATATATCTCGAACTATCTACTTCTTTTGTAAGGTCTGATGGCGTAGTGGGTTAAAGCATACTAGTTATGCCAGCTACTGGAAGGTAGTTGTGCTTTCTGGGTTCGAGTCCCACTGGTGGGTGTTGTCCAAAGATTGTTTATCTTCACTTGTGGTTTATGCAAGTATAGGCTTATAAGCTGGACACGAGTTCTCTCACATTGACAGTGGCTTGACGAAAATTGCAGACTGACCCCTCACTCATCTGGTGCCTTCGGGAGGTAGAGATGTTTGAGATATATATATCTCGAACTATCGACTTCTTTTGTAAGGTCTGATGGCGTAGTGGGTTAAAGCATACTAGTTATGCCAGCTACTGGAAGGTAGTTGTGCTTTCTGGGTTCGAGTCCCACTGGTGGGTGTTGTCCAAAGATTGTTTATCTTCACTTGTGGTTTATGCAAGTATAGGCTTATAAGCTGGACACGAGTTCTCTCACATTGACAGTGGCTTGACGAAAATTGCAGACTGACCCCTCACTCATCTGGTGCCTTCGGGAGGTAGAGATGTTTGAGATATATATATCTCGAACTATCTACTTCTTTTGTAAGGTCTGATGGCGTAGTGGGTTAAAGCATACTAGTTATGCCAGCTACTGGAAGGTAGTTGTGCTTTCTGGGTTCGAGTCCCACTGGTGGGTGTTGTCCAAAGATTGTTTATCTTCACTTGTGGTTTATGCAAGTATAGGCTTATAAGCTGGACACGAGTTCTCTCACATTGACAGTGGCTTGACGAAAATTGCAGACTGACCCCTCACTCATCTGGTGCCTTCGGGAGGTAGAGATGTTTGAGATATATATATCTCGAACTATCTACTTCTTTTGTAAGGTCTGATGGCGTAGTGGGTTAAAGCATACTAGTTATGCCAGCTACTGGAAGGTAGTTGTGCTTTCTGGGTTCGAGTCCCACTGGTGGGTGTTGTCCAAAGATTGTTTATCTTCACTTGTGGTTTATGCAAGTATAGGCTTATAAGCTGGACACGAGTTCTCTCACATTGACAGTGGCTTGACGAAAATTGCAGACTGACCCCTCACTCATCTGGTGCCTTCGGGAGGTAGAGATGTTTGAGATATATATATCTCGAACTATCTACTTCTTTTGTAAGGTCTGATGGCGTAGTGGGTTAAAGCATACTAGTTATGCCAGCTACTGGAAGGTAGTTGTGCTTTCTGGGTTCGAGTCCCACTGGTGGGTGTTGTCCAAAGATTGTTTATCTTCACTTGTGGTTTATGCAAGTATAGGCTTATAAGCTGGACACGAGTTCTCTCACATTGACAGTGGCTTGACGAAAATTGCAGACTGACCCCTCACTCATCTGGTGCCTTCGGGAGGTAGAGATGTTTGAGATATATATATCTCGAACTATCTACTTCTTTTGTAAGGTCTGATGGCGTAGTGGGTTAAAGCATACTAGTTATGCCAGCTACTGGAAGGTAGTTGTGCTTTCTGGGTTCGAGTCCCACTGGTGGGTGTTGTCCAAAGATTGTTTATCTTCACTTGTGGTTTATGCAAGTATAGGCTTATAAGCTGGACACGAGTTCTCTCACATTGACAGTGGCTTGACGAAAATTGCAGACTGACCCCTCACTCATCTGGTGCCTTCGGGAGGTAGAGATGTTTGAGATATATATATCTCGAACTATCTACTTCTTTTGTAAGGTCTGATGGCGTAGTGGGTTAAAGCATACTAGTTATGCCAGCTACTGGAAGGTAGTTGTGCTTTCTGGGTTCGAGTCCCACTGGTGGGTGTTGTCCAAAGATTGTTTATCTTCACTTGTGGTTTATGCAAGTATAGGCTTATAAGCTGGACACGAGTTCTCTCACATTGACAGTGGCTTGACGAAAATTGCAGACTGACCCCTCACTCATCTGGTGCCTTCGGGAGGTAGAGATGTTTGAGATATATATATCTCGAACTATCTACTTCTTTTGTAAGGTCTGATGGCGTAGTGGGTTAAAGCATACTAGTTATGCCAGCTACTGGAAGGTAGTTGTGCTTTCTGGGTTCGAGTCCCACTGGTGGGTGTTGTCCAAAGATTGTTTATCTTCACTTGTGGTTTATGCAAGTATAGGCTTATAAGCTGGACACGAGTTCTCTCACATTGACAGTGGCTTGACGAAAATTGCAGACTGACCCCTCACTCATCTGGTGCCTTCGGGAGGTAGAGATGTTTGAGATATATATATCTCGAACTATCTACTTCTTTTGTAAGGTCTGATGGCGTAGTGGGTTAAAGCATACTAGTTATGCCAGCTACTGGAAGGTAGATGTGCTTTCTGGGTTCGAGTCCCACTGGTGGGTGTTGTCCAAAGATTGTTTATCTTCACTTGTGGTTTATGCAAGTATAGGCTTATAAGCTGGACACGAGTTCTCTCACATTGACAGTGGCTTGACGAAAATTGCAGACTGACCCCTCACTCATCTGGTGCCTTCGGGAGGTAGAGATGTTTGAGATATATATATCTCGAACTATCTACTTCTTTTGTAAGGTCTGATGGCGTAGTGGGTTAAAGCATACTAGTTATGCCAGCTACTGGAAGGTAGTTGTGCTTTCTGGGTTCGAGTCCCACTGGTGGGTGTTGTCCAAAGATTGTTTATCTTCACTTGTGGTTTATGCAAGTATAGGCTTATAAGCTGGACACGAGTTCTCTCACATTGACAGTGGCTTGACGAAAATTGCAGACTGACCCCTCACTCATCTGGTGCCTTCGGGAGGTAGAGATGTTTGAGATATATATATCTCGAACTATCTACTTCTTTTGTAAGGTCTGATGGCGTAGTGGGTTAAAGCATACTAGTTATGCCAGCTACTGGAAGGTAGTTGTGCTTTCTGGGTTCGAGTCCCACTGGTGGGTGTTGTCCAAAGATTGTTTATCTTCACTTGTGGTTTATGCAAGTATAGGCTTATAAGCTGGACACGAGTTCTCTCACATTGACAGTGGCTTGACGAAAATTGCAGACTGACCCCTCACTCATCTGGTGCCTTCGGGAGGTAGAGATGTTTGAGATATATATATCTCGAACTATCTACTTCTTTTGTAAGGTCTGATGGCGTAGTGGGTTAAAGCATACTAGTTATGCCAGCTACTGGAAGGTAGTTGTGCTTTCTGGGTTCGAGTCCCACTGGTGGGTGTTGTCCAAAGATTGTTTATCTTCACTTGTGGTTTATGCAAGTATAGGCTTATAAGCTGGACACGAGTTCTCTCACATTGACAGTGGCTTGACGAAAATTGCAGACTGACCCCTCACTCATCTGGTGCCTTCGGGAGGTAGAGATGTTTGAGATATATATATCTCGAACTATCTACTTCTTTTGTAAGGTCTGATGGCGTAGTGGGTTAAAGCATACTAGTTATGCCAGCTACTGGAAGGTAGTTGTGCTTTCTGGGTTCGAGTCCCACTGGTGGGTGTTGTCCAAAGATTGTTTATCTTCACTTGTGGTTTATGCAAGTATAGGCTTATAAGCTGGACACGAGTTCTCTCACATTGACAGTGGCTTGACGAAAATTGCAGACTGACCCCTCACTCATCTGGTGCCTTCGGGAGGTAGAGATGTTTGAGATATATATATCTCGAACTATCTACTTCTTTTGTAAGGTCTGATGGCGTAGTGGGTTAAAGCATACTAGTTATGCCAGCTACTGGAAGGTAGTTGTGCTTTCTGGGTTCGAGTCCCACTGGTGGGTGTTGTCCAAAGATTGTTTATCTTCACTTGTGGTTTATGCAAGTATAGGCTTATAAGCTGGACACGAGTTCTCTCACATTGACAGTGGCTTGACGAAAATTGCAGACTGACCCCTCACTCATCTGGTGCCTTCGGGAGGTAGAGATGTTTGAGATATATATATCTCGAACTATCTACTTCTTTTGTAAGGTCTGATGGCGTAGTGGGTTAAAGCATACTAGTTATGCCAGCTACTGGAAGGTAGTTGTGCTTTCTGGGTTCGAGTCCCACTGGTGGGTGTTGTCCAAAGATTGTTTATCTTCACTTGTGGTTTATGCAAGTATAGGCTTATATATATATATATATATATATATATATATATATATATATATATATATATATATATATTCAATTGGAACGTAACACAAGAGTAGAGGCCGCTTTAGAAAACCTATTGGGGCAAGTGAGGTAGCGTCCATTATATTCAGGGCCCCCTTACTTACTGCCGGAATATCCCTATTAAGGGTTGCCCATAGCAGAAGTTCATCAAGGAGCACAGAGGAATCACATTAACGCGATGTATCAATTGAAATATCAGTTGGAGCCAATGGGAGGATTCGAACCTGCACCCTGGGTATTCCCAAGCACACATCCTTAAGGACCATGATACACCACAAAAGTAATGTAATCTGGGATAATATATATTTTCTATAATGAGAAAGAAAGCTTGATTGGTCCCCCCAAGCAATAAAACACTTAAGAACTCTATGACCCGAGCAGAGTTCGAACTTGCATTACCAAGGATCATTCTTCACTGCGTACCAACCTGTTTTCAGGGAGGGGATCCGCTCAAGGAAATGGATTGGAGACGTCTACATAATTAGTCCTATTATCTACCTTCTATCCAGGGTTAGGTTAGGTTAAGGTTACTTTAGGGTCAGGTTTGGTTTGATTAGGTTGGGTTAAGTTTCATTACGCTCTGTTACGTTAGTATGGTGTATTGTTGTTGATCATGTGAAATATGGAATTCGAAAACTATTTCAGTGTGTCCGAGAATTCTGTTTACAGAAAACAAAATTTCTTCAAAATGAACGTTTTCAGCATACATTTCTTTTTATATTTTAAACCAATGATTTAAAATACACTAACGTTATAAGTTGAAAATCCCGAACTTTCAAACCTGCTCTCTCTCTACACCCGCGCCCTCTTCCAGAATTATATCTCCCCATCCCTCTACCTTCCCCATCCTTTCCAAACCCTTTGGACATCAAAGCGAAGTATCTGTTTACGATAAAGGTTCATATAGTAATTTACATTTATTACTGGAACCGTAATATGCTGTCAGATCATCACAAATATCTTGACAACTATCCAGGTGTTGAAAAGGAAAAACTGTTTCTCATGATAATGGATTTGCTGCATGGACAGACTCCGAAGGGGGGTTCGTATGCTTATAGTCAGAGTTAAAAGTTGGATTTTTGACGGAGTGGCAAATCAAGTGAACGGGGTGCACACACACACACACTCCTCACCTTTCGTAAATAACGCCACGTGTCCATCCCGTGAAGCTGCGCCACCCATACTATAGCACCACAACCCTTTCTTTCATTCCAGTCTCGTACGTTTCCGTGGCCATATTCGTCTAACACGTTCCAGCCACCCCACATCCTCGCCAGTCCACACCCTCGCCACCCCACACCCTCGCCACCCCAAACCCTCGCCAGTCCAATAAGAGTATACTACAGCCACACCCAGGCCGGCCCTACAACACCCTACCACTTCACCACCACGATATAACCACTCCCTGATTGCTATCCCTCCCCACCATTAAACCCCCGCTGTCCTTAATCCCACTTGTGGCGAAAATTCCCCTCTTCCCTCCCGTATATTTCATTTCCCAGCATTACCAACGCTATTCCTCTTTTTCCTTTCTTCATATTCCCCCCCGGCATTTTCTCGTCTCTCCCTTTTTCCCTTCACCGTTCCATACTCTTCACTATATTTTCGCTTCTCACTCCCTTCCCTACTCAGTTCCCGGTAACCCTCCCACTTTGTTTTACTGTATATTCCCCTTCCTTCCTCCCTCCGTTCTTTCTTCCCTTCTCCTTATCATTTATTCATCACACCATTCCATTCCCCTCCATTGTTTCTGCTTCACTCCCCCCTTCTCGGCATTCCTCTCCCTTACGTCACATTTGAAATCTTTAACCCACTCTTGCTCTCAATCCCTCCATACCTAATAGTTCCTACCGCCCTCCATCCTTCCTCTCGCTACTGTATGTACTACTAGTACTAGGAGTACCAATACTACACACCCTAGGAGTACCAGTACTACACAAGGAGTACTACTATTACTACTACTACTACTCATTCCTTACCTATTTCAGGAAGAGATAGGAGAGGATATTCAAAGAGCTATATAGAGTAGTCAAGGAGAATGAAAAAGAAAAACCAAAAGTATTATAAATATTAATAAAGCTCGAGCTACAGCAGGATAGCAGGCGATAGAGATAACGAAGAAGATATAAATTAATTTGAAAGCAACTGTATCTCTTTTTCTCTGTATCCCTTGAGAGCCATGTACCTGTATCAACATTTCTTTATCTCATATCCGGTATTTAGTTTTATGTCGTTGATCTACAGAGCATAAAACCATTCATACATATTTTCTTCGTAGTTGGGGAAAAAATTTGGGTTTTTTGTCCTTTCAAGTGTGGCAAAAATTCGTGTAGCCACAGTAATTACTTTTGAGTTTTTCGCTCCACACATACTTGTCGTTACTTTTGATTACTTTGTTGGCCGGGAAAACTAATGCATTCTTATGCATTGTTGCTGTTATTACATTCACGGGATTATGTCTGCCTAGCCAGCATCCAGCGCTCAGGTGCTTAGCATCATCTGTATGTCAGCCAGCCAGTCATTCGGCCTGCCTTCTTGCTAGCCAGCCTTTCTGACAGTCGGCCAGATAGCTAGCCAGCCAGAAGTCATCGACTCAAGCGTTTGTAATTCAAACAGCTAAAACACAGCATGCCAGCTATACATAACTTAGTCAACTAGATAAACAACACAGCTGGGCAGAATTTAGGCAATCTAGAACACAAATAAGCAGTCGGAACCCAGTCACCCAGAAGCAATTGAGAACCAGTCAGAAACATGGCATCAAGCCAGTCAATCAAGTCGCTAGAAGACCCCGCCCCCCCCACCCGACCCCCTCCTACAGTCATCGCCCACCCACTCAGAACCCACCACTTATTTAGATATCAACCATCTAGCCAATGGGTGTTAATGTCTTTTAACAAGGCACTTCAGCCGGGAATATGTAGCAACGATGGTGCAGGACGATTACGTACGAGAGAACATAAACAAGTTGTACTATAAGTAAATAATGCAAGTACTAGGATGGAGTTTGATAGCTCTTACCACGAGAGTGAAGCCTATGGGAAAACGGGACTGACCAGAGGAGCCCACACCGTCATATTTGACATGGAATGGTTAAGTACTCAATATGTATCTTGAGGCAAGGCTGTCCCAGGAACCTGCCACGGTGGAAACTGTATTCCGTCTCTGGCGGAGAGAGGTGGGTTGTGGTGGCGAGATATAAGGCCTGGTTCACGTTCTCCAGCCTGGCACCAGAACTGTGGCGAGGTTCAATACACACTCACACGGTTTCTCCTCCAGGTGTGTGTGATGTAGCCTGGGAGATATGTCTAGGACTGCAGATACCAAAATCTCACATGTTCACTGCATTGTTTACCATTCATTTTCTTTATATCTGATATACTTTCCATTTCCAGTCTCAATACTAATTGGAATATCCATTTTTGGACATCACTTTGTTTTCTTTGGCCTTATTCTCCCTTATTTAGCGTACACGCGCACGTATTGACCACTTACTGCGTTCCTCATATAGACGCGCGGTCGATAATATCACCACAGAAACCGTGACGGGGGACTAATTATATACTGGCCCCCTTAATTACCCGCTCAATATTGCTGGCGAGAGGGGCGCGCTGTGGGAGGCAGTGGAGGCTGCGGTGTACAGCAGCTGCTTGTCAACAAACATGTTCTTTCTTTTCATTTAATTATTAGCACTATTCGTGGGGGAAAATATACCAAGAATGGCATAAGCCATAAGCAAAAAAAGCCTTGTTTGCTGATGTAAGTTTTGTTAAATCTATTTCGCTGTTTTAATACGGGTGTTACAGTGTGGCTGTCCTGTGTGTGTCTAGTAGGGGTTCCGGGGGTCACTGCCCCCCTCCTAGCCCCGTCTCTGATTAGCTACCATTGTTATGCTAGTACTGCTGATCTAGTGTGGCTAGATTGGTACTTCCAAGATAGTACTAGAAAGCTAGTGATAATACATTAGTGAGCATAAGTTAGTACTGCTTGGTTAGTGAGTATGCGTTAGTACGCCTAAGTTTGCGTGGATTTGCTAGTGCAGTTACCAAGTTATAATCCAGAGAGAGTAGCCGTGCTAGGGCAACGAACCTTAATAGCAGGCTTCAGCCTCCCCCAGTAGCCACAGCGGGGCGCTATTCGCCACGCTAACAGCTCTTCCATGTCCCCCTTTCCTCTCACTACCTGACCTGAGCTGAAGGTTGCCTGGAAGCCGGCGGGAACTGGCCAAGAATTATTTTCTGAAATTTGGCGAAAACGTGCCTTGGACATTGTTGGCAAAGCGAGTGAATCTTCGCATGGACTTGGTAGAAGTTTTACAGTGGAAGTGGTTTGAAAATAGCCAGAACTTGGCTAGAACTTAATCTGGAAATTTATGAACCCCAAAACTTTTTATTTTTCAGCTACATCCGGCAAACGACGAACTGACATATTTCCTCTGTAGTCCCTCTGAAAGTTTTCTGAAAGTTATAGCATTGTTCTAAAGCTTTCAGAGTCTGCTGAAGAGTTCCTTGGTGTCTATCCATGTGAGGGAGATAGCCTGCATGATGTCTCTTAGCTCCAGCAATATGCAAGCGAGTGTTTTCCAGGCTGACTGGAAGATGGTTGGAATTGAACATGTAAAATGAGTGGAGAGTACTAATAACATTTACCGAAACATCTGTAGCTTTACTGCAAATTGATTGACTTCAGATACATCGATCTGAATTTGGAAATCTCTCTGGAAACTCTCCTGGAAAGCCTCTTGAGAACTCTGAGACCTGCTACAACTTTTCCGGCTCGAACTTCTGCAGAAGTCAAACTCTAGCTTTCTTGAAGCACACCGCAGTTTATCACAGCCTTCACAATAGATCCCTGGAGGCTAATAAAGCCGCTAAGGGAATCTTCAGAAGGTTTCCGAGACATGGTAGTTGAGTGAGACCTCTCATTTTCCGTGGTCTGGGCAGAGACCCATCGGCCCAGTTTGATTGTCATTGGTGTGACGTGTCTATTCATCTTCTCAGTGTATCATGCTATATAAACCTCTAACATACATTTGGTGCCTTAGGCACCAACATCTTCCCCGTCACCAGATTCCCTTTTGATATGGTACCTTTCCTTTTCTCCCTGATTTTTTCCCTTTGGTAAAGCTTTTCTCCTTGGCCAGCAGATTTTTTTATTGGCTTCGTATTTCAACTAAGGTCTACAATAAACGAAACAAAAATTACACTACATCATCCTTAGTAAATAGACTCATCTCAACCCAACCTAAGATCTAATGTGTTTTATGTATGGTGTGCGCGAGGTAAGTGTTTACGGGTTAGTCATGCCCGTACCACCTATTGGGTGGCTTGATCTCTATCAATCGAGATAAGTGTCATTAGTATGACGTTATAACAAATGCAGGAAAAGGTGTTTAAATCCAACTGGGTATTTATTTCTCCGGCATTAGGAGACGCTACTTCAGCTAATAGATTTCTTTCCGTTAGTAGATTTTACCTCCATTAAACAGATGAATGTCGGTAACAATCCCGACACGCTCTATTTCCCGACAAGCCCTAATCCCGACCAAACATATTCCTCGCCGATCCTAGCCTGGATTAGTTGTTGTCGGGATTTTGGTTTATTCCTTAAATACGTTTTCCTTCAGCTAGTTTCCTCTTAGCAAGGAGGTGTCCCATTAGGCAGAGGGGTTTCCCCCCTCATTCAAGAGGTTATTTCACCTTAGCCATTAGGTTTTTAATCCACCAGTGAGCTACCCCAAGTTAGCAGGTTTTCCCCTTGGATAATAAGTTCCGTTTTTGGTCAGCAGGTTCCACCTTCGGCTTTCATGTTTCCCCTTCGTCATTAAACTCCCCATCGGCCCATTCGTTTCCCCTCGGTCAGCAAGCGTTCCCCCCCCCATGCAGTAGGTTCCCCTCAGTCATCAGGTTCTTCCTTTTAGTACAAGTCCCCTCGGACACAGTAATCTTAGACGAATAGGCTCCCTCTGGATCAAACCTCATATATATAATGATGTCATTGAGTACATGTCCCCTTATTTACCGTCTCATCCAGTCCCCCACATGCGATATTCTCCCCTCGTCCAATACACCTCCCTGGAGACCACGTTTGCTCCCCTTTCTCCCTCCTTCCCTCTCCCTTAATTTGCTTTATTCTGTCTTTGCTTGTCTCCGCCTTTCTTCTATGCTACTTTTCCTTTTCATCGGTATTCTCTTCTCCGTTGTCTCACTCTCTTTCTCTTGCTTATTAACTTTTAGTATTTTTCTTTCAACCTGTTTGCTTCAACTCTTCGTTCTTGTCTTCTTTCATTCAATCTTGCTCTCGATTTCCCTCTTCTTATGTTTACGTTCATTGCTGTCTCGTCACTTGATATTCTCTCTCTATTTCTCTCCCTCCCTCTCGCACTCTACCTGTTTTTATCTTTTTCTTTATTTCTCTCAATTTCTCTGTTCTAAAGCACTCTATTGATCATTCTCTAATCCCAGCTACCTTGTCTCGCTCGCGCCAGCAGGAGAGAGGATGATATTACACTTAATCCTTCGTCAGCAGCGTTGACTCAGCAATCATCGTCAGCAGGGTTGTCGCTGTACCCAGTAAAATGACAGCATTTAGAATAACATTTAATTCTAATTAGAATGGTTACTACCGCAAATCTCACCATCAAACACACTGCTCTTGTTACAGCTGTTAACAACTATTTCATCTACCACATCGCCCTCCTGACCAACCATGCACCACTACTCTGAAAGCCACTATACCTCCTCTGTATCCAGGTTTCTGACACTACAGCCCCCAACCAACCACCATCACTATCATACCACCATTAACTGCATTTCCCCGCCACTGTAATTCCACCACCACCTGCTGTATCTCCTCCTACCACAACACCTCTACATCACACCCTAACTATGGGCTTCAGTTCCTGAATCGGCAATGTGCCTCTGTAACCCTTTCCACCACCGCTCATGGGATGGGTATACATAATAAAGAAATAAAATGAAAAAAAATCCTCCTAACACCACAACGCCGACCTCCATTTAATCCCCCCCCCCCCCTCCCTTAATCCCTTTGATATGAGTTGCCTCGTATGGGCCAATAGGCCATCTGCAGTCACTTGAATTCTTATGTTCTTCGCCTCTAATCATCTAGCTACCTTCTAGCTTCTCATAGCACGTCTTCCCTTCTTTCTCTACCACATGTTTTCTGACTGAGTGACATCTTCGCCTCCTTCTGATTCTACTTCCTTTCCAAGACGGTGTCTTCCCTCTCAAGACGTCTTCAAACATCTCTCTACTTATGCCATAGAAGACCTACAGGAAAACGTCAACAGAGACCAGTGTAAGACCATCTACTGTAAGTTGTGGTTTGGCTGATATTTAATCAAGGTATAATTGACGTTTTAATTATTACTAATGGTTTCCCCGATATGCTTAGCTGAACCTTTTAGAAAGGCATGGTGTAGCCATATGTTATTGATATTAAATAATATTTAATATAGATATGTATCCACATAAATTAGTAGAGTATATTATCATGAAATAATTCCATGCTCTCTCAGTTAAACAGATGTTTGAGAAGTAGATAATGTATTGTACCCAGAGAGTTGGGAAGGGGAAGGGGGGCACTGCTCTCTCTGGGGATGACATCCCTACTTCATCTGTGACAAAGTCATTAGTACCGGCCTGGCCCAGCCTGGCCCAGCCTGGCCCAGCCTGGCCCGACCTGGCCCGGCCTGGCCCAGCCTTTTGCATTTAAGGACAGCATCGACAAACGGAAGCTCAGCCTCTACATCAAGCACCTGCTCAAGTGCCAGCATTACAACACTTCACACGCCCACTTGTTCAGCCATACTGGGCGGACTTCAACACGCTACCCGACTTGGAGTACCTGAGAGATGACGTTCAAGAATATAACTGAGGCCCAGATGCTCTTCCTCACGACCAAAGATCACATTCACTCCAAAAATATCTACCCACTTATGGGCTCTATACTCATGCCCGCGCCACCTCTTGGGTGGCTTAATCTTCATCAATCAATCAATCTTCCTCAGAGTTGAGTGAGCAAAACCCTTTTTTCGAGGTTTACATTAGCTTTGACTCTTTCAGCATAACTTTTACACGTATGCTTTACTCTAACGATCCCCATTGTTCGCATTGTTACGTTCTCCCACACCGACCTATACACTTGCTGTCATTTACGATACGACACAGGCTATTTCTTTTTCTCTTGTCTAAATAAAATAAAAAGCAGCTCTTTGGCCGAACAGACTCCCGTAGGTCGCTGGAAGTAAAGCATGGTGTGAGCACTACGCCTTTTTTCTGAGAGAGAGAGAGAGAGAGAGAGAGAGCGAGAGAGCGAGAGAGAGAGCGAGAGAGAGAGCGAGAGAGCGAGAGAGAGAGCGAGAGAGCGAGAGAGAGAGCTAGAAGGAGAGGAGAGAGAGAGCGAGAGAGAGAGCGAGAGAGAGAGCGAGAGAGAGAGCCAGAGAGAGCAAGAGCAAGCGAGTGAGAGCGAGAGCGAGAGAGAGAGCCAGAGAGAGCAAGAGCAAGCGAGAGAGAGCGAGAGCAAGAGATTTAAGAGAGTACCTAGGCTAGATTCTATAGTACCTAGGCTAGAGTCTAGAGTGTACCAGGCCGGTACTAATGACTTTGCAACAGATGAAGTAGGGATGGCATCCCCAGAGAGAGCAGTGCCCCTTTCTAGCGAGATCGAGAAAGAGCGAGAGCGGGCCAGAGAGCTAGCGAGAAGGAGCGAGAGGGAGCGAGAGATGAATGGGTAAAGGGTTGGAGGAATGGGAGAGAGGAGGGGGGGGGGGGGGCGATCATTATTATTTCAGGCGCGCTGTGGCCACTCGTCCAGAGATTGAGTTAAGCTTGTCAACCATAAAATTGATGGCTAAATTCTGCGGTTGGGAGCGTGGAGGCGGCCCCCGCCATCAACTAACCTGGAAGTGACTGGAATTTTTGCTCACAGCTCCTCCCAGTGTTTTCCTCCCACCCCCCCCACACACGTTCACCCACTACCAGTACCCCCGACGCCCACTCCCACCACCATCTCTACTTCCACCACCACCCCATATCACCACTACTGCTCCACCTCTTAAGAGGCGGGACCAAAGAGCTGAAGATCAGCTCCCGCAAGTATAACTAGGCGAGTACTAGACCTACCAATGAACGCCTCAGGTAGAGCCGTAGAGTGCACCCTTGTGCTCTTACTGTTCAGCTCTCAAACGCCACACACACACAACTCTCTGGAAACGCCAGAGAGCGCTAATAAGAGCTCAAGTTTATCCTACCAAATTTCGAGGCAGGCCTAAAAGATATATCTTGGCGGCCGTTCCGAAGCTCCTGAAAGCCTAAATTAACTACAGTCACCCGTGACCCAATTACACTCACCCTGACCCAACTACAGGTACCCTAACAAAGCTCCAAACAGCAAAACAAAAGCTCCCGGCGGAGCCTAACTAAGGTTAAGGCAAGCTAACACAACTTCAGAAAAGTTAATAAAATGGACAAGTAAATATGATCGTGGAACATGAATCAAGGCAATATGCAACACTTGCAATCATTAACAGTTGCAACGAAAGACAAAACTGAATGAAAACGATGAGAAAAATAATTCAAAATATTTGTTATTGAAAATTTTGGAGAAATTCGAATATTAATTACGTGGACAGACGGACAATCTCAGAGTACCAGATTTATTTACAGCGATACATATATGGTTTCCGTATGAACGAATATATATATATATATATATATATATATATATATATATATATATATATATATATATATATATATATATATATATATATTATAATCTTTGGACAACACCCACCAGTGGGACTCGAACCCAGAAAGCACAACTACCTTCCAGTAGCTGGCATAACTAGTATGCTTTAACCCACTACGCCATCAGACCTTACAAAAGAAGTAGATAGTTCGAGATATATATCTCAAACATCTCTACCTCCCGAAGGCACCAGATGAGTGAGGGGTCAGTCTGCATTTTTCGTCAAGCCACTGTCAATGTGAGAGAACTCGTGTCCAGCTTATAAGCCTATACTTGCATAAACCACAAGTGAAGATAAACAATCTTTGGACAACACCCACCAGTGGGACTCGAACCCAGAAAGCACAACTACCTTCCAGTAGCTGGCATAACTAGTATGCTTTAACCCACTACGCCATCAGACCTTACAAAAGAAGTAGATAGTTCGAGATATATATCTCAAACATCTCTACCTCCCGAAGGCACCAGATGAGTGAGGGGTCAGTCTGCATTTTTCGTCAAGCCACTGTCAATGTGAGAGAACTCGTGTCCAGCTTATAAGCCTATACTTGCATAAACCACAAGTGAAGATAAACAATCTTTGGACAACACCCACCAGTGGGACTCGAACCCAGAAAGCACAACTACCTTCCAGTAGCTGGCATAACTAGTATGCTTTAACCCACTACGCCATCAGACCTTACAAAAGAAGTAGATAGTTCGAGATATATATCTCAAACATCTCTACCTCCCGAAGGCACCAGATGAGTGAGGGGTCAGTCTGCATTTTTCGTCAAGCCACTGTCAATGTGAGAGAACTCGTGTCCAGCTTATAAGCCTATACTTGCATAAACCACAAGTGAAGATAAACAATCTTTGGACAACACCCACCAGTGGGACTCGAACCCAGAAAGCACAACTACCTTCCAGTAGCTGGCATAACTAGTATGCTTTAACCCACTACGCCATCAGACCTTACAAAAGAAGTAGATAGTTCGAGATATATATCTCAAACATCTCAAAATGCAGACTGACCCCTCACTCATCTGGTGCCTTCGGGAGGTAGAGATGTTTGAGATATATATCTCGAACTATCTACTTCTTTTGTAAGGTCTGATGGCGTAGTGGGTTAAAGCATACTAGTTATGCCAGCTACTGGAAGGTAGTTGTGCTTTCTGGGTTCGAGTCCCACTGGTGGGTGTTGTCCAAAGATTGTTTATCTTCACTTGTGGTTTATGCAAGTATAGGCTTATAAGCTGGACACGAGTTCTCTCACATTGACAGTGGCTTGACGAAAAATGCAGACTGACCCCTCACTCATCTGGTGCCTTCGGGAGGTAGAGATGTTTGAGATATATATCTCGAACTATCTACTTCTTTTGTAAGGTCTGATGGCGTAGTGGGTTAAAGCATACTAGTTATGCCAGCTACTGGAAGGTAGTTGTGCCTTCTGGGTTCGAGTCCCACTGGTGGGTGTTGTCCAAAGATTGTTTATCTTCACTTGTGGTTTATGCAAGTATAGGCTTATAAGCTGGACACGAGTTCTCTCACATTGACAGTGGCTTGACGAAAAATGCAGACTGACCCCTCACTCATCTGGTGCCTTCGGGAGGTAGAGATGTTTGAGATATATATCTCGAACTATCTACTTCTTTTGTAAGGTCTGATGGCGTAGTGGGTTAAAGCATACTAGTTATGCCAGCTACTGGAAGGTAGTTGTGCTTTCTGGGTTCGAGTCCCACTGGTGGGTGTTGTCCAAAGATTGTTTATCTTCACTTGTGGTTTATGCAAGTATAGGCTTATAAGCTGGACACGAGTTCTCTCACATTGACAGTGGCTTGACGAAAAATGCAGACTGACCCCTCACTCATCTGGTGCCTTCGGGAGGTAGAGATGTTTGAGATATATATCTCGAACTATCTACTTCTTTTGTAAGGTCTGATGGCGTAGTGGGTTAAAGCATACTAGTTATGCCAGCTACTGGAAGGTAGTTGTGCTTTCTGGGTTCGAGTCCCACTGGTGGGTGTTGTCCAAAGATTGTTTATCTTCACTTGTGGTTTATGCAAGTATAGGCTTATAAGCTTGACACGAGTTCTCTCACATTGACAGTGGCTTGACGAAAAATGCAGACTGACCCCTCACTCATCTGGTGCCTTCGGGAGGTAGAGATGTTTGAGATATATATCTCGAACTATCTACTTCTTTTGTAAGGTCTGATGGCGTAGTGGGTTAAAGCATACTAGTTATGCCAGCTACTGGAAGGTAGTTGTGCTTTCTGGGTTCGAGTCCCACTGGTGGGTGTTGTCCAAAGATTGTTTATCTTCACTTGTGGTTTATGCAAGTATAGGCTTATATATATATTATATATATATATATATATATATATATATATATATATATATATATATATATATTCCCGTTGCTTCTGAGACACTCGGCACCTGGGGTAAGAGTGCCGCCAGTTTTTTGAAGGAACTGGGTTCTAGGCTAATTGAAACAACAAGAGACCCTAGAGCTGCCAGCTTCCTTTTCCAGGGCCTCAGTGTGGCGATACAGAAATGCACACACACATTATATATATTATATAGCCTACTATATATTTTATATATACTTTCAATAACCTACTATATATATATATATATATATATATATATATATATATATATATATATATATATATATATATATATATATATATATATATATATTCATATTTATATTATACACGCAACATTGCTCATGCAATTTAATTCTGACGTAGTTCAGATCAAGGGATTTGCCACTATAGTCGCGTTCGAGCTGTGTTTGGGATAAATGTATTGGGAAAGGGGGGATAAATCCCACACGCAAGGAAGTCCTGCATCTGTATTGGGTTTGTTGCCTTAGTGCTGGTGGATATTGCGGTGGATTGAAATTCTAACCTTTATTCACGTAGTTTTTGGAGCTATGTTTAACAACAATGTTAATGCAAAATATTTTGCTTAAATTATAATGTATTGAGGAATGTACGTGAATGAAGACGTTAAAAATGTATTATCTACATTTAGAGAGGTATGGTAATTATAATGAGGAATAAATTATGAGAATGGAATGAATGGTAAATGAAGGAAACTAGACGCTGGAGGAAAATGAAGCATAGATGAATCAGATGAAAAAACCATTGTGTATGGATGACAACTGTTAACATCACAATGGTCAAAGATCACCATCTTTTTCACAACCTTCACAGACGATGAACACCATGACAACCTTCCCACAGCCTACTAATACCATAACAACCACCGCAGACTATCAACACCAACAACACTTGAAATAATACCACAACCAGAAATTATCCCATGCCAACACAAACTCTTACCACCATCTTCACATCTAACCAACACAACCCTTACAATCACCACCACCACCACCACAATCAACACTAAATCCGCCATAAATCTCTACTGCCACCACAAACAATCGAAACTAACATTAATCCTCTTTGCAAGTTAACAAGGCCGCCATCCCTCACCACAAACTATCAGTACCACCAATACCCTTATCAACAAAACTCACACCTACTAATACACTCACGACTTCCACCAAAATCACTCAACCACAACCACCACCACCACCACCATTAACCACCACCACACGATCATAACTACTTCCACCCCTCACCACACAAGTATCCACTTCTCTCTCAATAAATAAAATTACAATAATTATATTTCCAAACTGATTAAAGCGCCAATTGTCTTCATTCAGATATTTAACAGGAATAAAGTATCAACCTCATTATAAAAGAAGCTTATTATATGATAAAATGCTTTAATTAAAACTCTTAATTACGTCATTGCCCTGAACATAAATATTTCATTAAGTCGGCCTCGTGAGGCTTTCAATAGCGTTTAGTGAACGCAAGTTTTTTTTCCAGCTGAATTAAATATTTACCGGTTTCTTTTTCACTAATCTTTCCAGCCCTTTTATCTTCCTCCCTCCCTTACTATCACTCTCCTCTTCCTTTCTATTTCCTACTCTCAACCCCCCACTCTTTATTCCTCCTCTACTCTCTCCCTAATTTTCCCGTCACAAGAACTTTCAGGTTCCCTTCCCCTCTCCCCCTTCTCCGTGTTCTCCAATAGTGAACACCCACTTCCCTTACTGTACCAGGAAGCAGCAGCTCTCGAGTCAAGAGGAGGAGGAGGAGGAATGGCAGCAGGTGATGAAGAAGGAAGGAGAATTGGGGGATGTAAAGGATAAAAAGTGAGGAGTTGAAGTAGGGAAATGAGGGACAGAAAAAAAAGGGGGAAGGAGAACATGAAAATGAGACACGAAGCAACTAGATGACGATGAGGAAGATTAGATAATTAGGAGAGGCAGAGGAAGTCTAGGAAGAGGAGAATAAATATAAACATTAAAATAAGGAAGGGAAACCGTGTTTGGAAGGAATGACAGTAAAAATGGCTAAAAGAGTAGATGCTGAAGACGGAATGAAAGTAGGAAGAGAGGCAAAAAAAAAAAAAAAAATTGCAGGAGGTAAAAGAGTTTCAGGAGAAAAATTATAGGGAGAGATCAGGACAATCACATATTATAACTAGTTTAACAAAAATTCAAGGTACTTGGACATTGCAGTTTATCGTGTAATATTTACCCCTAAAACGTTTTATGGATAATTCTGTCACAAGTAGATCAACGAAGAAGATGATTTACTAATAAAAGTCAAATCTGGCTTGTATTAGGGTTGCAAAGGCTTCTATCTAGGCTTTTATATTTTGTGTCTAGGCTTACACCAAGGCTCATTTCAAAGCGTGTATCAGAGCTTGCATCAAGGCTTGCGTCAAGGCTTGCATCAACAACTTGCGTCAAGGCTCGCGTCAAGGCTTGCATCAACAACTTGCGTCAAGGCTTGCGTCAAGGCTTGCATCAACAACTTGCGTCAAGGCTTGCGTCAAGGCTTGCATCAACAACTTGCGTCAAGGCTCGCGTCAAGGCTTGCATCAACAACTTGCGTCAAGGCTCGCGTCAAGGCTTGCATCAACAACTTGCGTCAAGGCTCGCGTCAAGGCTTGTATGAAGGTTTGCCCACTGCATCAAAAGTGAGAGTAATCTTGAGGTTTATTGTTGTAAAAAACTTGACAAAACTTTTTACTGGAGTCGAGAACGGAAATTAAGGAAAACTCTGGGATTTAATGAAATTCCTCCCGCTGGCCGATTACATACTTGTCCAGAACTATTCTGTCTCATATTTTTACCTGGCGCGCCTCAAATTTTTCTCCCTATTACGTGTTGAAGCTCAGACAGGAGCCGTAAAGCCAACGAGACGTGGCAGTAAACCCGGCAAGACCTAGTCATAAAGGCCCTCTCCATCACACACCTCCTTCAATACTTCACCTGCCAAGGGCTTCATTCCACCTCCCTCCCACCTGTATCTCTATTTCTTCTTCTGTCTCTATTTTCCCCCCTTTACTGATCGTTTTATTTACCGAAATTACTGTTTCGTCAGAGATATGTATATTATCGACATTCCTTTCATCGTATATCAAGGTTATAACGCCTACAGTCTGTTAAGATTTTTGGGAATGAGCATATCAATCTACCATTCCAGACTGAAAACTTCCTGTCTACCATTACACGTCTGAAATTCTTTTATTGTGTGGCTCATTGACTATTGAATAGCTAATGTTCAATATCTTCCCAAGAGTGAGAGCTAATCCTACCTGCCAGTGAGGAAGAGGCGGCTTGTAGCGCAGGCTGCGTTCATCTGGATATCCCAATACCTACATCTCCCAACAGCCAGTTCTCCCGATTTGACCTGCCTAAAATTCTGAAGTGCTTTAGCTTAACTAAAAGCGTAAGAGCCTTGTCAACCTACACTAAGTATCAAGGCTGATGTTCGGTCTTACGAGCTAATATTGCTCGTAAGATTGCTAATATTGCTAATAATTTCATATGCTCACTTACGGACTGTCAGCTCCAGCAATCACAAAAACTAGGTTAGACAATCTTTATTTATAGACGTCTGAAAATGCATAAATAACAAGAATCCAAATACTCCAATTTTTTCACACAAGCAGAGCGTCACCAGAGATATCCTAACCTACAGCAACGAAATAATCGACAAATACAACAATAAAAGATTAGACATCGACAAATCACTACATATCAAACAATCTCAACAAACAATTAACAACCAGAACAATTTATATATATACTGAAATGCATACATACAAATTAATAGAAACTGTAGAGTTTGCTCTGATTACCAGACACGAGTCTCTTGCCACTTACTCAACAGCACGAAGCTTTGATACCAGGCACAGGTACGTGAGGACTCCCGGCTCCACGGGACACAAGCACATGGAACGCACGACAATAACCGTAAAAGCAACCCTAAAACCCCGTCAGGGAAATGTTCATGCGGGCGTGAGATGGCGAGAGGTGAGAGTGTGATGGGCCGGCGGAGGGCACCCAGGTGGGCCATCCCCTCTCCTTTCTTCCCCTCTCCCTCTCCCCACCATTCATTTCTCCCTCTCTCCTCCCCCCTTCCCCTCTCTCTCTCCCCTCCAGTGTACCACAGTTACCATCAACATTCACGAATATTTAATGCAGCTATGGCATTCCAACCACTTGGGCTGACCGTCACTTCATGCAAGTCAGCGTTCAATCCCCGACTGTCCAAGGGGTTGGGCACCATTCCTTTTCTCTGGTCTCATTTCAAATCCTTATCCTGATCCCTTCCCAATGATATATAGTCGCAATTCTTGGTGCTTTCCCCTCATAATTCCCTCCCTTCCCTCTGGCATCCTAACCGTTTCCAACCTACAGAAAATATGACACCATCAGATTAATTTCTTAGCCAAGAACACCAACAGCTCGAATAGGAGACTAAAAGTATAATATCGGACAACATAGATTCAGAAGTCACAGAGGTGCCCATTCAGCTATAGCTCTGACCCATGATCTATGAGCCGATGACGAAACAATAGCAGTGTAACAGTTCTTAAAGAGATTTTTCGAACGCTTTCGACAAAGTCTGGCACACCGGCCTTATATGTCGTAACTAAGGTTCTCCCCAGATTCACTGTCCCACTTAAGCTGTACAGGCAGCTGAACAGCTAAGTTCAGCATTAGCAGCTAGTCGGGGGGGGGGGGGGCGAATTCAAACTGAAAATGTGAATGCCGAAAAGGAAACTTCCTTTCACACATAAATACAGATGAAGTTCCCCTATTATAGTATGTATCACATATACTGACGAGGAAGCTCAAATAATCTTCCGCCCAGGACAAAGATTAACTGGCTAACAAAAGCAAAGGTGCAACTGAATTCATTAACTTTGAATAAAAAGGAAAATAAGTTCAAACCAACGAAAGTTTTAACTAACACACATTGCAGAAGGAAATCCAGAGCCCATTATCCTTGACATCCACCCAGTGTAACATTACATTGCAGGCAGAATACTTCGACGAGAAAATGGCAGAACAGGAGCCAAGATTAACCTGAATGACGGAATAAGCTAATCAGTAAAAGCCTTAACCAAACTGAGAAGACACCATGACCCTGACACAAGCACACAGCAAGACTTCCATTCGGCCACAAGTCATATTGCCTCCAGTACCGCTACATGCCTGCATCTTAATGAAAACTAAAATGGAAAAAACTATAAAAAATGCAAAATAAGGCTGTAACTATAGAGCAGTAAAGCACCTTTTATCATATGATCGAATCATTCAGGAGCGCCGTAAATCCCTGATTATATAGCCATTGAACATCAGACCACAACATCAAGCAATCAGGATGCTGAATACGATCGAAATTTTAGAAGAACCCAATGCCAGAAGGACTACTCCCACAGCTGGTACCTCAAGAGTTTAGATTTACTCGAGGGCGACCAAGCCCCACTATCCTTAATCCTAAGATTAAATACTGACCAAGAAACCCCCACGAAAAAAGCTACTGTTTATAGGCGTGTTGAAAGAAGTCTCTTTCAGTTCCCGTCTCATCGATATTCCCGAAAGCATATCGACGTTCAATGAAGCATTCAATTATGCGCCCACTATACACTAGTGTTAAACTATCGACTAGAACGTTAAAATTGCAGTGGTTTAGGAAAATGAAAACACCCCAAAATGTATACACGCTTTTTGAGACCAATGAGGACAGGCCTTATAATAGATTGGTTGCGCAGCCTTGGTTCTAATGCTACTAGTTAGATGAAACCAATTTGAATGTTAGCTGACAAGGTGAGCATGGGGCTAGAACCTTATGATGGTCACAAGAATCTGGGATGTTTTAACAGCACGATCTGCACCAGGGAGGGGGCTGGGGTGGGGTGGGGTGGGGTGGAGTGGGGATGGGGTTGGGGGTGGGGGTGGGGGTGGGGGGTGGTGGTGGTGTGGGGGGGGCAGCGGTCGTTACACTTGTGACAGCTCTTCACATGAAGAAACGCGCTCTATCACCATCTTCACACTCACCTTGCTCTCTCCCCCCTCCCTTCCCCACCCCGCTGTATTTGGCAACTGTCTGTCTGTCTGACCGGCGAGACTGCTTCTGTTGATTGTAGGAGTTGTAGTTGTCCAGGATTACAGGTGCCTGTCTCGTATACAGCTGTATTGATGAACAAATTGGTCCATGAAGATTTTTTTTTATACCAAACGGAACGCTTTGAAAAAGACGAATGTCGTTTATGTCCTTATGAGCGATCTTGAAGTAAGTCAGCCCCAAAGACCTAAACACATAGACAAAGCTACAATAGCCATCAAAGCTCCAGGTAATGCACAATGAACAATCTCACAGATCACCTTTCTGCTCAACTGGACCCTCACCAGAGATATCCCGACCAGTAACAACATTATAATGGATACAACGATAATAGAAGATTAGACATAGCCAAAGTACTAAATATCATCACCCATCCAATTGTTAAGAGCCAGCTTACCCTCATGTGCGTCCTACCATCAACACGATCAAAACCAATCTATCAGTTTACACAATACTTGCTGTCCCAGTCGACCAGTAAGATTGAAAGGACATACTGCATAGTCCATTTGATTGGATAACATCTCGCTGCTCCTTCGTCCTACCTGTGACATATACTGTCACCTGTGCAAATTAATATTTACTTTCCCTTTGCCTCCGAAGATGTTAATAAGTGTCCTAGGAAAACATGCGTCATGTCCATTAAAATTGTAAAATAAACTTTGGAGAGTTAATTTTTTGTTAAATTTTCCTTCCCAATTGAAGAACAGCTTAAATTAAGACATACAAAAGATAATTCGTGCTAGAATCATTCACTTATCCCACTCATTTGGATTCAGTACCACTTGTCTATAAAAACGAGTGCTTCCAAAACACATTACATAAGTAATAAATAAATGAATTTAATGTGTCTTTCTTCCAGCTACGTAAGTGTGTGTCTTATCCTTCACGCATTTGTTCTCTGATCTTCCTGTCGGGCGTCGCCCAAGACCCACTTATACGGAACGGACCATGGCCAGCAAGCACGAAACTAACCTATGGCTACCGTTTTAATTTTTACATCTGTAAAATATTAAAGAACCCTACATTGTTGCCAGATCAGAGTGAGAAATATTTCCGACACCGTGACTAACCAATAGAATATATAACCTTCACCGTTTCCCTATGATAGGGTAGGTCTACACCTCGAGATAATAAAAAACTCTCGTTTGTTGAATTTTCTGGTACCTCTTTGCCTGTCTGCGTTCAATCCCCGAGCGTCCAAGTGATTGGACACCATTTCTTCCCCCCTCCCCCCCCCTCTGTCCCATCCCAAATCTTTAACCAGATCCCTTCCAAGTGCTATATAGTCGTAATGGCTTGACACTTTCCCCCTCTGATCATTCCCGTTCCTTTCGTCTGACGTGTCTGTCCCTCTCACTGTCTTGTTTCATACGTGTCTGAGTCCCCGCCTGCTCTCTTTTCTGTCTGTCTGTCAAAGTATAAAGCCACCACGAACAAACACCTCAATTGCATGGACGAAATTAGACCACGGACTTAATCATAGAGACAGTGCAGCGGCGCTTGCAACAGGGATAAAGAAATAAGAGAGGTGGGCATAAAAGGATGAATGTATGAATGTGTGCGAGAGGGAGAGAGTGAGTTAGAGAGAGCGAGAGCAAGAGAGCAAGAGCGAGGGAGCGAAAGAGCCAGAGCGAGAGAGCAAGAGCGAGAGAGCAAGAGCGAGAGAGCAAGAGCGAGAGAGCCAGAGCGAGAGAGCCAGAGCGAGAGAGCAAGAGCGAGAGAGCGAGAGCGAGAGAGCAAAAACAAGAGAGAGACAGAGAGAGCGAGAAGAAGAGAGGGCAAGAGAGATAGTGAGGGCGAGAGAGAAAGCGAGGGCGAGAGAGAGCCAGGGCAAGAGAGAGCCAGAGCAAGAGAGCGAGAGCAAGAGAGCGAGAGAGGGCGAGAGCAAGAGAGCGAGAGCGAGAGCAAGAGAGCGAGAGCAAGAGAAAGCGAGAGCAAGAGAGAGCGAGAGCAAAACAGAGCAAGAGCGAGAGAACAAGTGCGTTCACATTGATATTACGAAAAATACGCAATACAATTTTAAAATTCTTTTGAAAAAAAAAATCAGAATTTCATTTCCATTCCGGGAGAACCAAAAAATTAAAAAACAACACTAACACTTGTATTAAACAATTATATAAAAAAAGTGTATTGTTAGGAGCAATAATCCATCTCCTGATGGTTCCACGAGGTAGTTGATCTTGACTGTTAAACCTCGACTAGGATTGACTGGGAGAACTTCTTACCCGGAAAATATATAATAAAGAAAATGGAAAGGAATGAAAGAAAAAGTTGATGAGAGTTCAATAAGCAGCTTTAGGAAAGATTGCACACCAGTGAACACAAGATGAATGGACGTTATTGGCATTTATTGACACCAGACGCTGGAAAGGCGGAGCTAGGGAGCTAATGCTCGACTTTGAGAACGCATATAGTTCTCAAAGGTATGAATATCAACCCAGTATGAATATTGGTATGAATATCAACCCAGTATGAATATTGGTATGAATATCAACCCAGTATGAATATTGGTATGAATATCAACCCAGATGTACATCTGGGTTGATATTCATACAAGCATGGACGCACGTGAACTTAAAAATAACACACACACACCAACACACACACACACACACCAACACACACACACACACACACACACACACACACACACACACACACACACACACACACACACACACACACACACACACTGCTGGCTTCTCTCGTATGCACTCTCCCCCTCCTACTCTCACCTATAAAAAAATATAAAAATATGTTAGCAACGTGAAGTTTAACAAGAGAAGTTTGCCAGATATGAGATGAATTTTAATGCAGAGTCGATAAAAATAAATCGGAATTTTGACGAGTTTAGAAAGATCAGGTTCAAATTAATAGGGGGGTCGGGGGGGATGGGGGTTGGGTGAGGGGTTTGATGGTGGTGAGGCGTCAAGGGGAGGTGAGGGGAGGTGAGGGTCAAGGGGGATGTGAGCAATTGGTGGAGAGTGGAAAGTGAGGGGAAATATTTGCCTCGGAATCTCTTGTACTAATTTGCATTGCGAACTCTCATATATCTTTGCACTTCGCTGCTTTACTTTTCTCAAGTGTGTGGTGTTGGGGTTACACGGTCTCTCTCTTACCATTTGATGGGAACCTTGAAGACCCTTCTCGTTTCTTCTTCACGGTATGGCATTATAATGACGAAGAGGCCCCAAGTAAATACATCTGCTATAGATACATGTGGCAGAGTTAACATGGAAACTAGACACAGTCCCGAGGTTTGAAGCAATCTGTTTTCCGAAGGCTGTGGGCGCGAGACCTCACGTCCACTTCAAGAGACGGAACAGGGGCATCTCCTAACTATACAAAGCAAGATGTACTCTACGTGTACGCTAGCTGCCGATTAATGGACGAATGTTTGACGTCAAGTGCTTCTGCTACATCTAATGGCCTATTGTCTCTGTTTCTGTTCACCATTTTGGTGCTGATAGCCTTATTTTAACAAATCCTTGGAAACATTTCCTTCACATTTATTTTGCTTTCACATTACTTATCTCGGTAATTCTGTCATTACTTACATGTACATATGCATATGCATATTTAAACTGTAAGAATGTATGTCTGTTCGAAGTTGGAGGCCAGACGCTTGGGCCTAGTTTCACCCAACTTTGCAGGGGGAATGATCTGGGGTACGGGATGAACATAGGCTGGTCCAGGGGTCGCCTGAATTCAAAAGAACAGCGTGTCAGGGTCACATTTTGACCCCCACGACTACTTTTGGCACTTCCCGCCTACTACACAACTAAATGAATAGAGAGATGGATGGATAAAATGGATAGATGGATGGATAAAGTGGATAGATGGATGGATAAAGTGCATAGATGGATGGATAGACGGAAATAGACGGATGGATGGATAGATGGATGTATAGATGGATAAGTACATAAATGGATTGAGAGATGAATAAAAATGGATAGATGGAGAAATACATAGTTGGATGGATGGATAGATGGATGAGTAGATGAATGGGGTGATGGATAGATAAAAATGAACAGACGGATAGATGGATTGATAGACGTATACATGAATTCATAGGATGAATAGATGTATGAATAGATAGGTTGACAAAGATAGACAAAGATAGATGGATAGTTGGATTGATATATGGATAGATGGATGAATGAATAGACAGACGGATGAATGGACAGATCGGGAAATAGGAGAGATGGGTGGATAGATACATGGATCTATTGCTAAATAGATGAACAGATGGGAAGAGACAGACACCCGGGCACCGCCGGATACCGTAGTGTATATATCAAATGAACAAATCCACAAGGGCCTTCGATGAGCGTTCGAACCTACGCGTGTCCATACGCAACTAGAGCACGCTTGGGAACATCCAGGGCATGGGGTTCGAACCCTCATTAATGCCCTTGTGGATCATGTTAGAAGGAACTCCCTTAGGGTAACCTATTTTGTAAGTTGACCCATTAATAATATCTATCTCACTGATTACTAACATCGTTTTCTAAGTTGGTGTCAGTCCTTCCATATGGTCATCTCGGCTAAATACCCTTCACATTTGTCCATGTTCTGGTCGCCAACGTTCAAAATACAAATATGAAAAAAAATAGCAGCCCATATCCGGGTTTTCTATGCATGGGGCCCGGTTGGGTTAGGTGGGTTGCTCGGGTTTGTACGTTTCTGGTAGGATTAGCATTTTTCCATTTTTATATCTTGTGGCAAATCAAGAGTTCTGGCTGCCTGTAGACTGTCGCGCTTCATCACGTAAATATATACACAACACAGCTTAGTTAAGTTACAACATGAAGTTTATCCTGCGGAAGAGTGAAAGATTCAAAATATTTGATATGTAAGATCGACAACTCGGGAGGGGGGGGGGGGGGGAGTGGGGGGATTATGTTGTAGTACATTAAGTACTTTGTCAGTATAAGTCATTCCAGAATTGAGATAATGTTGATAGACACACAGACACTCATTAACTCTGTGGTCCTACCGATTGGCGAAGATTAAAGATTGTTGGTAATTTATCAATTGACGTTAACTCAGCTAGAGATTGACGGTAGCGGGCCAGGTGATTGACGGTAGCGGGCCAGGGTGATTGGCGGTAGAGGGACCAGGTGATTGACGGTAGCGGGCCAGGAGATTGACGGTACAGTAGCGGGACCAGGTGATTGACGGTAGCCAGCGCGGGCGGAGGTCCGTGTTCAGGCGCCGCATGCAAGAAGAAAGCGGAGGAAGAGACGGGCGGGGGTACGGACGGACAGAGAAACGGACGGGCGGGCGGGCGGGCGGGCGGACGGACGGACAGGGAGGAACACACAAGACACACTCTAGATAACAAGCTAACCAAACACATTTTAGTAGTCGGCCTGGCCAAAAGAGCAATTTGTATGCGCCGACACAGGCCGGATCCCCTCCCCCCGCACCCATCCCTCCAAATGCCCCCCTCTCCCCCCCCCTCTCCCCCCCCTTCTCCGCCGGCCACACTCGCCACACCGCTGCACACCATTCAATGAGTTTAATATTTCTAGAAGAAGAATGAGGCCCGCGATGCCTCACAAAATGTTTAACGCTGGAGATGAGGGGAGGCAAATTTTTCCTGGGCCAACCCCGGTATCCCTTCCCCTCTCCCTAGCCTCCTATCCCCCCCTTGCCTCCTATTCCCCCTTGCCTCCTATCCCCCCTAGCCTCCTATCCCCCCTAGCCTCCTCCCCCCCCTCCTAGTCCACTGATATTTCTAACAAAGGATACCAGAGTTTTTTTTTCCTCTTATTTGTTTAATGTGTTGGAGGGAATGGTGGGATGAAAGGGGGGGGGATGTTTATAGTGAATGTGGGGGGGATGTTTATAGTGAATGTGGGGGGGATGTTTATAGTGAATGTGGGGGGGATGTTTATAGTGAATGTGGGGGGGATGTTTATAGTGAATGTGGGGGGGATGTTTATAGTGAATGTGGGGAGGAGGTTTACAGTGAGGTGGGGAAAAGGGTAACGTGATAGTGTGGTGGAAGTAGATATATTCATAGTGAGATTAGAGAAAATTGTATTGCTAAGTGGCATTCTGACGGCTGCATCTTGAATTTAGGAGAGAACAAACTCTCCTCCTCCCTTCTTTTCTTTTTCCCTCTCAACATCAAATTCCTTTTTCCTCACTTCCCACTAAACATTTTCAATGTCAGGGGCCCCATTTAAGAATACGCCAACCACCTCTGACGAGTTACAGCGCCGTTCTGTAACGTTTACCGTTCTGGTACGGTGTTTGTTTACCGTTCTGGTACGGTGTTTGTTTACTGTTGAAGAGTAACAAGCTATTCGTAGTAATGTTATGATCACAGACAGGTGGTACGACTGCTGGGTTAACGACCATTTGGACAATGTTTCGAGGATGTGGTTGAATTTACGTGTCTCTCGCACCTTTCAAAAACTGTTTAGACACATACCGTAAATATTTAAACAAGAACAAACTCAACAAAATTAGCTAACCTCTAAATAACCAAACATTAATAAAAATACAAACTTGTTCTTGAACTGTTCTTTGAACTTGTTCTTGAACTGTTCTTTGAACTTGTTCTTGAACTGTTCTTTGAACTTGTTCTTGAACTGTTCTTTGAACTTGTTCTTGAACTGTTCTTTGAACTTGTTCTTGAACTCGTAAAAACGGCAGTAGAATGAAAAACCTAATTTTTGAGGATACATTAGGAGGCCAAAAAGGTCCTGAATCCTGTGTGTGTGAACTTGACAATAGACATTTAAGTATGTTTACTGAGACAAGAAAAAATACCTCTCAAAGGGATAGAGTGGCTTAGGCTATTTCTACTCCCCCCCCCCCCCCCCAACAATAGACATAACGACAAAGGAGAGGGCTTGGGGGTGGGGGGTGGGAGGGGGGTTGTACTATTGAGAGTAACCGTGAATAATAGATGTAGAGCTACACACGTAAATCCCCTCCCACCACCTACTATCCTCCTCAGGGATAGATGAGGTGTTGCCTAACTCTGTAGCTTCGTTTGGACTTATCAACTGTTGTTGTTGCTTTAGATTCAGCTACTGGAACAGAAGTTCCATGTAGCACGGGCTATGGTGAGCCCTAAGCTTATTAACCTCTGAGAGGGTTATTATGGTCTTTAGTAAGCACCCGACTCATCAAACATCAACTTATGCTTTAGTTCTGAACATTATCCAGGGCTAAAGTATACTCTTAGTGTATACTCACACATCAAGAAGCTACGTATACCTTTCGGTGTATGTGTCCGTTGATGCTAAGTGCAGACGACGACTGTTTAGGTAAACCGGTCAATAATACGTCCAGTACATTTTGTATTCTAATTACCTTCAGTGGGCTTTGTGATTTTACCAGTCACGTGTTTACGACAGGCCAGACCACCGTGTTCCTGAAGTCGCGTTGCCTCGAGTTTTAATATAAAGTTGCCAAGTTAGCATTCTATAAGTGATCCAATGAAAGACGAAGCTAGTATACCTCAGTATACCTCAGTATACTATTATTAGCTATCTATATTTTTCTTATAAATCTGTATACCTTACACCTACAAGTGAGAATGTAGGATAAAAGTTGGAGCTGGGAGCTTCGCTTCTCTAAATTTGCAGGAGAAATAGTCTGGGGTATGAAACGGGCATAGGCTTGTCAGAGTAGGCCTAAGTTAAATGATTTAAAAAATATTAGTAATTTTTGATTAGTAATTATTGGATGCCTTCCCCCATTCGGTTGGGGGGAGGCAAGTGTGAAATATTGGTTGAGTTTTTCGAAGAGTTTGTCATCAATTTGTTTTTCCCCCCATACAGTAGTTTCATTGCCCTCCAATATATTTTATGACCGGGGAGATGGGATAATATGGGGGAGGGGATAATACGAGAGTGGAGGGAGGGAGAAGCGGAGGGTGGGAAGGACGAGAGGATATGAGGGGAGTGGGGAGGATGACTGTCGGGAGGGGAGAGTGTTTAGGTCGGGAGAGGGGAAGGGGGGGAGTGGAGGATGAGGGGAGGAGAGTGGAGGAAGAAGGGGGAAGGATAAAGGAAGAGGATCCGAGAGAGTGCACCCGGGCACTACCGGTTACCCCTCCTGGTTCATTAAATGTACCAGTTAAGATTGTTTATTGGGTTGGATCATTCACGAAAATCAGCTGTTCTTATATATATATATATATATATATATATATATATATATATATATATATATATATATATATATATATATATATATATATATATAACTTGTTTATAAACTTCCTCTTCAGCTGTATAATTCATTTTATTCTTAATATTTGTATTTTGGTTAATATTTTTTGTGTGCGTGATATTGGACTCATTTGAGAAGATCAATAACATAACCCAATTCTTTCTCTTGTTGTCTTGTTTGCGTTCCATTTCAATATATCCGACCATTTTGATCTTTCTCCCTGTTGTGTACTTCATGCATACTATGCAAACATTCTCTTGGAACTTTGACCTGTATTGGCTTGAAAGTACCGTGCCGAATACAGCTTCTCGGTAAATATTACTGTTTTTCATTATGCTGTATCTAGCATTATCATTATTGTTTCCATAAGAGTTAAGAAACTAGCCATCGAGATGCGAATTTTAATGGGAAAGTAAAGGTGGGGGGGGGGAGGGGAGGGCGTTGGAAGTAGGAGAAGGGGAAAGGAAAGAGGACTAACAAAGGATACATGGGGAAGAAGGTAACAGGAGGGGAAAAGGGAGGGGGGATGGCTCCGTCGCCACGACCAATATCGTCGCCTGCCTGCTCAAGTGTAAGGAAAAATCTCAACATCAAATACGTCCACCTCAATAACATAGGTCCGCCTTCCTGCCTCCTTCCCTTCCTCTCCCATTCCCCTCTACCCCACCTGACCCTCACCAACCTGCCTGTAGTTTCGTCCTCCCCGTTCCTCCATCACCCTTTCCATTCGCTTGTTGGGCATGCAGGCTCGGTGCAGTACCGTGTGAGAGTTCCATGCGAGCTCACTTCATTCTTCGCGTTCGCGATTTTTTTGTTTTTTTGCCATTTCCGACTCTTGGGGGGAAGGGGGCCGAAAGCCCCGTGTCGTTTAGGGGAGGGGCCGAGAGCCCCGTGTCGTCTTGGGGGCGTGGGAAGTGGAGGAGGCTAAGAGCCTCTTGTCTTGTGGTAATATGTCCTAGCTACGTCTTGTTTTGGGGGAATCCTTTGTTTCGTTGTTCTGAGTCTATCTCGTTTTTGCGATTTGCTGCGGCTCGTGGATGAGAGTCCGGCGTGATTTTTTTCCTTCGTCCCAAGTCAGGTCCTAGTCGAGAGTCCCCGGTTACGGTGCTGTTTGAGTTCGAGGTCGTGTTGAGTTTCCTGCAATTTTATCGCAGACGGAATTCATGTTGTTGCAAATCTTAACGCGGCACAAAATTTCAGCGAGGAGGTAATGTTGTTTACAGATTTTCCCGTGGCAATGGTGGCAGCTTCAGAGTCAGCACCGGAGCACCGGAAGCCTCGCACCACCACTGTTTGTTAAGTTCCACTATCAGCACGATTCCCCCAGCCCCCCCCCCCCCTCCCCCCGTCTCCCCCCCCCCTCCCCCCGTCTCTCCCCCCCTCTTCCCTCTCTCCCTCCCCCCGTTAAACGTACATACGTGCTCCTCTAACTTTTTCCCTCTTCATATCATCTATCTCTCGTGTATTCCAAGAACCATATCGTCTCTTAATGCTCGTTCTTCCATTTTCCTTTATTTTCTCCCATCACCTTATACACGTCCTTCTTATTCCCTCCCCTGCGCCTTATCTCGGAACGTTTACAGCTGATCACTTGGTTCCTTCTCCTCCACATCCTTTACGCGCGGTGATGGGCTCCTACCCGCCACAGGAGATTTTCTCCTGCCAGCAGTAGGATCAGGGGCGGTATTTTCCCCGCAATCTGGCGTCTGAAAGGGGAAGTAAACAGCGCTGACCACGGCCGGCCGACGACCATTGAGCCAGCCAACGTAGCCTGTTTTTCATCAGGTAGATTGAGAGCGTGGAAAAGTTAAGAGCATACAGAAGTGAAGATCTGCTCCTGGTGCTATGGGGAAGGCGCAGGTAGGGAATTATCTCCGTTTCTTGAGATTCGTAATCTTCCCAGACTCGAATGATATCCCCCAGTGTTTAATCGTGGCTCCTGGTAGCAGTCATTACCAAGAAACACAAAAAATTCTTTGTTACGTATGAAGAGCTAAGTTATTGAATAAGATACATATTACTTGTATGCATGTATGAAGGAAGAATCGAACAAATAAATCACTGGATTTAGTTACTTGTTAGTATCCACTTGAACGAAAACAACGATTGCTTTCGCTACGTAACTCATTTTGAAGTTCACTACGTATAGATAATACAAGTGTGTTTTTCTAGATATATAAACCACATATGAGTAGATTAACATTAGATAGTAATGCGTTAATTGAACAATGGTAAAAATGGACAAATTTCACTCAGTTTCACCCATTTTATGTTCACATTTATATAACTTAATACTTATTGCAAATCTTACCAATAATGAAGTTAAGTAACTCGTACAATCTTGAACCTAATTTATATTACCCAATTTACTACTTTCAATACATGAAGATTCAGTTAATCTCTTTCAGTAACAGATTTACATTCAATAATTCAATATAAATTAATCCAATAATTGAGTGGTTAAATTCTATTAAATGAACAATGTGGTTGACGCTAAACCTGCCCTTATGGTATATTGGCGTTCTTTAATTCTCTGATTAAGGTGTTTGCCTGTTTGTCTCACAGAATTTATTACAAATTTTTCAAAGAATTTTGTAAACTCAAACATTAGAATCACTTGGGAAATTTTTAATCCGACCTTATTGTAAATCAAGATTCCTTGACGATTAATATTTTTTTAATGTTAGTAAATTAGGAATTTCATTAAAGTTATTAAGAAATGACAGACTTAGCTAGTTCTTAATTTATTATTCTGAACTCCAGGTTAGCGTTTGATAGCTTTGAATGAAGCAGTTAATTACTAGGTATGAATACGTACAAGTATTTGTGATTTAAAAAGTATCATCAATGCCACTGTATCTGTCATACAACAACCCATCGTCGTCCAACTTCTTATTCTTGAAGTGGTAACTTTATTGTGATCTTTATGTACAAAAACTACCAACATGATTACTCCCAGGTCTTAAACGTTTCCCTTCTGCTCTAAGGTAGGGTTTTAGTGTCTTGTAATTCGAGTCGGTTTTACTTTCCTTGATGAGTCGGGCTTGGGCTGGACGGTAGAGCGACGGTCTCGTTTTAAGCAGGTCGGCGTTCAGTCCCCCAACCGTCCAATTAATTGGGCACCATTCCTTCCCCCGGCCCATCCCAATTGATTATCCTGATCCCTTCCCAGTGCTATATAGACGAAATGGCTTGGCGCTTTCTCCTGATAGTTCCCCTTTCCCCTCAGTCTGTCGGAAATCTTACCAATATTTATCCAAAGAATTCTAGAATAAGTCTATTAATCTCAACAAATAATCTAAATTATCAAAAACATTTAAAACAGTGTTAATGAATTTTATAATAGATGCCATGATTACAAATGTTAAACGCGAGAGAAAAATGAATAGCGACGCTGAAAGGGGAGGAAAGTTAAGGTCACAGAGAGCAACTTGGCTATCGTGTGTGATAGCGGAGGCCGGAGAGAGAGACGGGTGACTTAAGGATGCTCGCTAATCGTCCATTGTATATTAAGATTTGCATAAGTATCCACGTATAAAAAAAAAAAATAATCCAAGCGCTTTGGCGTTTCAACACGAATTTCAAATGTGTTGAAACACGAAGGCGCTCGGATTACTTTCGTTTAATTTTCCCGTCGTGGATACTTATAGTTAGGTGAATCACGTGTTTATTGTAATTAATTATTGTATATAAAACATATTTGGATAAACACAACATCCAGGCCTAAAATATATATAAAACTAACAAAACCAAATATATTGAGGGAGAGGAATTTTTGTTTATGTTATTGTATTAAACGAAAATAAGGATAAGCAAATTAATATCAAATTAATGGCATCAATATTCACATACAAACGACAGACATTTCTCAGCAACATTTTCATCTATTTGTTTTTGAATTCCACTAATTCTTCCGATAATCAAATAATTTCTTGGAAATGTGTCCAATTATAGAAGTGCAAATTTAATTTGTAGGCGTCATTAGCCGGGATGGGGCTCGGTGTGCCTCGATGAGTCAGTGTCGCGTGTCAGTGCTTCTGCTGGAGTCTTTTTGTTGTGAAGGTGAGTGGGGGTCTGCTGGAGTCTTTTTGTTGTGAAGGTGAGTGAGTGTCTGCTGGAGTCTTTTTGTTGTGAAGGTGAGTGGGGGTCTGCTGGAGTGTGTCTTGTTACGAAGGTGAGTGGGGGTCTGCTGGAGTCTCTCATGTTGCGAAGGTCTGCTGCAGTCTCTTTTTTTGTTGTTGTTACGAAGGTGAGTGGGTGTCTGCCAGTCTCTCTTGTTAGGAAGGTGAGTGGGGGGGTCTGCTGGAGTAGTGGTGCTGCGAAGGAAAGTGTTGCTTATACCTAACAGTTCTTTCCTAAAAAAAAAAAATGACTAAGGGCGAGCGAGCTCCAGCTCATTTTGCCTCGCCAACTATTCCCCTTCCATTCCTCCACCACTGCCTTCTTCATTCCAGCAATGCCTTTTTTCCCCCTCCAATATTTTCTCTCGCTCGTCCAACACACAAACACACACCTACGTTCCTGCAACCCTGCCTCTTTTCAATGTGGCCAACGATCTGTCATAAAAGAGCTAAACATAGCCACTTCTTCAAAATATGAAGCATAAATAAAAAATGAATAAGGTATACAGGTCTGCAACAAACTTGGTGCCTGAGCTAAGAGGGTAAATGAATATTTCATCCCTAAAGGATAAGTAACTGAAGAGTTACTGATCAAAACATACAAGAAAGGGGAAATAGTCTTGGTGGATCAGAGCAGCCGGTTTATTTTGAGAGAATATAGGACAAAATGACATAAGTTGAAGCTGGAAAGACAAATGTGTCTAAAAATGAATGGAAATACTCGTACCCTGTACGATTAGTAAACAAATAAAATGCACTTAAAGAAGAAGTAGTGTTAGGCACCTCCCGAAACGTTCGAACGCCAGAATAGTTCAATTATAACGTAACACATATAACAAGGCTAGTAGGAAGGACATATTGAGCCAGACCTCACTTCTCAGTAGACACTGATAGGCAAGTGCAATTACGCTTTCGTTACCTCTACCTCAGCGCAGGCAACACACCACCGACCTCTTCCCTCCTCACCATCTCTCTCTCCAACAAAAACAACAGCGGCACTGAGCTCCGAAGCATAACGTCAGCGGCATACTAATGTCTGTATCACTGAGGGGGGTGACGCCCATATTGACGACAGGCAGCATTACAAGGAATTACACGCTCCTCTCCCTTATTTTCTAACCCCCCAAGAGACCAAGAGACAGAGAGAGAGACAGGCAGTCTCGCTCGCACCTCTTATTGCCACTGTCTCGTTTACCCGTCTATTTCGTTCCCTCTCACAATGTTCATTCATGTCTTTCGTATTTTTAAACCCCCCCCCCCCCCTTAAATCGAGCGCGTGGAAAGATATGGACCAGGTCAACGCCATAACAGGGCCGGACTGGAGCTAGAAACAGGAGATCATTAACTGTAAAGAATGGCCGAACTTGTCAGTCAAGTATAGGGGGAATGACCAGGTGTGAGATGAGGGAAGAACTATATGAAATGAGGAAAGTCATAAACAACCCCGAGTGAGAACCTGGTTCAGCAGATGATGATGATGATCATGAGACCGAAGAAAAACTCATCCCGGACCTAACAACCAAACCCCAAGAAGCTGGTAAATAAACCATGGATGGGCCTCTCACAGGAGAAACCTCATTTGCGAAAACGCTAACCAAGGAGTCCAGAAGCAAAGTTAGCACTGCCGGAAGTAGCAATGAAAGCAGCCACGGCGGACGGAAGCAGCAGGAAGCACTAGCTAGCTATTTAAAAGGAACAAGACAATAGCAGGAGAAGGAATTAAGGAACTGGAAGGATCCAAGCAGGAGAGGAAGAGGAGGGAAGCACATGTGTTTAAAAGTTTTTTTAACAGTGCTTTGCATCTAGTCAAATGAAAAAACAAAAACAGCAAAAAAGTACAAATTTAAATACTAATAAATTCAGACCAAACAAAGGTCATGGGGTGAGCATTACCTTTACTTCAGTAATTGAAACGAAAAGGAGCTACACGCTTCTAGTTATCAATAAAGGGAGAATCAAGCCGTTATTATTCAGTGAAACTGTTTCATACTAATAAAATAAATGGTTTAGGATCATTTACTATTTTAGAAATTGTCTTTTCACAATTGCTAATCAAATGCGGCACTCAACTGATTTCCTATTGGTTGTTCTGGCACTCCTCTTCGTTATAATTAAAGTGGTGTTTGTTGCTCTTACACTACTCTTGGTTGTTCATATACACTTTGCTTGGTTATACCAACAGAACTCCTGGTTGCATTTACATTTCCCTTGGCTATAATTACTTTCGAGCTGGATGTGCTGACTGTACAATTGGTTGTGATTACATTTATCTTGGCTACATTTACACTTGCTCTTGGATGCACTTACACTTACTTTACACATACCAAGCGAAGTGTATGCTTATGCTGGTGGTGCCTACATTTTTATTGGTTATAAATACAAAGTTGCTTGTTTTTATTGGTTATCAATACAGAGTTGCTTTTGACCTTATAGTACTCACAACTGTACTTACACATCTCCTCTTCACACAGGTGTGTAATTACAGTGTGCTCTTAAAATTACTCTTTTATTAGTGCACACAACTGTTGGTTGTACTTGCAGTACTCTTTATTATACTTTACTTGTCACTTATACATACGTTTCTGTAAGTTATACTTACTTGCTGGACACTTAATTGCATGTAAATGTATCTCGGTTATACATATAAAACGCCTGGTAGTACTTACATTACTCTTGGTTATACTTACGGTCTTCCTGGTTATACAAACCAGGGTTGTAATTCCACTCTCTTGGTTATATAAGTATACTGTAGGTTCAGGTTGTCTGTTACTGTTCCAGCTCTGTGGTTATACCTATGTAGCTGCGTGGTGTCATTATTCGTCTCTTGGTTGTACCTTATACATCTCTTCGTTATTGACCAGACCACACACTAGAAGGTGAAGAGACGACGACGTTTCGGTCCATCCTGGACCATTCTCAAGACAATCAACTTGAGAATGGTCCAGGACGGACCGAAACGTCATCGTCGTCCCTTCACCTTCTATTGTGTGGTCTGGTCAACATACTTTAGCCACGTTATTGTGACTCATCACCTGCATCTCTCCGTTATACTTATATTGTTACTGGTTCTTCGTATTCTTGGTTGTAATTGAACGTGTTTTTATTATTCTTGCATTGATGCTGGTTGTACTTGCAAATATTCTTGGTAGCACTATCTCCTGGTTATACTTGTATTCTTGGTTCTACTTATCAAGTAAAACCCTTGGTTGGAACTCGTAATTCTCTGACTTGTTTCTAATTTAACTTTTTTTTAATGAACAAGTCCACAAGGGCCGTGACGAGGATTAACAACTTTGATTTATATTACTTGTTTTAAGTCTGGCTGAATTTAAATTTCTCTTGGTTATACATTTGTGCTGTTGGTTTTATTTAAGTACATTTGGTTGTTCTTACAACCTCTGTTGGTTATAATTATACTGGTGGTTATACACAGTTGCTAGTAGTATAATGTTATTTTTTGGATACAAAAAACTGTTTCTACTCACAGTTGTCTTGATTTTATTGACACTTTCCTGGGTTACACTTATTCTGTTCCTGTTTATACTTATAGTGCTCTTCGGTGTGTGTATGGTTCATGTGGGTTATACTTTACGTAGCATGTGGTTGTATTTAACCTACTCTTGGTTGTACATAACCACTTATGGCTGTACTTACAAGTGTTTCTTACACTTCCTCTCAAACAGATTCGAACAGATCAACGAATTGTACCTCCCATAAAGGCTGAGATTCGAACGCTTTTCATCACACACCCAAAAGTGACGGTCTCTCCACTATGCCACGTAAAAAAGGGTTTAAGAGAAAAGGGCGGTGGGGAATATTCCGGGGTTTACAAAGACTAAAACTACCTTAAAACTAACGCAGAATTTCACTGTAAAATGACCACGACGGCACCGTATTGCGATTCATTCGCGGAAATTAGCGCTAAAAGTCTGAATAGCGAGTAATGGGTCACGCGCTGCCCACACAAGGGGACCAATCACCGCCGAACATGAGCCGTGTGGGGGGCCACCGGGCCTCATATTCGCTCGGAATGACAAATGGAAACGCACGTTGTGAAAACGCAAATCTTCCGGCGCCAATGAGAGTCGTCGGCGAGCTTGGAGTTTATTTAGGCCGTTGGTGTCGTGGTAGCTGCTGTTGTGATTCGGTTGTGGTACTGTTTTGGTTGTGGTGTAGTTCTTTTTTTTTGAGGTGTTGTAGTTGTAATTCTTTGGTAGGGTTGTGGAACTATTGTTGTATTGTTCTGGTATGGTACTCTTTTTTTTTTTTTTTTAGACTGTTGGAATTCTGCTGTAATACTTTTTTTTTATTTATTTGTAACTAATATGTGTGTTTCACACTTGTCCGTCTCTCTCTCTCTCTCTCTCTCTCTCTCTCTCTCTCTCTCTCTCTCTCTCTCTCTCTCTCTCTCTCTCTCTGTGTTCTTTTACGCGTTTGTGTTATTCATTTTAGTCTTCCTACTTTATTTCACCAACACTCTTGTTCTTCCTCCTTCCTCCGATCTCTATTTGTCCACGTCTGACGTCCTAGCCCTTAGAATTAATAATCAATCTATTCACTTTTCTATTTCCTTCCTCTTCCGCAGAACCCACTCTTCTCTTCCATATTCTCCCATTATCTTCCAAAACACCCTCTACCTCTTCCACATGCCTCTCTATCACACACACACATCCTTACTTATCCACGCAAACCATTCCTCTTCCAAACACCCCATTCCACCTTCTTTTCGTGCTCTATCTTCATAAACGATACAAATGAAAAGAAAATAGGGAGGTGCTGTTTGCGATAACGTCTTGTAAGTAGAGCCCGGAGGCTTGTCCTCAATGCTCAAATTGCTGAGTCAAGTAAGGCTGATTTGTATCATTACGCAAGACGTTTCTTGGTCAAAATTGGAGTGCCAGGTTTTCCACATTACATCATTTCAATGTTGTTATCTTTTTGGCTCCGCTTAAATGTTGGGCAGTATGTTGTTGGTAATTGATTTAGTTCGTGCGACGGAGTTGTTGAGGATGGAACAAGAACGTGGGGGGGGGGAGGAGAGGAGGGGGGGTGAAATAAGAAGAGAAAGGTGTATCAAGTAGATTTTCTAGGGTAGAAGGTGGTAGTTTTTGTAGAAATGATATTCTTACAGGTTTTCTGCTTCATGGTACCTCTGTGTATTTATCTAGTTGTATTCAAGTTGTGCTTGCGGAGGTTGAGCTTTGCTTTTTCGGCCCGCCTCTCAACTGTCAATCAACTGTTACTAACTATTAGCTAACTAATTTTTTCCCCAAACACACACACACACACACACACACACACACACACACACACACACACACACACACACACACACACACACACACACACACATACACACACAAGAAGCAGCTCCGTAACAGCTGTCTAACTCCCAGGTACCTATTTACTGCTAGGTAACAAGGGGTATTCAGGGTGAAAGAAACTTTGCCCATTTGTTTCTGCCTGGACTGGGAATCGAACCCGGACCACAGAATTACGAGTCCTGCGCGCTGTCCACTTAGCTACCAGTGTGTGTGTGTGTGTGTGTGTGTGTGTGTGTGTGTGTGTGTGTGTGTGTGTGTGTTTGGGGACGAGAGGTGTTTTCTCATTCACAGTTATTGGTGCTTGCAGAGGTTGTGTTTTAGCTCTTTGGTCCCAAATTTAAATTTTCAATCGACCGACATACTTGTGTCAGTCGATTGAAACTTAATGGAGGGCCTTCTTAATGTCCCTGAGCCTTCTGGGACTCTGGGACATTTGAAGCTGTATGTGGCCTCTGTGTCCACCGCTGCACTTATTAGGACATTACATTTGGTCATTATTCTGGCCTCGGAAAAAAAAATTAGTTTTAATTTCTCTGAAGCTAATTTAGATAATACATTTTCACCTGAGTCACCTTGTTCGTAACTCAGGTGAAGCAGGTGCGAGCACCACCTATCCAAATACTCTGCTCTTGTCTAGGTATAACAAAGCCAGGATGATTCTTGGCTTTCCTGTACCTCCCAAATTTGGTACCATGGTGTTGCTGAAGGAACTTCTCTCGCGTTCCGCCAGTTTTCCTTTCCGTTTCTGTTCGCTTCCTTGATCACCACCACTATTTCTCCCAGAAGGTAAACAAAAATCAAAGAATGCCCAGTAGTCGTCCATTCCCAAGATGGTTCAAAATTACTTGTCTTTATGTAAAAATGAAAATGAAATGCTCAGTGAAAATATTAATGCTGTTATGGCTGACTTTCAGTTCCCATAACTGTGGCTCCGTCAGTATGAGTGATAAGAAAATGCATCTTTGCTGCTCTCTCCGCACTTTAGTTCCTCACATGTTTATACCATTGTGTGGATATCTGCTTCCTAGTCATTCATGCCAGGAGTAAGGTCCCCCACGATTAAAGTAAATCATTCTTATTTTTAATAAGTGTGACCAATTCTAGAATGGCTGTAGATAGGTTGGTATCAGCCTCTTGTACTTAACCTTCTGTAAATATGAAACAAAAATTCGGATTTACTGATGAAATTGTTGTATGACCGATGGTTATTTATGGGTAGTTGTATATTCTTATGTATTTATTTGGTGCCCTTCCATTTTTATAGTTCCAATTATTTAATCGTTGAACTCTTAACAGCCTGGTATTACCAGCTCAAGTCTTGGTCTTTGATGATCATGTCAACTTCCCCTCCTCTTTTACTCTTTCTTACCCTCGCCTCCTACTTCTTCTCCCCCCTCTTCTCTTACTCCTCCTTCCTTTCCTTATTATTTTGTAGTTCTCTGGGAATACAGCATTTGTCATTCATGACTCGTGACAATCTGGCTTCAGCGCGGGCAATTACATGTGGATTCTCCTTGTATATTCAGTCTCTGAGTTCATTTAGCTTGTTTGTGATCCCATCAACATGTATATTCGTGACTTTAAAGCTTGTATCATTCAGTTTTTTCTGCTCTCATTTGGTAGTTGACTGGAGCTCCGAACAACATGGCTGCCCGTTTTCCAGCTCTTAACATTTTCTTGGTGTTTTTCGAGCATGTCTGAAACATTAGGTCATTATACTTCCTCCTTAGTCTGGGTTTCTTGGATTTGGTCCTCGTTTGTGCCATTTTTGGTGTGGTTAGTTTCCCCAAATTTCATCCTTCACTAATCGTTGCTCGCTTCTGAGCCCCTCTCACAGGCTGTGCAGTGCGCTCCTGAGAAAGTAGAAAGAGATAAAGTGTAAAGAGGGAAAGGTAACAGGAAGCAAAGAGTAAGGAAAGAGACTGATGGAAGATGGAATGGGTAAAACAGGGAAGGAAATGAGAGAGAAAAGGTACTTGAGTGTGAGGCTAGTGAGGAAGGTATAGAAAGGGAGAGGAAGTGGAGGGAAAGGAAAGATAAACTACGAATGAGAGAATAACTGAGTGCACGACCGAGAGTGCGGAACGAGAGAGGAACACATAGTGAGGGAGATATATAGTGATATATCACCCCACCCTCTATATATATATAGTAAAGATAGAAAAGATTAATGAGAAAATATGAGAGTAAGAGTGGTGAAAGAGCAAGATGAAGGAATAGTGTGTGTGTGATGTAGATGGAGATAGACGTGGGAGAACAATGTGTAAGGCATGAGAGAGGAGCAGATAGAGACGAAGGAGAAAATATAGTAGAGTTATACGAAGGAGAGATAGGAAGAGACGCGGCCTTGCAAAACGAGAAGTTGGGACATATTAAAGAGGAGATAAACGCCATACGAACAAAGCGGCTAAATAGACCCTAATAAAAATTATTTGATTGATGAGCTCGTCGCCTGATCGTAATCTTCAGTTCCAAGTTGCTCATTTGCGAGGCATTTTGTTTCTTCAACAAGTGCAATCTTGACGACAATCGCAACAATGACAATCTCAACGACGCCTATACCAGCGCCGATAAAAATCACAGTTACGACAATCTAAACGATGCCAATCGGAGCAACGATAATGTCAGTGTCAAGCTTTTAGCGACGACAAAACTTCATACTTACCGTTCACGATCTCCGTGGTGGTGGTCGTTGGTGGTGATGGTGGTGGTCGTGGGTGGTGATGGTGGTGGTCGTGGTGGTCGTGGGTGGTGATGGTGGTGGTCGTGGGTGGTGGTAGTGGTCGTGGGTGGTGGTAGTGGTCGTGGGTGGTGGTGGTCGTGGGTAGTCCTGTAACATTCCTCAGAGCCTCAACACACTGGCTCCTGGAGTCCCACAACCTCCGGAGTGCGTCCTGTGTTTACTGTGGCGTCATGTACAGTGTTAGGCCCTACTGTAGTGATGGTGATGCAGAGAGAGAAGGAGAAGAGATCAAAGTGATTAAGAATATGATGCTGGAGAAACAGGCGCGCAAGAGAGAGAGAGAGAGAGAGAGAGAGAGAGAGAGAGAGAGAGAGAGAGAGAGAGAGAGAGAGAGAGAGAGAGAGAGAGAGAGAGAGAGAGAGAGAGAGAATGAGAATAACTGAACCAGAAAATGAATGAGAAGTTGGGTAACATTATATAAAACAGAATAATATAGAACAAAGGACAAAACTGAAGACAAGATTCCAAAGAATCTTAATAGGTGGCAGAAAAACTCTTGATTCTGATAGAACATTAGCAATGAACAGAGAGAATGACGACGAGATGTGGAACGAGCACAGGAAAACAAAAATTATTATTATTTCGACAAGAACGTCATTAGAGTAGATGGAAAAGAAAGAAAGAAATAATGAGGTAGCAAAGAAAGCAAGCAGGAGGGTAGAGAAACCAGGAGAAGATAGGCAAAGACATGACCGAGTACAAAGACGCAAGAGGATAGCTTCCCTGAGGCAAAAATTGACGCGTTAAGTTATAAGCCCACGGGGATCTCACTCGCGGAAGTTCTAAGTCTCCCATAATGCACTAACACAAGCCCTGGGCTCTCGCTGGGACGATATTTTTGGCCAGAGGGAATTTCATTATTTGTTGGCTCTGGGTAACAAACTTCACTGAATTATTTTATATTATTTTTTTACTCTGATATCGAATTATGACAAGTTTACAAATCGCCGATCATAAGCATTACAGAAAAAGGGTTTAATTTGTGTAAATGCCGTTGAGGTATATCGTTCGCTAGGAATAAATTAACCTAGGTTACTTCACTAAATGTGACATAACTTGTTTTTTTACAGAAAATATTAATAGTCTTTCTGAAAACAGTTACCAAAAAAACATGTTTCTGAAAAACACATGTGTTCTGAAAACATGTTTTCTAACCTATAACTTAACCTATAACCTAACTATACATTAACCCACTGTGTATAATAATAGTAATTTACAATTCAGAAATAAACTTTTATTATACAAAATAAAAGATTCATCCTGTCAGTTGGTTGTCTGTTGAATAATTAAAAAACTGCACTAACTTGGTAAATGCCGAGTCAGTATTTGACTTATGCTTGGGGTGAAGCAGGGACTGGTATATTAAATGACCTAAGAAGATCCTCTGGCATTTAAATAGATGCATATGCATAATTTCTACTGATTTTCTAAAATAATGTGACAAGTTATCTTAAAACATTTTTTTAAATAATGTACATATATTTTTTTGTTTCCGTTCGATGTGGTGCCAACTGCAGTTAAGATAAAGTTCATTGAAATCGGTGTACCTAATCAGGCACTGTAATGATAACAGACTTTCAGACTAACAGACCAACCGGTCCTCAGACCAAGTCCAATCCATCCAGCGGTCGACCCCCAAAGACGCATTCATCAGTTTTAACATGCTGTTAATTTAACATTGGATTTTTTTCATATATAAATTAACATTGTTGTATATAAGCATAGTGTGCATATATAGATATTATTTAGGTTAGGTGTTTAGGTTCTGTTGGCGATTATTTGTATTTGTAGTTCGTGGGTGAAGGATATACAGCGTTGTGGTTCGAACAATGTCGTCAGCGAAGAACTTGTTCCAGAAGTGTTCGGACGTCATCAGTTGTGAGTCGTGTGCAAACCTTTTCCATTCATAAAAAGGGGGTGTGGCGTTTGTATGGAATGGACTTTGAGCTTTTGTTTCGAGGACGGACTGAACACACACTCAGCCTCATAGATTCAAACTCTCTGACTTTCATCATATTCAGACTTCATAAAATTACAAGACTAATTGAATTTTTCCAGAGTTCAAATCGAGTATTTACATTCAAATCTAAAAATGACTTTCAGACTCAAATGCATTAGCTCTTAAAGCCGTTTAAAGTCAATCTTTGCTAAAATGAAGTTGTACTGAATGCTTTGAAATGCAGGGAACGAGACTTGGAGCTCCGCGCTCCTTTTGTAAATGCATTGCTAATCAAAGCGTTTTCTTAAGCACGTGAGAAAGCGAAAAACGGAGTGAGAGAGATATTATTCTGGCCAGAGAGTGCAAGAGGTCATGTTCACTCACCGGTTACATGTCCTTAAATAATTGCAATAAATTCCAAACCCTCTTGTTTGGTATCATACTCTTGAAACCATATTTGGAGTTAACCTGAAATAACTTCTTGTTCATGCCTCTTGATCACTATATTCTTACACTTGTGAAATGCTTTCGATACAGCGCAGTGGTTCGTCTGATCCTCTATTTTCCACTCACGAACCCACGTACTGAATCTGTTCAGGCAAACATTCGGTTATTCTCCGCATTACCAATGCCTCTTAATAATCTTACATGTCAAGGTCATGTCTCCATTCACTTCTCCAGCGTAATAGGGATGATTCCTTATTACGATAAACTAAGGAATAATAAATTCCCTAGTTTATTTTCAAAACTCTGTACCCACGAGTTGAGGCACCCCACTTTTTCAGCTAACCTCTGGACTCACCCTATAGCTTTGTTGTGTGTTATTTTCAAGACACACGCTGGGGGCTATAAATTCAAGTAATGTTCTAAGCCAAGCAGTATACAACATCCTGGAGGCTCGAGTTGCATGCTGGAACCTGCAGGCGCGTCCAGCTTCTGGACGACAACACGAATGTTCCCCAAACTTTGCATTTGTTGTGGATATTATTGTGGTCGTGAGTGCCTCCGGGAATTAGCTTAGGGTTAGGCTTATACTATAATATTTTTTTCATTATCTTTGGGAGACTGGAAAAAAGTGATTGACTAAAAATGCGAGAGTTTGGGAAAGATATGAGAGAACGCAAAAAATGGAAGGAGTACGAGAACGCATGAGTGCAAATAAGAGAGAGAGAGAGAGAGAGAGAGAGAGAGAGAGAGAGGGAAGGGAGGGAGGGTGAAAGTAAGCGGACGATTAAAAGTGAGCTATAATAAGTGAATACAACACACTAGTTGGTAAAGCATACGAGACCCTAAACAGACCGAAAGAACGCGAAAACAAGCACAACAACAATGCAATTGAAACCGAGCGTGAACAGCAGCGAGATGATAATAGTGACCAAGAATAAATGAAATATTCGGAATGAGAGACGGGGGGAAGGGGGGGGGTGTTATTGTACCAGAGCATGCAAAGTTGACTTTTGTTTTCCTCAGGGATTGCCGAAGCCTTCCTCTTAAGTCTCCAAACGAGTCCACGGCTCACACTACATTTCCTGCTTCATGTATATAAAGGAACGAGAAATGGGAGCTATGAAATAATTAAAACCACACACACACACACACACAACTAGGTGAGTACACAGCTTCGAGGCTGTATATTCACCGAGAGAGAGAGAGACAGACAGACAGAGAGAGAAAGAGAGAGAGAGAGAGAGAGAGAGAGAGAGAGAGAGAGAGAGAGAGAGAGAGAGAGAGAGAGAGAGAGAGAGAGAGAGAGAGAGAGAAAGAGAGGGAGAGAGAGAGAGAGAGAGAGAGAAAGAGAGGGAGAGAGAGAGAGAGAGAGAGAGAAAGAGAGGGAGAGAGAGAGAGAGAGAGAAAGAGAGGGAGAGAGAGAGAGAGAGAGAGAAAGAGAGGGAGAGAGAGAGAGAGAGAGAGAGAGAGAGAGAGAGAGAGAGAGAGAGAGAGAGAGAGAGAGAGAGAGAGAGAGAGAGAGAGAGGGGGGGGAGGGAGGAGGGGGGATGGCAAACAGGGAGAGCAAATAAAAACGAGATAATTAGGTTTTTCCTACTGGATTTCGAGGTCATGAAATTGCCGACAAACTGATCTCTTTAAATCACTCGTCCTTCAGCGGCTAGGTAACGACGGCCATTATCTGGTGACAAGGACAGAATCTCGAACGATTTGTTCCCCTCAGCGGTGGGAGAATCTAATCAAATGATCACCATAGCTTGGGTGACTGGTCCCACTGGTCATCCACAGCCACTTTCTCTACTTGTGTTCTGCCAAACATGAAGGCACATGAGTGCGAGGGAATGGAGGTTGCAAGGGAATGGGGGGTGCAATGGTGTGGCGCCCCATCTCAAAAACCTGTTCACCTAGAAGTAAATAGGTACCTGGGAGTTAGACAGCTGCTACGGGCTGTTTCATGTGTGTGTGTGTGTGTGTGTGGAAAAAAATCCGTTGATTGATCGTCCCTGGGAAAACAGTCGAGAGGCGGGCCGAAAGAGCCTTTTCCTTCAACACTTTTCTTCATACTCCCGCTCCTGTCTTCATACTGTCTTCACTGATTGGTCTAAGTCTGCAGACAGTGTAGGCTACTCTGTTGTTTTTCCTTACCACACCTATATGTGTCACTTTCCTCCAGAGACTAGCATCTTCACGGCAGAACTTTATGCTATTTTCTATGCTCTTCGTCAACTGCTTTCTCGCTGTCAAATCTCCTTTGTTGTACTTGACTCTCCCTACATGACTCTGGAGTCCTTTAATCAGGTCAAAAATGTGGAAGTCGAAATTCAACACTGGCTATTTCTTATCTCCAGTAGATTGAAGACAGTGGAGTTTTGCTGGGTTCCCAGCCATTTTGGTGTTTTCTTAAATGAGCATCTAGACACTGCATTTTCCGAATAACTCTACTTTCCGATAAACTCAACTTTCCGAAAACTCTATTTTCCCAAAACTCGATTTTACGAAAAACTCGATTTTCCGAAACACTCGATTTTCCGAAACACTCGATTTTCCGAAACACTCGATTTTCCGAAACACTCGATTTTCCGAAACACTCGATTTTCCTAGAGTTTTCCTGAGTGCCAAACTCCTGCGGAAAAAAATGAAAATAGCACCCTTCTGACGTACTTTACACTACTACCAGGATGCCTGATCACCAGCATGCCCAATCCCCAGGATGGCCGACCATCAGGATACTCGACCACCAGGATTCTTGATCACCAGGATACCAGTTATGTAATTATTAGATTACCAAATAATTAATCAACAGATAGGTGTTTAACAGGTCACCAATCATCGGGCAGGTGATTAACATGTTGCTGATCATCAGGTCTAAGGTAACTTGACAGGTAACCGAGCACAGGACAACATTTTTTTATTAAACAAAATTTGAGTTTCTAATTTTCATCTTCCATATTATCTCTTGATGTCTCCTCTTGTTCCTGTTATCATGCTTTTATTTTTAATTGTTCCACGTGTAGCGTTGTTTCATCTATAGTTTCTTTTTCTTATCTCCAATTTTGTCACCTTAAATATATATTAATATTATTATTATTTTTTTTTTTAGGGGGGGGGGGGGGAATTGGTCCTAATTCTTTCCTCGTTATTATCTTGTCTTTATATTCTTATTTACGATTTCTTAACAACTTTCCCTCTTGTTTGCACTCACCCTTCTGCATTATTCTAATTGTTCGTCTTTTATCTACTAGTTTTCGCTTTTCTGTGATTTTGTTATTTCTCTATACTTGGTCTTCTATCCTATTCTCTTTCTCCATTCTTTCTCTTGGTTCACCAACCCCATTTCTCTCTCTCTCTCTCTCTCTCTCTCTCTCTCTCTCTCTCTCTCTCTCTCTCTCTCTCTCTCTCTCTCTCTCTCTCTCTCTCTCTTTCCCTGGTGCTCCTCCCCGACCCCCATGTCTCCTCTGCTTCCTTTGCCGTTTTCTCTTCCTCCTCAGTATCCTGCTTACTTTACCCCCCATTTCATCCATAGCATTATTAACTCTTCTCATCTTTCCAGTCTTCTCCTTTTCCTCCCCTCTTACTTGCTTCTCCTCCATTTCTCATCTCCTTCTCCTCCTCCTGTCTATCCCGTCTAGCCGCCTGTCCCCCCCCCCATTAGCACCCTTAACGCCTGGGTATCACTTCAGGCACTAAGGGGTCCCCTTTCCCCTAGGAGCCTGCTTGAGGTGTAGAGTTCCTGATTGGGAGTCCGGTTTCCCCTGCCTTGTTCGCCTAGGTATACTTAATGGCACCTAGTAGTTTCTATTCTAGGAGAGCCGTGCTTGTCACGTTTCAGTGGAGAGGAGAAGACGCGACGTCAGAGAAAAACAGAGATACAATATAAATGATTGTCGGGCTTTCGACCTTAACAAAAGTTAGGAAATATTTTGCAGACGAGACACAATAACGTGGCTAAAGATTTGATGACCAAACCTCACATTATTCTTCCATTATCAAGTTCTTGTTTATGTGTAATATCGCACGAGGTTAGTTTGTTAATGGGTCCGAGAGATGTCTCCGCCATTTAAAATAATTGTCTGGGTTTATATTTTTTTTCACCTTGCATTATTGTTCATTCAGATATCGTGAAACGGAATTCACCCAAATGTTGCTTAACGATCCTATTTGACCCGAGCAAGGTTACAGGCTGTACAAAACTCTTGATTTTGTTACCGCTTCCTGAAACAAGCAATTACTGATAATAAATCGCCCAGGAACCTGCCATACACAGACGTTGTCAACTTAATAATAACACTGGTTGGATAGTTTATAAAGACGAAGTCATTGTATTGACTCGATTAAGACTTGATCACACAAACGTCATATCTGATGTGGTCGTGCCTAACCGAAAGTGTTTGAGCCTAAGCAGCCCAACTAAGATACCGAGTGTGTTGCTACATTTTGGTACATTATGTGAAGAAAATCTCTCAATTCCTTTCATTGTCTTTTCTTGGTCTGTTTGTGACACTCTACTATGCATTTGGATATAGTTGAAATGAATTCAAATACAACTTTCCATGGCTATATATGGGTTTCAACACTCGTGCTCTTATTTAACAATAACTGTCTTGACTCGATTACTATATTTCAATTATATTTTGTTATGCATACTTAATTCACACATTTATTTTGACGCAAATCTTGGAAATGCTCAGATATCTTTTTATAAATATAAATTACCGGTAATCCTTTTCCATTCAATTTGAGGACGGTGTCAGGAAATATGGTGAGAATGATCATTGTCAAGGACTGTCACTTGTTCATAACCTTAGTTATTATGCAAGGTTACGTCAATTCTTATATGAATACAAATATCATCTATTTTAATAAACGGACATCTAATTATTTACACTCAAAGTTTATGTGTTAACCCGAACGCTGCAAGGCATTCAAACACACACACACACACACACACACACACACACACACACACACACACACACACACGCACGCACCGATTCCGTGGGCACCCTTGTGGGTCCCTACACACGGTTGGTGAATGTAGTGAAAACGCTACACTGAGATCGTGAAGACATGGCCTAAATTCTTCACCAGGTCTGTTATAAATTGGTGAGGTATTGGATGGGAAGACTGCCGAAGACTTGGTGATTTACTAGTTAATACATTAATGCGTAAACTGACAGGTGAGATGCACCTGATAGTTCCTCGAAAGAGATTTTGTTTTTCTCAAGCATATTTTATATATATGAAGTAAAAGATTGCCATATAAATGACATCTTATTTTAAAATACTAAGAAGAGTCTTCTCAGCTTGACGTCTTACTTTGATAATTACTAATTTTAAAATGATAAAAACAGTTCTATAAAAAAAAAATCGCGTCTTTCAGAGGTGAATCATTTAAGACCGTCAGATTCACTGTACAGCACTGAGTGAATTTGAAAAGTTGGCTGTGGCCGGACTGGGACAAAACAGAAAAAAAAGTTTCGTTCAACTTTTGGCGAAATGCAGGTATCTGGTTGGTAATTAGGCCTAATTGCCTTTCATTATCGCAGAAAAAGGGATGGGGCGAAATTCTACGGGCATAATTTAGCGATATTTATGTTAGGATTTTAGTTTTTTTTTTTGCATCAATATGGGTATGTAGCCTTAGGGAGGGAGGGTAGGGGTACCCAGGCTTGGAACAGGGCACTGGCCGGAATAATGCCCGGGGCTCAGAGAGGGGCATTATAACAGGTGGGAGAGCAAGACAGGAATGAATGCATATGATGGTTAATAGGACACAGATTAGTAGAAGTTCACTCGGGGTTGAAGAACACATGGAACAGAAAGATGGCGCGGAAAGGGGGGATGACGATATGGAATGGAACTGTTGGGAGACTTGCAAGTGAAAAGGACAGAAAAACTAGAGAGCACAGTCTTAAGAGGGAAAGGACTTCGTGGTCATGTATAAATATGACCAACTAATAAAAAATGGACTCCTCGACATGAGGAGTCCATTTTGTATTAATATCTCAATGTTGAGTAAAATGTAAGTAGTTATTACATGTTTATGATCACAATTTGTGCACCTTGAAAGAGAGAGATTTCACTATTATGTTATAGTGTAAATATTCGTAGTAAATCTGGTTGTATGACTTTCAACCAGTCAATGATGGCACAGTGGTTAAGTACACAGCTTGGCAATGCCTTGGTCGCGGGTTCGCGTCACCTCACAGCCCCGGTGGATTTTCAACAACAATAATAAGAGATAAATTGGGTAAGAAATGATTTAGATATTATTAATTTAAACATTATTAATATTTTATAATATTTTTTTTTTGAATTTAGAGTTTTATGTATTTATTACAATTACATGTGCTATTATTAAGACATTATAATGGTTGTGCTCCTCCCTTCCTCTTACCGAGACAGGATATATCAAGGCTGCTGGGTAAGGGAACATGTAACGAGAAATTTGCTAAGAGGTTCCCCCATTTCGCAAATGTGTTGTGCAGAGAAGCGAAGTGTTGGGTGTAATGTAATGTGGCGATGGGAAGAGGGGAGGGGGTCAGGTGAAGGAGGAGGTCTGCTTATGGGGGAGTCAGGTGATGGGACGAGGTAGGGTGGTGTTAGGGAGGGATGTGAGGTTAGGTGCTAGAGCGCGGGATTGGAAGGTATTTGAAGGGGGGAGGGGAGGGAGGAGAGTATCAGGGCTGAAGGAAGTGTCAGAGGTGAGTGAGGGTGATGACAAAGGGAAGTGATGGAGACGTCACAGGTAGGGAGCACATGGATGGATCGAAAAAAAAATGTCACTGGGGAGGGAGGGAGATGCCTCGGGGAGTGGGGGGGGGGGAGGAAGATGCCTTCTCGTCAGGGCCGTGAAGGAGTCTCTCCAGTAGGTGAAAATGGTTCGGTGAGTGCGCGAGCAATATATAAAATGTTTTTTTTTTATATAAATGTGCCCATGTGGTGAGCGTCTGGGGGTGAGAAGGGAGGGCTGGTTAGTGTCTGGGGTGAGAGAAGGGAAGGGTAGCAAGAGATGGGTAGTGTCAGCTGGGAGAGGAATAAGGTGAAGTGTGGCGATTGACAAGAGGGAGAAAATGTTACCATGAACTGGGAATGGGATTTCATGGACTAAGAAAGGGGAATCTTAAATAAAAAATGGGGGTAATGTTAAATAGTTGGAAGTGTGAACTATCAATTAGAATAGACACGCTCTAGACTCGTCCAGAGTCAAAAGGCCTGGCGTCCAATTCAGAGTTATTGTTTGCTATACCTGACATAGTATAGACTTGACGTCATGTAAGACGCGTCTAACATAACATTATGAAAAACAAAAGATTAGCGTTTCATCATATAGTTATTGAACGTTTTTCAAGTGGTTTTGTGGATCAAAACACTTGAATTTGATCAAGTACATTCAAAATATATCCATTGGATGTTGGATAACAAAAAATAATTACTTATCCTCCAGCAAATACGACAAAATGCTGTAATATAAGTGAGTTTTAATACTAAATCATTGCGAAGCACGATCTGTGAAGTTGGAAACATTCAGTAGTTAATACTCTACGTAAACGACAGGAAAGTGGGTGTAGGAACCTTGTAAAGTAACTGAGACAATATTGGTCACGTCTATCATGCCATCATGGGGGAGGAATATCACCCCCATGGTAAAGGCTCTGGACAAGGGGGAAGAGTGTCATGAGTAGTAGGGAATGAGAGGGAATGAAGCTGGTGAGTTAGTTACGCGTGGGAAGCAAAGGAGGATGGGGAAAGACGTTATGAAGGGAAAACTCCATAAGTTCAGAAAGAAGACAATGCTCAATGGACTCCACAAAAGAAAATTAAATGCAGTTAGAGTTGTAAAAGTTTGTTGGTAGCGGTGGCGATATTTTTGTCCTGAAGCTCTACAGCGAGTAGAGGGACACCCAGCTTAGGCAGGCACGGAGCAGGAGATGGGAGGGGGAGAGAGAGAGGGAAGGGAAGGTGAGAGAATAAGGGGGAGAGTTTGCGGGAAAGGCGTGTATGATTTATGAAAAGTGTGGAGGAAATGACGGAGTGAAATTGATGGGAAATGGAAAAGGAGAAGAGACTAGAACAGGAAGTGGAGAGGGCCGGGAGAGGGTTTAACACCAGGATCAGCACTGCTGGGTTGTCTTCGCCTTTGAGTGTCATATGACAGACATTTTGAGAGAAAATCATTCCAGACACGAAATATACGCCGCCGTGAAGCCAGCTGGCTGGCGTCGTGAAGCCAGCTGGCTGGCATGGCTTGAATGCATGCTAGCGTGCCTGAGCGGATGTTTGCGCTCAGGCGTCGACAACTCTATGTCATTATTCATGGAATTGTTAGTTAAATTAGATTTTCTGTGAGGTCGTGGCCTTAATATATTGTTATTTCGAACAAGATCGACGTAATAATAAATAATTTCGTCGTGACGTCCAGCGTGTGGACCGTCCTCGTCACGGTGACGTCCAGCGTGTGGACCGTCCTCGTCACGGTGACGTCCAGCGTGTGGACCGTCCTCGTCACGGTGACGTCCAGCGTGTGGACCGTCCTCGTCACGGTGACGTCCGAGTAGTAGACACAGTATCCGTGCCGAAGGCCACATGGATACTGTGCCTTAAAGAGCCGCAGGGCAGCAGTAAACATCACGGCGAAAACATTCTATATATATTGACCAAACCACACACTAGAAAGTGAAGGTAGGACGACGTTTAGGTCCGTCCTGGACCATTCTCAAGTCGATTGTGCCATTCACAATCGACTTGAGAATGGTCCAGGACGGACCGAAACGTCGTCGTCCCTTTACTTTCTAGTGTGTGGTCTGGTCAACATATTTCAGCCACGTTATTGTGACTCCTCGTCTGCATTCTATATATCCTTTCTTGATTTTTCTTGAGTAAATAACCAGAGAATCAAGTGTCTGATTTTGAAGAAACTGTCAATCATAAAAATTAGATTTTTGTTGTTGTTACGGGGTCAGTATAAGCGACTATTATACACACAAAACTTTGCTCACTAATAAAGACACAACGCACCACGTAATAGTCATTAAAAAACGAATCAAAAGTTAAAGCAGCTTTACCTGCATCTTTAGTGCTAAAGACCGAGAAGACATCTTTGTGATGAAGGTTATTCTCCTACATTCCTAAGTTTATTATTCATGAATATTGGGAAGCTGGAGATGCAGGCACTCTCAAGGGGGGGTTCTCCTGTCTAACTTTATGCATGGCGTTGGAATTCCAAGGAGGAGGAGAGACTGCTTTCATTTATCTCTTGTTTGAGGATGCTGATTCTCTCTCTCTGTCTCTCTCTCTCTCTGAGTCACTTCACATCTGTCTTTCTTCGTCTCTTGTCAATTTGATCGTTTTACACACACGTACGCGCGCGAGCATACAAATACATATACATACACATACACAAATACATCATTACAAGATGACACTGACACACCAAGAAGGGGAAGACAAGTGGAAGATAGAGTTCAACTTCGACAAGTGTAATGAAACCAGAAGGAATCACGCCAAAACCCTGACATATCAGATTTCCCAAAATGTTAATTTATTTCCATTAACAAATTATATTTCTAATCCGAAATATTTCTATTTTTGCTGACTGAAATCCAGAAGAATGACTTATACTTCAGAACTTGAAAATGAGAGCGTAAGACGGTCAGAGGAACCTAATTATTGTGCAGCCACTCCTTGGGCTCCAGCCTGACGAAGGCCACGTTGAAACCTTCAGCTAACAATGCTCACGTTTCTCTGAAAATGCGTTCGATTTTTGGTATGTTCGTTACACACACACACACACACACACACACACACACACACACACACACACACACACGTGTGTATGTGTGTGTGTGTGTGTGTGTGTGTGTGTGTGTGTGTGTGTGTATGTGTGTGTGTGTGTGTGTGTTTACTAGTTGTGTTTACTAGTTGTGTTTTTGCGGGGGTTGAGCTTTGCTCTTTCGGCCCGCCTCTCAACTGTTTACTAACTACTACTACTTTTTTTTTTTTTTTTTTTTTTTTTTTTTCCACACAACACACACACACACCCCAGGAAGCGGCCCGTGACAGCTGACTAACTCCTAGGTACCTATTTACTGCTAGGTAACAGGGGCACTTAGGGTGAAAGAAACTTTGCCCATTTGTTTCTGCCTCGTGCGGGAATCGAACCCGCGCCACAGAATTACGAGTCCTGCGCGCTATCCACCAGGCTACGAGGCCCCTGTGTGTGTGTGTGTGTGTGCGCGCGCGCGAGCGAGCGAGAGAGAGAGAGAGAGAGAGAGAGAGAGAGAGAGAGAGAGAGAGAGAGAGAGAGAGAGAGAGAGAGAGAGAGAGAGAGAGAGAGTGAAAAAATTAAGTTGATTGACAGATGGGAGACGGGCCCAACGAATTAGAGCTCAACCCCCGCAAGCACAACTAGGTGAGTACAAGTAGGCGAGTACATGCAGTGAAAAGCACAAGGTGTTTGCCTCTTTTACTGTGTTAGTACGCGTGCGCGCACGCCTGTATTCACCATTAGGTTACACTTCAACTCCTGGGCCCCGCCGTTTCAGCTGAGTAGAAAACCTCATTTTATCAATTCAAGATGGTCTGAAAGCTCGCCTTCAATCAACTTTAATAAAAAATGGTTGAATATTTATAATTGGGAAAGTTTTTGAAAAAGTACTGTATCTCGTTCCATGCAGGTCGGAGTTCAATCCCCGACCGTCCAAGTGGTTGGGTACCATTCCTTCCCCCTGTCCCATCCCAAATCCTTATCCCAATACCTTCCGAGTGCTATATAGTCGTAATGGCTTGGCCTTCTCCTGATAATTCCCTTTCCTTATCCTGTTTTATGCGATATTCTCTCGATCTCTTATTTCTAAACCCAAACTTATTTTTTCTAATGTCAATACACACACCTTAAACGTGTATATTCAGCGACTATGTCAGCCCTCATTCCTGCTTTTCTAACATTCTGAGGCTGTGTTTCTACAACTTTTCCGTGTTGCTTACCGTTCCCAGTTCAAAAAGTAATCTGGTAGCAAATCTCTGCACGTTCTCCAGCTTCGAGTTGTTTTTAAGGAGAGGGCGCATTGACGGGGCCGAACATCTTAGCTTTGCCTTAAATACTGTACGTGTTGTTGCATCCTGAAGTTAACAAGGGTTCAGGCGATTTCCGGACCATTATGGTCGAGTCAGTTAAGGAAGGTGTCTGGATGTAACAAGAACGCTGGTTCAAGTCACTCGAATACCCCAAAAAGATTTTCAAAGATAAATCACGCATGATAAAATGGCATGATTTATCAATGATAAATCACGCCATTATGATTTCATTGCATATACACAGTCTGCATTTCCCAGCCCGTCCTAATGAACAGAGACCAAAGTCCATTCCATGCACCCGCCAAACCCCCCATGTTTATGAATGAAAAACGGTTTACACACGAATCACAACTGATTTCGTTCGAACACTTCCGGAACAAGTGCTTCACTGACCAATTTTTTTTCGAACCACAACGCTGTAAATGTTTCACCCACGTACTACAAATAATCACCAACAGAATCCAACACTTAACCTAACCAATGTCTAAATATGCAGAATATGCTAATATATATAATAGTTTATATTGGAGAAAATCCCTTTTTGAATGAACAGCATGATAAAATTGATGAATGCTTCTTTGGGGTCGACCGCTGGATGGAATGGACTTGGTCTGAGGACTAATTTTAGTCTTAACCTGCTAGGTTTTAGTTGAAATCCACACTGGCCAAAGAGTGTACGACCATGTATTCAATTACTTAAGAGTGGACCTGAGAGAACAGGCTGTACAGAGTGGGTTGAGAAAAACAGCTTCGTATTATATAAAATTCTGAAGGAATTACATAAACAAAATAACTTTTTTTTTTAAGAATAACTGGAAATTGAGTCCATGGGTTACACTAGGTTAAATCTTATCAGAGGAGATAACATGAACATACTTGTTAACGTTGGTCTGTCAGTCTATCAGTCTGGTTTCACATCAAACCTTTCATGATTTATATCGCAGAAACTAAACTTTGCATGTTGGTACATAAACAAATAATAATAGTAAGATAAATCGATATAAATTAATCATATAAAGTAAAATGTGTTCGTCAGCAGCATAAAAATTCGTTTTATAAGCACGCTCACCTGGGCCTACAACGCGACCCGCGTTACGCACGCACACACGCACGCACGCGCGCGAGCGCACACACACACACACACACACACACACACACACACACACACACACACACACACACACACACACAAAGCTGCATAAATCTTCACTATTTCCCGCCTTGTCTGTCTGACCAATGTCGTGCTTTTACGAGTAGGAAAACTTAAAACAAAAAAAAAAGGGGGGGGGAGGGATACTGTGGGTTAATATAAGGCAACCCGGGTGTTGTTGTTGGGTTTGTCCGGTTGTTGACCTAAATCCCAGCCAAGGGCCTTGTACCCTATTTCAACACTTGGCGGAGTACGTATATACACGCTAAATAAGCCAGGTATGAAGTCCAGAACATCGGAAACCCTTCTTGAGCTGCTGCGCGTGCGTCAGCCTGTTTTGTGCTCGCTACCTGTGATGAGTTTCTTATTCTTCCATATTTCCTATTTCGCAAACGACGCCAGGAATAATAAAATGAACTATAAAATCCCCCGCCTCCGCTGGGTATGCACGATACTAAGGGCGTCAGGGTCTTCCTCCCCGCGTGTAAAAAAGGGGAAAAATTCGTGATTTTTCAGGTGATATTTGGCGGGCTCGGGGATTGACAGAGTAACACCTCGGTATTTGAACGACTCCACGTGCTGGCCAGCTCAGTCACCGCTCAGCGCTGGTCGAGGAAGGTTACCTCTCTCTCGCTTGCACGCCCCCAACCCCGCTACCTCGTAGCTACGTAGCGGTGCGCGCGCTTGTGTTCACTCTGTTATCAACTAAAATTTTTAGGATCTCTGGTGGTGGTTACACAAAATAGACACTGCGACTTTTTTTCCACGACAAATTAACGCATTTTTTTTTGTAAAACTTTCTGACTTTAGTTATTCATTGAGAAGTGTATCTTGTATTACCTGTAAAGAATTTTCAGTACCAAGTTTGCCAGCATCCTCATGAGATAACAATGGGATGCCGCTATGGCTCCCGAGAGTTACTACTGTATGTGAACTGTATCTTGGATTGACGGATGGCTCCAGCTGCCCACTGACTTCTCCTGCAAGGATTAATCATTCATGGGGGGAGCGATACCCACAATACCCTATTCTCTCCCGGCCCTCCTAAACTAGCAGCAGCACAACTAAGTGGTCAGGGAAAATATGGAGATCAACAGAGGGACGCAGAAATTCGTTCGACTGGTCCTGCTTCCAGTGGTGGTACTGGCCACCATAACAGGTAAGTCGGGACGAACTGACTGATTGACAGTCTCTCCAAACCACTCCCCTTCCCCACCCCCCGTTTTCTTTAAGACGTTGCTCACCATATGGCGGCCTGGAGTACATAGGAGGGTCTATTTAATTCCAGCCTAATAGCCCAGCTCGATTGTGTGGGCTAGACGATTTATGGCTCTGACTGTAATTGTGGTCTTTGCAGTAATTTATTGCCAAATTGGGGGAAGTAGGGGAGGGGGTGCTTATGAATACGTGGACACGCCAAGGAGAACCGTGGCCTCCGTGCATGCGTATGGCACGGCCGCGTGATTAATTATGGTCTTGAGGTAATTCCTCCAGAGGGAGTGGTTCCCAGGATGAGGAACAGTGTACGAGCCTCGATAAGGACATGTTCTGAACCGAACCACGTAAGGGTCGTTAGATACAAAGGAAAGACGTCTTCGTCTGGATGAACTGCCACATATTTGGTTACCAGCCTCGTGCAACCAGCGTCGACTATTTTCGTCGCCCAGCTATATGGACTGGACGGTAGACCGACGTTCTCGCTTCTTGCAGGTCGGCGTTCAATCCCCGACTGTCCAAGTATTTGAGCACCATTCCTTTTCTCCGTCTCATCCTAACTCATTCTTCTCATGTCCCTTCCAAGTGCCATATAGTCGCAATGGCTCAGCGCTTTCTCGTGAGAAGTGCGTTTTTCTTTACTTTCACACTTCTTTCACGCAAGGTAAAATTCGTTAAGTGGATAAGGCACTGCGGGCTCACTATAGCCCGTGCTACTTGGAACTTTGTTCCAGGTAGCAAATCTTTAACAACAACAACAACGTTAAGTGGATGTACGAGATGACAGAACGAGAGACACAGCAAGTGAGACACGAGACCCACCAGGTGAGAGAGAATGAGTAGAGACACGCGCGTAAAGTGAAGAAGACGTCATTAAAAGGAACACCCGTAGTCTTAAGCCTTAAGCAGCGAGCAGAGCATTAATGTTAAGAACAGAGAATATCTCCCAACCTGATGTTAACCAACCCGCCGCCGCACGCTTACCTACTCCACCTGGCTGCCTCAGACCAGAGCCCCAACTCCCACCACCACAGCCCACAAATACCCACTCAATTGCATAATACAACAAAACTATCCATAGATTACTATCCACATGTCACATAGGTAGATTACTATCTACCATTCCGAGGAAGTATTTAAGATTACAGTATATTTGCAATTAGAATATTCGTTCCTGGTACAAAATATTAACATGAAGCAGAATAATAATTAGGACGTTTCAGTGTTAATTCAGAAAATAATGCGTGTTTAAAACGTAATCCTACAAATACATCTGCCGAGGCGTGGGTTAGAGCACGGTGGTTCACGGAGGACAAATTGATTACTAACACAGTCAAAACGTTTGGAAATTTAAGGAAAAATATTCCCAATATTCGCCAAAAACAAAGGGATTCTATTCCCCTCCTCTCGAACAAGTTGTCGTCGACCGGCCGCTTAGGTTTTATCCCTAAACTAAATATTTTTGCTGTTACTCTTTTCGCTATATATATATATATATATATATATATATATATATATATATATATATATATATATATATATATATATATATTGCACAATACACTCACTACTACTAGTTTCTTTAGTAAATAAGGTCCAATTTGCCAGACACTAGAGAATGGGTTATTTAATATACATCTTTCCTAATTAATTCTTTCCTAACAAAATTAATATATTAGGAACATGAATTTTTGACTGTTATGTTAGGTTTGGCTTGATTTGAAAAAGAAAAATCGCAAACCTTTTATAATACAGCTAAAAACTTTATCATTCCATAAGAAAACACATTTGAAAATCAAGTACTTCATGAAAATTAGGGTTTTATTATTATTATTATTATATATATATATATATATATATATATATATATATATATATATATATATATATATATATATATATATATATATATATATATAATAGTGGAGCCTTGAAGAGGAAACAGCAAATTAATAATAATAATAAGCCTCGAGTCTGCATATCTACTAATCAGATATTCATTGGAGCAATTTGCTTCACATCAAATGACCCTTAAGACACCCGTTTTGTCTCTCGTTACCGGCGGCAGTGAAACCACCTATCTGTGCCTGCAGAATCAAGCATTAGCTCTAGGACCCCGCCTTTCTAGCCGCCGGTTGTCTAAAGCAATGACTCCTGACCCCTTTCTCTATCATATCTAGTTTTAAGACAATAATCTGGAGTTTGCTTCTACAACCTGATCCTTAAGTTCATTCTATTTCCCCACTACTGTTACGCAAAATGAAAACTTTCTAACATCTCTATGACTCGTGTGAGTCTCAAGCCACCACCCACGCCTCCTTGTTCTAATGGTTTATGTGGTGAACATGTCCTCTATTTCCACTGTCAATTCCCCCCCTAAGTTTTTTTTATTATTCTATCATGTTTTATTTCTGTGCTTATTTTCTAGCGTTGTCAAGTTCTTTCAGGCTCTCTTCATATCAACCCTCGTCGCAAACTTCTGAACCGTTTCTAGTGTCCTTATGCGTTTCTTTAGGGCGGCAAGGATATGATAGGGATATGATAGGGTGGCAAGCTAAGACTGGTCTCACGTAGGAGATGTAAAGTGATTTAAATGCCTGTATTTGCATTTGTATTTACAATTTGTGCCTGTTGGATCGAGTTGTTAGTTCCTGGACTCCGCCTTTCTAACCGTCAGTTCTCGACTGTCCTGTCTCTCGATCTATTTTCCCCTATCATATCTACTACACATGTTTTTCACACACATACATATCCAAGGGATATAGCCTGTAGCAGGTCTCTAGCTCCAAGGTACCTATTTACTGCAAGGTGAACAGATGCATCGGGTGGAAAAAAAGTTTCTGCTATGACCGGAAAGTAAAAGAAAGAGAGAGAGAGAGAGAGAGAGAGAGAGAGAGAGAGAGAGAGAGAGAGAGAGAGAGAGAGAGAGAGAGAGAGAGAGAGAGAGAGAGAGAATTGTGTGTGTGTGTGTTGGAGGTGGGTCACGTGCTTGGCTGGTGGGGGGGGGGGGTTGACCTTGGTTGTTACAACACGAGGGAATAATTTGGCTGCTTGGTGAATTATGTATTACTCTTCCGGAGTGAAGCACATACAAATTATTGATGAAACGTGCTTCATAAATTGATCAAAACCTTCGATCACACACACACCCTTACACATCCCCCCCCCCCCACACACACACACACCTTTTTGATCCTAGTTCATGCATTTACATTTAAACCTGATTCGCCTTTAGCTGTACATTGGTCTGTCCAAATCACAAGTACTGTACTATAGCTGGTCCTATTTATATTGAGTTCTATTTCATAAGAGATACGTTGCATGGAAGATGGTCCCTGCATTTTGCACACCAAGCGCTTATAATCACTCCATAATTATCATAAATTGTTTTAGCGTCAAGACAAACTTGATCAGAGAGCTAATTTAATTATCTTGTTCATCCACTGATAAAAATATCCCTTGCGTTGAAGACTGAGAATACCATTAAGAAAATAACACCGAGTTAAGGTATTAGGGGTAGACTTAATAAATTATTTAATATAATGTCTCTTTAATGGTGTCGTGAAGGAGATGAGTTTGACTTAGGAAGAAGATGAGAGACCGGAGGAGATAACGGTTGGAGACGATGGATAAAAGTGTGTGTTTTCTCGAGTATGAAGTTGCACAAAGGATGCGGTTGTGTATGTAGGAACTTTCAGAGATGTTGAGGGGTATGTGTGGGGGAAGTGTTTTGTGATGTTTCAGAGCCACGAGTACTCTACAGGACCGTGTCTGGAGCTATACAGAGCTATTTACTACTGTGTGTGACTGGGACTAGAGCTATACAGAGCTGTGAGTAGTGTGTGTGTGACCGTGTCTGTATATATACATGCCACGACTCGAGTTGTGTAGGAAATGGGATGAAGGAAACAGGTATGCCATCGTTAACCTTCATAGTGAATAGTTTCAAAGTGCACTGAACCAGTACCAGAGCACTGAAGGGAGCCATGGGCTGGTCTTGCGGGTAAACGGCGGGAGTCAGTTCCTCTTGCCTAACAGTCTAGTTCAGGTACACTCTGGCCTCACAGCAAATAATTGGTGGATTGTGAATTTAAACAGATTTGCAATTCACCGAATTGGTAAACATTTACTTTATCGGAGCATCTATAATAATGTTCTCGTAGTGTTCTATAATATTGTTCTTAAAGAGATCAACGCTCTCTTGCTGAACTGGAAAACATATGCAATATACTCCTTGGTTTAATGTAAGGCATAAGGCCTGTCAAGCTCTGAAGGGTTATTACGGCCATCGCAATCGCTAACTGAACCAGCAAAGAATACTTCAGTTCTGAAAACAGTCGAGGACTGAAGTGAACGTTCTGTGTATACACACTGAGAAGCAGGTACGTCTCGTGGTGTGTGTGTGTGTGGGGTGTGTGGTGTGTGTGTGTGTGTGTGTGTGTGTGTGTGTGTGTGTGTGTGTGTGTGTGTGTGTGTGTGTGTGTACTCACCTAGTTGTGTCTGCAGGATCGAGCATTGACTCTTGGATCCTGCCTTTCGAGCATAGGTTGTTTACAGCAATGACTCCTGTCCTATTTCCCTATCATACCTGGTTTTAAAATTATGAATAGTATTTGCTTCCACAACCTGTTCCTGAAGTGCATTCCATTTTCCCACTACTCTCACGCTAAGAAGATCACGCTAAAAATGCGTGTGCGTATGTGTGTGTGCGTATGTGTGTGTGTGTGTGTGTGTGTGTGTGTGTGTGTGTGTGTGTGTGTGTGTGTGTGTGTGTGTGTGTGTGTGTATGCGCGCGCGCGCGTGTGAATATGCTCTATTTTTGTGACCGCTCTTTAAATGGTTTTACTGATCTCCTAGAATATAAATATATTTTTTGGTTCAATGCTATACCAATCTTCTGTTGGTCATTTAAATACTTGAACTATGTTTTCATTTGTTCTCTTAAACTATTCAGAGAACAACATACCGCTTAGATTTTTAAGAGCTTGGCACAAGTACCCATATTTGACGACAGATCTATGCACCTGTACTGTATTTTTACTACTGCACTACTGTTTTACTACTGTATTTTTTGGTTATGAAAAACATGTTCAGCCTGTATCGGGTGCGTTTGTTCGACGTGTGGTGTTACAGCGACGAGGGCAGGCCGACAAGCACTGCTCTATTGGATATATTATTAATAAAACTATGTAATATTGGGTCTCTCTCTTTTTTTGTGCACTCCCTTTTATTGTTTTACTAAACTGAAATAAATTTACATTGTTATTTATCTATTAAGTCACAAACTTTCCTGCTTCAACTACAGCCTGAAAAAAATAATATTACACACACAGACAGACACACACACACACACACACACACACACACACACACACACACACACACACACACACACACACACACACACACAACAGCTGCTCCACATCGACGTGATGTCACAGCTAGGTGCTTAACACAAGAGTCAAATAAAAAACTAATTAATTTGATTAATAACAAACAAATACATTGATGATTTGGATAATTTATTGATATTAGCCAATTGATATTATTGATATTAGCTCAATACTTTTTTTGCAGATGAACATTGTAAAAAGATTGTCAGATTACGTTTTCAACACGTTACCTGTCCTGTGTTGAGGTCCCTTTCGCCTGCTGTGGCTACCTTTTCTCTCTCTCTCTCTCTCTCTCTCTCTC
>NC_091193.1:14411815-14456815 GCF_040958095.1 Procambarus clarkii
GCCCCCCAGCACCACCTGCCCGGGGTGAGGGTGGAGCCCCCAGCGCCACCTGCCTGGGTGAGGAGGGAGACCCCAGCGCTACCTGCCCGGGTGAGGAGGGAGACCCCAACGCCACCTGCCCGGGTGAGGAGGGAGACCCCAGCGCTACCTGCCCGGGTGAGGAGGGAGACCCCAGCGCCACCTGACCGGGTGAGGAGGGAGCCCCCAGCACCACCTGCCCGGGTGAGGGTGGAGACCCCAGCGCCACCTGCCCGGGTGAGGGTGGAGCCCCCAGCGCCACCTGCCCGGGTGAGGGTGGAGCCCCCAGCGCCACCTGCCCGGGTGGTGGTGGTATGTGAAAGCTGTATAGTTCCCCCAAGCTGTCAGTGCTTGTTAAGCCGTGAGTGAATGGTTGTGTGAAGGTGTTGGCTTATGTTTATACCTGACACGGTTGAGTTTCAGCTCTTGGACCCTCGCGTTTTTGAAAGTTTTAAGTTCGCGCGCGCCCCGCAAGCTTGTTCTTGTAAGGGTTATTATAACTCTTTGGTCCCGCCTCTGAATATTCAGTCAACTGATTGACAGGTTTCAGAGCCTGTTGTGCTCTGCAGGAACACTGGACGCGTGATCCTGTGGTCCCGGGTTCAATCCCGGGCGCCGAAGAGAAACAATGGGCAGAGTTTCATTCACCCTGATGCACCTGTTACCTAGCAGTAAATAGGTATCTGGGAGTTAGTCAGCTGTCACGGGCTGCTTCCTGGGGGGTGGGGGGTGGAGGCCTGGTCGAGGACCGGGCCACAGGATACTAAGCTCTGAAATCATTTCAAGATAACCTCAAGATAACCTCCAGGCCAACTTCTCAGTACATTTCATTTGTTCACTGAACTGACATTGAACATATTCCTAATGTGTCTGTGAACTTATAATCCTCTTTAAGAGAAATTAGAAGGACTCAATAAACATTTTATCGGAAGACGAAGAGTAATGGATTACATAACTCGTGTATATTTTATATATATATATATATATATATATATATATATATATATATATATATATATATATATGTTGTACCTAGTAGCCCGAACGTCGTACTCGGCCTACTATGCAAGGCCCGATTTGCCTAATAAGCCAAGTTTTCCTGAATTAATATATTTTCTCTAATTTTGTTCTTATGAAATGATAAAGCTACCCATTTCATTATCTATGAGGTCAATTTTTTTTTTATTGGAGTTAAAATTAACGTAGATATATGACCGAACCTAACCAACCCTACCTAACCTAACCTATCTTTATGGGTTAGGTTAGGTAGCCGAAAAAGCTAGGTTAGGTTAGGTTAGGTTAGGTAGGTTAGGTCGTCGAAAAAACATTAATTCATGAAAACTTGGCTTATTAGGCAAATCGGGCCTTGCATAGTAGGCTGAGAAGTGCGTTCTGGCTACTAGGTACGACATATATATATTATATACATAAAACGCTTTATTTAACAATTAGGATGTAAATATGGTTTTAAATATATTAGGAACAAAATAGAACGCGAAACAATGGATTCATGTTGGATATTTTTAGATTTAGGAAAGACCCCGAGAAATACTGGTTTAGAAATAGATTTATAGATTTATGAAATATTGCGTGGTGGCATGATTAAGGCTGATCATCACTGGATTGTTTCACGAGTTGATTAGATATATTCATGAAATAGTTTGGGTGGATATAAATAGGAAAGGGTAGAGGGGTGGGTGGCGAGCGCGTGCGTGCGTGCGTGCTGTCCGCTCAGCTACCAGACCCCCAGACCTACCATTGAGTGTGTGTGTGTGTGTGTGTGTGTGTGTATTCATCTAGTTGTGTTTGCGGGGGTTGAGTTATGCTCTTTCGGCTTTTGCCCGCCTCTCAACTGTCAATCAACTGTTTACTAACTACTATTTATTTTTTTCCACACCACACACCCCAGGAAGCAGCCCGTGACAGCTGACTAACTCCCAGGTACCTATTTACTGCTAGGTAACAAGGGCATTCAGGGTGATAGAAACTTTGCCCATTTGTTTCTACCTGGTGCGGGAATTGAACCCGTGCCACAGAATTACGAGTCCTGCGCGCTATCCACCAGGCTACCAGGCCCCTAGGCTACCAAGTGTGTGTGTGTGTGTGTGTGTGTGTGTGTGTGTGTGTGTGTGTGTGTGTGTGTGTTTTTACAGATTAATTTATTGGGCAGAGGAAGAAGAGAGAGAGAAAAAGAACGAGACTGAAGAAAAAACATATACAAATTGAGAAAGAGATAAATGAAACGCAAGACTAAAAGTGAGAAACCTCTCATTTTTTTAACTTTGTGCCCGAAAACAAAACTTCCTCACCACTCTGTAGTATTTCTCACCGGGTGAATCAAAGATAATTTACCTTGACTCGTTTTGTCTCATTTGACATTAATAGATCCTCTGTTATAATCACCGCGGTTTTCCCGACAAGTTACAAGCACTAAGCTTCGCTTGCTAGCGTACCGCAGGGAAGTGTGCTTGGTCCTTACCTACGGAATACATTGCATAACGACCTTGTCTTATTCCCAGATGCTTCGACTATAATATTTACTTTTTCATAAACTGAGTTGATCAGTAAGCTGAGGTTCACTGATCCTAAGCATGCGACAGCATTTATCTAGATAAGATTGGAAGCGTGTGTAAGCTACTGACAAAGCAGCTCATGTCTTGAAAACACAAATAAAAATGAAATACTAAACAATGAAAATAAACTTATTAATAAGTTTGGATTCAGAAAAGACCCCAAGGTAAATACTGGCTTGGAAACAATGTTGATTTAAGGAACAAATCACCGGGTAACATAATAGACGTAGGATCCCTGGATTATTTGAAGCGCAGGATAGACATATATGAGTATAGGTTGATATAGGAATAGTCTCATATATGTCAATATGCTTTCTGCAATTTATGTTATTGTGTTGTTGCCATGTTCATTGAACTGGTGTAAGGATAAGTAGATTGGGAGACGCATGGCAGTATGGAACGATCAATTAAGTTTTCTTGGAGTGGAAACTTGATTTCCTGAGGTTTGTGAAGAGTCATGTGGGCAATGTTACGTTCTAGGCAACCCAAGGAACATCCAGCCTCAAGACGCATTTCTTGTCACCTGTTTGACAGCAGCGGCTGCCAATTTCCATACGAAGAGCAAACTCTTAAACACCTGCGGCGTGTCCTACTATCTTACATGGCTTGTTTTCCCATTTCATCTCCAACGTCTGGATAAAGAACGACTCATTTCTGTATCAGTACAGAAGAGGAGAGACCTGTCCTTTCAGTAGGCGCATCAACACAGGAGTCGTGTTGCGCTTCCTACTTTTATGCGCATTTTCAAATTTGCTAGTTTCGTTTTATTTGTTATGCAACCCACATACCCATCTTGTGGGCGGTGGTGGAAAGGGTTAGAGGGACACTTAATGGGTTTAAACCCCACAGTTCATTTAGCGAAGCAAGTGACAATCTAAGGGGTTCCCATTTAGCCCAACTTCGGTCAATTTAAGAGTGCATGGTCAGTCATATTAAAAACTTTGCCTCCATGCTTTTTCACAACATTAAATAAATTCTTTTAGGGCAAATGCAAGGGCCAGGCTTTGGAATGTCTCAAGGAATAAATTATATTATATATATTATATATATATTATATATATATTATATATATATAAATATATATATATATATATAATATATATATATATATTTATATATATATAATATATATATATATATATATATATATATATATATTTATATATATATATATATATATATATATATATATATATATATATATATATATATATTTATCTTTATATATCACACAAAGATTTTGGTAGTTCTACTGGTATGCAGAGGGCCAATATTCACAAGGTTCCACGCCTGTCTTTACTCCGTGAATATCCCCCAAAAGTCGGTCACCACAACACAAGACGGTCATTTACCAGCATCTACACTATAGGTCCCCATGCATTCCAGGACACAATGATCTGATCCAGGATCGAACTGCATTTGCTGTCATTTTTTGCTTCATCCATATTGTAAATATGTCTACACTATGTTTCTCTGTGTTTCCTCCATATTCTGAATAAAGTTGTTTTTGAAGTACAAACCGTAAAGGCTAAATAATAATATATTTTCTCAGCTATGCGAGTCTCGCATTTACACATATCGAAGAGGAGAATCAGTGAAGTATGTAGCTTATAGACAAAAATTATTCGATAAGTCATTATAAAAAAAGTCTCAATAACACAAACTGTCGCTAGCTACACACAAGGAATAAGGCTGCAAAGAGGAAGGAGGGGAGAGGGGGAAGAGGAGGGGGAGGGGGAAGAGGAAGGATAGGAGGAGGAGGAGAGGAAGGAGGGGTGGGAGGAGGGGTAGGAGGAGGTGGAGGAGGAGGAGCAGGAGAAGGGGGTGGGGGAGGAGGAGCAGGAGAAGGGGGTGGGGGAGGAGGAGGGGGTGGGGGAGGAGGAGGGGAAGGATGAGGAGGAGGTGGGGGAGTAGGAGTAGTGGGGATCAGGAATAGGGAGGGGGGGGGGGGGGGAAAGAGGAGTAGGCGGGAAAGAGGAGTAGGGTGGGGAGAAGGAGTATTGGGGGGGGGGGGTGGAGAGGGGGGAGGCGAGATATGAAGAACGGAAGCACGGAATCCGCACTCACAATGTCGGGGGCGTTTTCGGCGGGTCCCTGACAATGGGAGGAGCAGAACTATGCAGAGGGGACAGGTCCAAGCCTCGGATCACTCTTCTTGATGTCTTGGGAAATATCGCGCTGAGAATTTACTGACAAATGGTAAAATATAATGGCTATATCGGAGGAATAGCAGCAGCACTACGGGTTGGAGGAGAGGGAAGGGCGGACTAAGTTATTCATGAACAGGTTGTATCGTACTTGCTTCAGGTCTGTCCTTGGTGGTATGGGGTGGAGGAGATGTATTACTTGCTTTAAGAGTACATAAATATTCTGATGTGAAGGGGGGGGGGGCAGTGTTAAGGGTGTTTATTGCTCGCATAATGCAAGTGAAGGGTGTGGCAGGGTGGTGGTGGTGGTGGTACTGGTGGTAGTGGCGGTGGTGGTGGTGGCAGAATGGTGATAATTAGAATGGTGATAGCTGTGGAGGTGTTGTACACATGGGTGGCCCTGACCTGAACACTTGACCAGACACCTAACAACCATTACTCCCCCCCCCCCCTTTCCAAATATCATCTCGTCCCTCCCTTTCATTACTCCCGAGTCTCCTTCCCTCTCCACAACTACTTTTCCCTATTACACCAATTGCCACAAATTAAGACCCAAAATTTATAAAAAAAAAATCCCCATAGCACTTAAAGGAGCGTGTGTGCGAGGGGGGGGGGGGAACCTGAGGAGGAAGCGAGACTTATAGTTCATGTTTCTCTCTCTCTTAGTGGATGTTTTTTCCCCTTCCTTGCGTCAGTGCGCATCAGTCCTGCCACGAGACGACAATACTGGAACCTATCACGTATCGTGTACACGTGAATACCTACGATTTTTAAGCAATTAGCGAGAGAGATGTATTCGCTCTGGACTGGTTTTTTTTTTTTCCTTTGATCGAAAAATTATATTGGTTTATCAAAGAGCAAGTTACGTAGGCGTATTTTCTTTCAACAATTTGTGTGTTTATGATTTGAATTTTTATATTTTTTTTACTCTCACTTTCTGAGTGTGTCTGTGTGTGTGTGTATTCACCTAGTTCTGCCTAGCTGACCAGGCAGAAATCTGGTCCGGACCAGGTTTCTGCCTGGTCCGCTCCAGAATTTCGAGTCCTGCGTGCTGTTTGCTCAGCTACCAGACCCCAGCTACAAGTGAGGGAGTGAGTGAGTGAGTGAGTGCGTGTGTGTTCACCTATTTGTGCTTGCGGGGGTTGAGCTCTGGCTCTTTGGTCCCGCCTCTCAACTATCAACTGGTGTACAGGTTCCTGAGTCTATTGGGCTCTATCATATCTACATTTGAAACTGTGTATGGAGTCAGCCTCCACCACATCACTGCCCAATGCATTCCATTTGTCAACCACTCTGACACTAACAAAATTCTTTCTAATATCTCTGTGGCTCATTTGGGCACCCAATTTCCACTTGTGTCCCCTTGTGCGTGTGCCCCATGTGTTAAATAACCTGTCTCTATCTACCCTGTCAATTCCTCTGTGTTTAAGAGAGAGAGCAAGAGAGAGAGAGAGCAAAGAGAGAGAGAGAGAGAGAGAGAGAGAGAGAGAGAGAGAGAGAGAGAGAGAGAGAGAGAGAGAGAGAGAGAGAGAGAGAGAGAGAGAGCGCATCAACCTCAAACTCCTCCCTAGACCTATGGTGCCACCGTCACTCTGGCTCGCACGCTTAAAGTATAGATTCCCATAAAAGCGTTAATCCATAAGAGAGACTACGTATGAAGACGCAGGAAGCGCTTCCACTCCGCCTGCACATCGCCGCCAACAGGACTCTCAACAGTGAGGAAGGTAATCGCAATTTTGTTATTTCTATTGCCTGTGTTTTCTCATCTAACGCATTGTTGATTATTCGGTTTGTTTGTCGTGTTTGACAAGTGGATTTATTCTCTCTTTTTTTTTTTCCTTGTACAGTTCAGAAAGCTGGTTTGTCTAATGAATGAGCTGGATCGTGTATAACGAATCGTGAAAAAATCGCGACAGTGAATCGTGAAAAAATCGCGACAGTGAATCGTGAAACACGCGTGAAAATGTGTGTCACATTCACAAGTCCGCGAATGTAGCCGTGAGGTTATAAATTATCCGAGTGTTGGGAACCCAATTCGCTAATCCCGAGGGCGATTGTTTTGAATTTCAGTTAACTTGTTGCGAGGGCGGAGTGGGCCGCTCTGCCTCACTCCTGATTGGCAGACGGTGCTAATCACACCAAAAACCAATCACCAGTCTTTACAAATCCGCTTCTTGTAAATCAATTTAAAATACAAACTAAACTTCAAAAAGACCAAAGAATAGAACACAGGACTGTGAGTATCAAGATAGTTTAACAAGATAGTTTAATTGCCGCCAAATTCTTGATTGTTACCAATCGGCGTAAGCCACATGCTTTTCAAACGACTTAAATTAGCTGGTGAGAACTAACGTCTAAGTTCAACGGAACTTAATGGACAGTTCTTCTCTCGTTCTGCATGAGTGGGAGATGTGGGTGGAGGAGCTGCAACCCGTTCTCGCACTTTCGTATAGTCAATATTGACTTATTAAATAAGTGCATAAGTGACATACTAATTATTGTGAATATTTTAGTTTACCTTGAAAAGCTTCATAGAAAACACCGATCTTACCGAACTTTCTTAGTATGTTAAGATAAGCATCTTATTGCTTCGTAATTACAATTGTTACTTAACCTATTATAGGTATAGGTTAAGTAATAATTGTAATTACGAAGAAATAAGATGCTTATCTTAACATACTAAGAAGGTTAGGTAAGGTCGGTGTTTTCTATGAAGCTTTTCAAGGTAAACTAAAATATTCACAATAATTAGTATGTCACATATGCACTTATTTAATAAGTCAATATTGACTGTAAGAAAGTGCGAGAACGGGTTGAGGAGCTGACATGCAAGTATGTTCTGTAGACTGGAAGGATACGAGCAGTGTTGGCACCGAGTACTCCTCGTAGCTACAGAGTGCATGGGTGTACGGAGTAATGGGTGCCAGGAAGAGGTTCAGTACAAATGGTTTTGTAAACTCGTGAATGGAAGTGGTTCAGTGTGCAAAACGAACCTATTCCTGAGGGAATATTTAACCCGTCAAGCCAGCGAGAATTTACTGCAGGTCGCCGAGTGAAGTGACAGCTCCAATGGGTGTAAACTGTGAATTGACAGTGTTCATCTTCCGTGTATGGGAGGAAACATGTGAACGAGTGTGTGTATGAGTGTGCGTGCGTGCGTGTGTGTGTGTGTGTGTGTGTGTGTGTGTGTGTGTGTGTGTGTGTGTATGTGTGTATGTGTGTGTGTGTGTGTGTGTGTGTGTGTGTGTGTGTGTGTGTGTGTGTGTGTATGTGTGTGTGTGTGTGTGTGTGTGTATGTGTGTGTGTGTGTGTGTGTGTGTGTGTGTGTGTGTGTGTGTGTGTGTGTGTGTGGATACCCAGGGTTGAGAGAGAAAAATGATTTCCATTTTTTCGGTGGGGACTCCCTGAGTAATTAGTCCTAAACGACAAACAATGTAGTTACCATCTCTCCTGCAGCTCGAGCACAGATGGGGCGAGTAACAGGCAAGTCACACCAGCCTTGCCTTCCACCTCTCAGGAGTGGCACTTTTAGTGGCACTTAAAGAAGGCTGCTGGATAATTAGGGAGTATGAAATCCGACTCCTTCATTTCAACAGCAGACGAGGTCAGCTATACAATTAGTAGAACCTAAGCTTATAGCAAAAACTGAATGCTCCTCATTAATCTCTATGCTCACGCTCGGTCTCACGCTCTATGCATCACGCTCGGTCAGGCAGTGTTTCATTTTCCAAGGCGATTTGCTCATAATTGTTTTACGTAAGCATCGCAGCATTTTCTCAGCCGCAGCATCACAGACAGTCGCCAACAGTCAGGTGGAATTCGACTATTACAAAACTTTGTGTTAAAGAGAATTTTCGGCGACGTTCACATTCGTCAAGGCTTTTGAAGCGGAAGTACAATATTCGATGACACAGTGTACCTCAGACGCACCCCCACACGCGGTGCACTGTACCTCAGACAGAGCACCTCCCCCCCCACATGGTGCAAGAATAAATGAGCTGAACCTCCAACCTCTGGAAGAGAGAACATGGGAGACATGATTACCGCATGCAAAATACTCAAGAGAAATAGAGAGGGTAGACAAGGGTAGACTACTTAGCATAGGTAGTACACAAACAAGGCGAGACAGATGAAAATTATGGACAGAAAATTGTTAGACACACGTTATAAAGATTTGTTTTCGAGTCAGTATATTAAACAGGATCCACTAACAGGGTTGGTGTTGAGAGGCGGGGCTCAAGAGCCGAAGCTCAACCCACGTGAATATAAAGTGGCGAATGGTAAAACGAAGTAATCGCTGCAACATTAAGCGACACTGACCTAACAAGCAATTATCCGCAACTGCAATCTACCTCTAGACAGCAACACACCCCAGCCAGCAACACACACCCCAGCCAGCAACACACACCCCAGCCAGCAACACACACCCCAGCCAGCAACACACACCCCAGCCAGCAACACACACCCCAGCCAGCAACACACCCCAGCCAGCAACACACACCCCAGCCAGCAACACATACCCCAGCCAGCAACACACACCCCAGCCAGCAACACCCCCCCAGCCACCAACACACACCCCAGCCAGCAACACACACCCCAGCCAGCAACACACCCCAGCCAGCAACACACACCCCAGCCACCAACACACACCCCAGCCACCAACACACACCCCAGCCAGCAACACACACCCCAGCCAGCAACACACACCCCAGCCAGCAACACACCCCAGCCAGCAACACACACCCCAGCCAGCAACACACACCCCAGCCACCAACACCCCCCTCCCAGCCAGCAACACCCCCCCCCAGCCAGCAACACCCCCCCCCCAGCCATCAACACCCCCCCCAGCCAGCAACACCCCCCCCCCCCAGCCAGCAACACCCCCCCCAGCCAGCAACACCCCAGCAACAACTATGATGCATCTCGACTGGCCAGCACACGACAGAGTGACACATCAACCCACCATACTGTCAGTCATTTTTATTTCGCTAATATTTCATTGTCCGCCGCGGAAATTAAATAAATTTATTTAAACTGCTGAAAGTAAAAGGCTGAAAATTTTGCATTTTTGTTTTATAAATGGTGAAATTTTGATATTTATGTCGTAATGGAGAGTAAAGGAAGGGGGGTGATATATGGGTATACTCTTTTTTCCAAAGTATTTCTGAAGAGTTGAATTCAAAGTTTACTTCGAGAGGGAAACTCCTCTCTCGAAATAAACTTTATAACATGCACATCTGGATTTCAATACATTATTATTTTAGGTATGTTCATTCATATTTTTGCCATGGAGTTATAAAGTTCAGTTCACTCAGAGGCAGCAGTTTTAGTGAACAACATATTTTTTGGGGTATTTGCTGTTGCACAATGAGTGTTGATACGGAGTGAAGGCACTCAGAAAGGAAGAGCTAGAGTGAATGTGTTTCTTGTGCCTGGTGTTGCAACCTCTGCCTCGTGGGGGGGGGGGGCATGATCCTTCATCTAGTGTGATTTGGGGGATCAATGGATCAATTAATGATCAATATTCACTATCTTATTTCCTTACTCGAAACCTACCTAACCCCAACTGCCTCTCCCTCCTTCCTTCCCCTCCAATTCTCTCCCTCCGTCACCATCCTCTCTCTCTCTCTCTCTCTCTCTCTCTCTCTCTCTCTCTCTCTCTCTCTCTCTCTCTCTCTCTCTCCTTCACCACCCTCTTCTTCCCACCCCACCCCTCTCTTCCTGTCTCGTTTTGGCTAACAAGCAACTACAGATACATTCAATTATTCGAGTATGAGTTAAAGCTTTGCATGTAACAGAAGTTTGCAATAAAATAGTATTCAATAGAACTGATAGAATCATGTACGCACTGGAACAGTCTACATGACTACAGTGGAACAAACACGACCATGTATAACGCACAAATAAAAAAATACATTAGTCAAACTACAATCGAATACAATAAATACCAGAATTAAAATAACACCGAAAAATACGAAATAAATACGAACAATCTGCAACCTCCCCCCCCCCTTTCCCCCCAAAAAAAGTATTAAAAACTTTGCAACAAGGACACCACACAACAAGGACACCACACAACAAGGACACCACACAACAAGGACACCACACAACAAGGACACCACACAACAAGGACAACAAAGACACTACCTAACAGACAGGAGCTAAGACCATAACAGATACGCAAGAAGTCACGAATCAAACCACCTCAACACGCAGCCATAAACCAACTAGACGAGAACGAGAGCCACAATAACATCAAGGCGATGACATATTAACCTGTTGGTCCCCGTTAGCAAATAACGGCAACACTTTATGATAAAGAAGACAATCCGTTAGCCTCGATCGTAATGAAGACCAGTAAAGAAGAGCCACCTGCTAACGGCAGAAAGAAGACAGGTAACGAGTGCCGTGCATCTCTCTGCTGGCTGCTAACGAATATCACCTGGTATAGCTGGTAACGAAAGCAATAACACGGGTAACGAGCATCACCCGTCGGCAAGTGACGGGCAGCAATAACGTGCTCGCTGATAATGAAAGGTCGAGGGCAATTGGCTTCGCAGGTAATTAGGAAGAGAGGTAATAATGGGGCCCAGGTGAGGGCAGGTGAAGCGAGGATAGCCAACCGGATGGAAGGGGTGGGGTAAGGTGGGGAGAGGGAGGGGTGGGGGGGGTGGGGAGAATGGGGAAGAAGGGAGGTGCGGCAGATGAAGGGTAGCGGACGAGGGCTCTCTGCCTCGCCTCAATGATCGATGACCTCTGTGGTGAAACGGAAAGGAGAAAAGGGAAGGAGAGGGATGGGAAGAAGCAAAGAGAGGAAAGGGAAGTGAGAGGGGAAACATGATGGAATGGGGGGAGGAATAATGAAACAGAGAGAGGAAAGAGAAGGGTACAAGGCGTTGGAAGAGAGCAAGCAAATGGAAGAGGGAATCAAAGTAAGAGGGGAAATGAAATAGAGTGGACAGTGAGTGAGGCGATGGTTGTAGGGTAGAGATGAGAGGGAAGGTGGGAGCGAAAGAGGAAAGGGCAGACGACTTAATATTGGAAGAAGAGAGGGGGGGGCTAGGGGAGGGGTAGATGGTGAGAAGAAACGAAGAAGGGTAGAGTGCAAGATAATCAAAAAGGTTAGATGGCAATAGAGAAGGGGGATGGTGAGAAACGTGGGTATAGTATGTGAAAGGTAAATGGGAAGGGATTGACAATTGGAAGAGGGTGGAAGAGAGAAAGGCAGTCTGTGAGGGGAGAGTGAATAAGGGGACATGTGAGCGAGGGATGAAGACATGAAATAGTGTTAGAGGGAGAGCAGGAGAGAAATAGTGATGGAGAGAGAGGCAGGAGGAGAGGGAGGCATGGAGATGGAGAGTGGCAGTGGAGGGAGGTACACCATGGAGTGGATGGAGGTACGCAAACAATAATGGAGGAACACAATGTGAGTGGGTGGGATAGAAACGAGCAATAAAGGTAGGAAGAGGGAGAGAATTGAAGGCATGAAATATAGGGAAGGAGAGGGGTGAGAACCTCATTAAAAAAAAAAAACCTTCAGGTCGACACTATGCCACTGGAGATCTTGATAAGCTTCGTAAAAGAAAACATAGATTTTGAGATGATAAATCTGGCCTGAAAAATTGTATATAATTTTCAGACAGGGTGTAACCGAGTTAAGACAGGAGGAGGCAACGTAGGTCTATACACAAACAAAACGTTCGATAGCGTTCCTTGTGAAAGGGGAATGGATACATCAGATGGAAAATAAAGCTGAAATGACTGGGAGTGTACTGGACTGGGTGAGGGAGTACCTAACAAACAGAAAGCTAAGGCTCATAGTGAGAGAAAATGTTAAGAGTGGAGGGAAGTAGGAAACAAGGTCCCGCTGAGTTCGGTCTTTGGGCCCTTACTGTTACTGATCTTCGTGGCGCAAAAAAAAAAGAGGAGGAATAGGAATGAAGAAAATTGCAGGATACATCGTAAGATCTTAAACCAATGGGATCAAGGCTTCAAAAGTTTACAACGCGTTCCAAACAAAGACGAATCAATAGATTCAAACAAGGCCGTGTGTTTATGACTTTATCTAGTCATAAACATGAGATTTCGAGGATTTTTTAAGTATTTGTCTAAACTAAATTATAACGTTTTCATCGCACCGGACGCGGTCGTATCTCCTGGTAAGCTGTTCCAATAAGGTGTTAAAATTGCGAGGAAACTTGACACGTTTTGAGAGCGTAGCAGTTAGAAGAGAGATCGGAAGGCTTGGCAGTCGTGAAGAAGTGGTGACAGACCTCCACGACCCTTCATGCAAACTGCACTTATTCTCAAAAAGAAGAAGAAGAAGACCTCCACGACAACCAGTGTTGTGTTGTTAGTGAAGATGGAAACCCGCCGTTCAAGATGAGGACACCTGGAATTTCACGGAGCAGATAACAGCTAGGCTATTTCACTGACATATAGCCGTAGATACGACAGAGAAATGCGTACCAGCAAGATGGTATCACGCCGCTGATACGAGTACCATTACCTGTGTACGCAAGCACACAGCCACGCACGCAAGCATACAGCCACGCACGCACAAACACAACGACTCGCCCACACGCAAAACACACCCGTTAGTTCCTTCAAGTACAAGCAGAACTAAACCGCTCTTTATTCATAACTGGAGCCACGCATTATTACTCAGCTAATGAAGGGAATTTCAGGGGATTTTCTTTGATGGACCTGTTTATTATCATTAATTACATGTTCTCACTCTGCCAGGTTGATTGGACCAGAGGGGAAAGAGAAAGGCAAAGATTAGAAGGGGAGATTGATTGTGCGGATAAGGAAGATGAGATTGAGGAGATGAAGGGAAGAGTGGCAGGAGTAAAGATGGAGTAAGAGACGGGAAGTCCAAATGAGAGTAGAATAGGTCAAATGAGGAGAGAGGAGAAAGTGATGCAACAGGTTAGAAAGGGAGGAAGAAGGAAGAATGATAAAATGAAGGAGGGGGTGAGAGACAAGGGAGTGATGAAATTGGGAGGATAAGTGATGAATGAGAGAAGATGAGAGTTGAGATATGAAATATTACTGCCTGAAACGCTTTGCGTATTAGTGGCTTTAGGCATTGTATGTACTAGCTCTATCTATAAATCTATCAATTTTTGTAAAATCTCTTGTATGTATGCACCTTACCTGAATAAACATTTTATTTATATTTTATTATTAGAGTTAAATGTGGAAGATAAAAAAGGAGCGATGAGAAGATAAGAACAAAAGAATAAAAAATATAACGAAAAATAGTCTATTGGCCTTTGCAAGACATCCCCCTATATATAAAATTTAGATATTGGATGCTATTTGAGCCCCTGAGTACCTATTTTAGAAATCTAAATTACTCCACTTATACGAAATTGTTCCGTGCTGGCATAACTTCAGCTGAAATTTTAGATACCAATTTATAATCCACTTGCTTAGCCCACTTATCAAATTAAATTATTCGCTTATGCCCCATTATGCTCTACAACTTAGGTAAAAAAAATGTATTTCCAATTTCCTTCATAAGAATTGTTAATACTCAGATATTCTACGAACAGGCAAGCAAAGGCCCAATTTAAAAAAAAAACGGGAAAAGGAGACATCAAGTTATACATTTGTGTTACAGACAAATACTCGATGTAAAGGGCTGGAGAATGTCTCTTCTACAAATTAAAGGTATAATCAGACATCACCGTGAAAGGTAACTGAGGAAAGGCGAATATTAGAACAAATCAGTCAATCTGTACGCTGGTACAATGTGGTTGAAGCTGGCAATCCCAATCTTTATGGACGAAAGGGAGGTGGCCGAGGGAGAGAATCGGTAACAGCGAGAATTCGTCTTGGGTACAAATACCCATAAGAGATTCGGGATGGAAACACAACCCGTTCTCCTGAATAATGCATTGCATTTTCACGTATAATTTCCCCCAAGTCTAAAAATTGATGTATTAAAAATAGGAACTAACAACTCGCAAAACTGATATGATGCAGTGGTTTCTGTTCGTGGGCGCTCGGGTAGGTTAGGTTCGGGCAATTTAGTATAACAGTTCAGTGACGTTGGGAACGCTCGGGTGAACGGGCCGTAAAAAAAGAATAGCCGGTGAACGGAGCTGCAGAATCTGTAGTGAGAGTGACAGACTCCGCTTTGACCACTACCTGCGAGATTATGCCCATCTAAGACATTGCAAATGAGTAGAATAATAAACCCTACATTGTTTGAGTTAGGAAAACACTACTTGTCAAATACCGATACTGTTCTTAAAAGATTTCCCCACGTTGCACCCGCAAGCTAAGCTTAGGAGTTGATAAATGTTAATCTCCTTGTTTGATAAGCTGTTCACTAGAGACAGTTGCACAGGCAGCTACGTGGGTGTGTCCACTCATAGGATCAGGATCAGTGGCGCTGTTCGCGGCCTGCCGGACAAAGTTCAAATATTAAATGAAATTAGAACACCATTAAAAATATAATAATGACTTTAAAGCAATGTACATAACTTTGTTAGACAACTACTGGAATCTGCAGCACCAGCCCCTTCTCCATACCTTGCGAAATACAAACTGAAACTGAAAAAATACAGGTCATTTACATCCAGATTAGTGCAAGAAAACAAGGATTAAGCTATGGAGACAGGTTAAGGGAACCAAAGATCACAATCCTAGGGAAGAAACACAGGGAATAGGGTAACACACACACTATAGAGGTGAATATACAAGGAAGACGAGGACATCATCCTTTTTAAACCGAGAAAAAAGTAGGCCAAGACGACACACGTGTAACATGGAACGCTTAATGATTCGAAGACACGTAAGGAAATACTCGTGCCCTGGACACTCAAGTGGTCAACATGTTGAATGAGGTGGAAAAAAATAGACATTGTAAACCATCTACTTTCACAGCTTTTTGGCAGCAAAGCTCCCCAAAGAATTTAAACGTCAGTATAGCACAATTATAACGTTGACCAGACCACACACACACACACACTAGAAAGTGAAGGGACGACGACGTTTCATCGACTTGAGAATGGTCCAGGACGGACCGAAACGTCGTCGTCCCTTCACTTTCTAGTGTGTAGTCTGGTCAACATACTTCAGCCACATTATTGTGACTCATCGCCTGCACAATTACAACGCAACAGGCACCTCAAAACTAGTTATTAAGTAGAACAATTCTAGGCCTAACTCCCCAATAACCACCGATAGGTTACTATCACCACCACCACTAAGTTACAACCATTACAACTCGGACATAACTTACGTCTCCACCTTTACATTAAGTACATTAAGGGGGGATTATTATTCGGAATGCTTAATTGGAAAGTGTGCTGGGCTCCCAACGCTCCTACGGTCGACGAACCCTAGAGATCCAACGGAGAAAACGCCTCACAGCCTCCACAGCTTCATATGACATTCCTGCTCGGGGGACCGGTGCCCTAGTGTCTGTTTTGTGCGAGGATTATTGAATTCAACAAGGCAGAGAGGACAACCCAGTTTGCAGGATTTATCGCCCTGGTCTGAGCGTCGGTCGTCAAGGGGAAAGGTAAGGGGGGGGATTTTGAATAGAGGGGGGAGGAGGGGGGTGAGAGGAAATGTGGAACTAAGTGATTAAGAAAGTGCTGAAGAAGTTGCTCAAGTAGTTCCGGATTCGACAACGTGTTGAATGGAGTTTTGACATAAGTGTTGAAGAGAAGAAAAGCTAGGTGAAGGAACAGCACTTTTATGAGCAAAAAATAAGTAAGGAATAAAACATCTGTAGCTCACAGAAGGTAGACGGTATTCAACTGTTGCTCACATAAGATAGACGGTCATCAACTGTAGCTAACAGAAACAGTATATGTGAGGCGCATCTTCACTTGTGATGGAAGGGTAAGCTGGGAAGGCCTTCCCACCTTACCCTTCACATCAAGGAAGGGCAAGACACGCCGCATGATGAGGCACCAAGTATTCGAAGGAAAGAATTGTGCCAAAGGTAAATTCTGTGTAAATACTGAAGATCTACAAATGTTTGTGAGTACCGACTCACAGTGAGTGACACGTTTGTGAGCACCGACCCGACTGAATGAAACGTTTCCGAGTACCGACTAAATACACCATCTCATTTAATGCTAGTTATACCGGAATGATCGGTTAAAACAAACAAGAAACGTTTAATATATCCATATGAGCATGCTAATGCAACTGTGATATTGAACCAGTGAGAAATAGACCGAAAATGATGGGCTGAAAATAAATTTAAGGGCATGAGAAAGAGACGTTAAAAGCAAGACAGAAAACTGAACATAAGTGATAAATGGGAAAAATAAGAGAAACTAATGAGACAATGAGAAACTAGATGCAAAGGAATTACAAAGGTGAATTGAGAGGGAGAGAGAGTAGCAGCAACGAGAAAGAATCAAGGCTGAAGAAATGACCTGCCAACGCCAGGCCAGCCCTCCGCTGCTTAGACAAGTAATCGAAACACGAACCTGGAACGCGAAGATAAGAACTGGGAAAAACCTCAACCAATCTTTGAGAGGTCAAAGAAATACCCCCCCACAAGACGTGATCCTATGTTTAACAGTTCTGTAGATCCCTGAACAGAAATAGTGTGAATAAGCGGACGGGCGTGCTTAGCTGACGGAATGACAGGCGTATATGTCAGTCAAGATGGACGGATGATCTTGGGGGGGTGAACAGAAAGCAAGGACGAGAGACAAATGGAAGGAATGGGAGGGTAAATGCCCACGAAGGGAGGAGACTGATCCCATAATAGCATGGCTAAGCTCTTGACGGCGAAGAGACAGAGGGATACAATGCAGCAGACATCATCTACATTTAAGGGGATTGAGGCTAAGCCATGATGAGCGGGCGCTTGAGTAGTAGTGGGAACGCGTATTCCTGTGGTCACTTGTACTCACCTAGATCAAATGAGGTGGTTTAAACCACTTACTCGTACTCCACGTCATCATCATCATCATCATCATCATCATCATCATCATCATCATCATCATCATCATCATCATCAAGCAGTCGGTGGAGGTAAGATGTTCTGTGCAGAGTCCAACAAAGCTTTATTTGTTCATTATATATTTGCATGAAAATTGATTTGTTCATTTCATGAAAATGTGATGAACAAATACATTTTCATGAAAATATATAATGAATAAATAAAGCTCCATGAAAATATAATGAATAAATAAAACTTCATGAAAATATGTAGCTATTTGTTCATTATATTTTCATGGAGCTTTATTTGTTCATTATATTTTCTTGGAGCTTTATTTCATTATATTTTCATGGAGCTTTATTTGTTCATTATATTTTCATGGAGCTTTATTTCTTCATTATATTTTCATGGAGCTTTATTTCTTCATTATATTTTCATGGTGCTTTATTTGTTCATTATATTTTCCTGGAGCTTTATTTCTTCATTATGTGCTTTCTGAGGAAGGATTTGCATTGTAAGGGCTGCTAAAATTTATGTATTGTGCAACACTATTGTGTCGACTCCCGGGCACTGCCGGGTGCGCCATATAATATTAATATACATACTAGAGGGGTGTAGCCGGCGTTGGCTGGGTCTGTTTATGTCTCCCAAATCTCCATCTATCTATTTATCTGTCTATCCATCCATATATCTTTATCTGTCTGTCCCTCCCTCAGTCCATTTGTTTCTCCCTCCATTCATCCATCTGTTAATTTATTAATAATATTTTCCATCTATCTATTCATCTATCTATCCAACTGTCCATCTATCTATCCGTCACATTATCCTTCCATTTATCCGGCCATCTATTTATTCATCTATTAATCTATCCAGCTATTCTTCCATATGTTCCTATATCCCTCCCTTTGCCTATCTATTAATCGATATCCCTATCCATCTACTCCTCTTTCTATCCATCTCCCTATGCACTTATCCATGAATCCAAGTACCACGACCCCACAAACGTAGCATGAAATACTAAAAAAAAAAAGAATAGGCATCCCTCAAGATAACCTCAAGATAACCTCCCTTACTCATGATAAAGGATCGTACTGGTTGGAGAAATCTTTCAAGCTGTCGACAAATCGTCTGATTAACGTGAGTTCGGTTAAACTATTGACAAATACATTTGTTAATTTTCCCCGAGATCGGTGAATTATGGTTATCTTCTTGAGGTTATCCTGAGATGATTTCGGGGCTTAGCGTCCCCGCGGCCCGGTCCTCGACCAGGCCTCAATTTTTTTACACCCCCCCCATCCCCTAAGGAAGCAGCCCGTAGCAGCTGTCCCAGTAACTATTTTGTAACTCCCAGGTACCTATTTATTGTTAGGTGAACAGGTGCATCAGGGTGACAAGCATTTTGCCCATTTGTCTCCGCCTCCATCGGGGATCGAACCCAGAACCTCAGGACTATGAATCCGTAACGCTGTCCACTCAGCTGTCAGGCACCAATCATATAACTATAAGACAAATTTTTTTTGAAAGGTTATAATATTTATAACCTTTTAAGCCAAAAAACTTTTTTTTTTCGCTGATAAGCCTCAATGTGTCGACTTGGATACCTCCGTACTGAACACCCCTCCATCTCCACTCTTCCATCTCCCCTCTTCCACCTCTCCCGCTCCGTCAAACGTTCAAACAACTCGAACCTGTCAAGGTCCTCCCTCTCTCCCAGAAAGGTAGGTGTTGGTGTAGGTAGGTGTTTGTGTGTGTGTGTGTGTGGGAGAGAGAGAGAGAGAGAGAGAGAGAGAGAGAGAGAGAGAGAGAGAGAGAGAGAGAGAGAGAGAGAGAGAGAGAGAGAGAGAGAGAGAGAGAACGAGCGAGCGAGCGGTGATGGGGGCCAAGAAATTAGAGAATTTAAACAAACACAACATAATAGTCAGATAACTATCGCACGAAAACAAGTGCATAAAACGAGACAATCACTCGCCAACACTACCAACACCCACACACACACACACACACACACACACACACACACACACACACACACACACACACACACACACACACACACACACACCCACGCACACACATTAAACAAAACAGAACCCTCCCCCCCAAAAAAAAAAATAATAATAATAATTATACCATCAACCATTTCGGTCTCTAATTATTGGCATTTCGATTATATGCGAACATTTAATATGATTTGACACCATCCATTTAGAGCAAACACACGAGCGAGTTGATGGGAGAGAGAGGGAGGGAGAGAGAGGGAGGGAGGGAGGGGAGAGGTAGAGGAAGAGGGAGGGGAGAGGGGGGTGTAATATGTTGGCACAGTGCCTCTCACAGTGCCTGGCCGTTCACACAACGTTGATATGTAGAGCCTAATGGCACGACGCGTATCCCATTATATATTTCAGTTCTACAGCGCGCGGCCGCCCCATGATGTGCGTATAATTGTGGGTGTTCTGTCGTCGTGCCGCTGGCGGTGATGAGTAGAGAAGTGCCCGGACCTCACAGTACTCTGAAGTCCTCCGGAGTCCGGACCTCACAGTACTCTGAAGTCCGGTACTGTCCTCTGCTGCTGCTCCTCTTACAAGGCCACAGGGCAGAAGTCACGTGGTTATAGTTTAACATTCGTGTATGTCTGTGTGTTTATTGGGGAGAGTGTGTGTATGTGTATGGAAGAGGGAGGGAAACGGGTGATGGGGGGGAAGAGAGCGAGGGAGGGGAGAGAGGGAGGGGAGAGAGGGAGGGGAGAGAGGGAGGGGAGAGAGAGAGGGGGGAGAGAGAGGGGGGGAGAGAGAGGGGGGGAGAGAGAGGGGGGGAGAGAGAGGGGGGGAGAGAGAGGGGGGGAGAGAGAGGGGGGAGAGAGAGGGGGAGAGAGAGAGGGGGGGAGAGAGAGGGGGGGGGAGAGAGAGGGGTAGAGAGAGAGAGGGGGAGAGAGAGGGGAGAGAGAGAGTGGGGAAGAGAGAGTGGGGAAGAGAGAGGGGGAAGAGAGAGGGGGAAGAGAGAGGGGGAAGAGAGAGGGGGAAGAGAGAAGGGGAGAGAGAGAGAGAGAGAGAGAGAGAGAGAGAGAGAGAGAGAGAGAGAGAGAGAGAGAGAGAGAGAGAGAGAGAGAGAGAGAGAGAGAGAGAGAGAGAGAAAGAGAGATTACGTTGAGGGTGAAGTGAGTTCATTTGGGTTTCAGGGGATATGATAGTAGTCATTTTTCCTCTTAAATAAAGCATTTTGCTTTATATGCAAATTGTTATGTTCTATATATAGTACGCAATCCTAGTTTTTTCCCCCTGCCTACCTAAGTAATATCTAGAAATAAACTACAGACATCTTTACTCACTTGACCATCAACATCACTCTTATCAATATTCTACTTCAGCTTTCTCATTTATTGAACACGCGCACAAACACACACAAGGAGCCTCGTGGATGAGTGGACAGCGCTCTTGGATCGTAGTCCTAAGGGCCCGGGTGAGTATTTGAATATGTGTGAGTGTGTGCGCGTGAGTGATAAATTGGTTAGCAAGGCGGGGGCCCAAGAGCTAATAGCTTATTTCTGCAAATAAAATAGTAAATACACACACACACACGTGAGAGACCTCAGTCATGGAAGCATTACCTGAAGATCAATGAACTTCCATGGAGGACGAGACATAGAGAACAAAACTAGAAAATGCAGCAGAGATGAATTTCCAAACTCTGCATGTTATGAAGTAGACGAGTAAATGTCGTAGACCTTCCAGGTGGAATACATTTAATCTTCAGACATCTAATGCTCCAATGAAGATACGAAATATAAAATACCAACTTCGTGTTGACCTTAGGATGTGGTTTCCGGTTTCGAATTGCTGGGTACAGAATGCCTGGTATACACTTATAGTGGACTCCTCCCTTGGTCAACGAAAGACCTTGAGTGTGCCGCCTTGAACAGATGTTTAACTCCCTGGTACCTGTTTACTTCTAGGCTAACAAGGGGCATCATTTGAAAGAAAGCCTGCCCAAAATGCCTGTGTCTTCACGCGGAAATCGGACCCAAAGAGTTGAAGGCAAGTAATTTTATTCATAGACACATGACTGAAAACCAACATTTGCAAATTGGTTGGCTATACAAAAATATGACGAGAAGAAGAGAAGAAATAATTTCTCTACAAGGCGATCTCGGTAACCTTTAAAAAATGAACGTAAGATTGGCAGTATAATGCTGAAATATATGGAGTTCTGGATTTAGGTAATAATAATAATAATAATAATAATAATAATAATAATAATAATAATAAAAATAATAATAATAATAATAATAAAAGAATCCTCAAATAGCAGGAGGACAATGTTGAAGAGTCGAAGTCTGAATGCGAGACATCTCTAGGCGTTATGAGTAATAGGGATCTTACCCACCCACCCAAAAAAAATACGTAAATACACGGAATACGTGAAGATACTGGGAGTTATTTCCAGAAGTGTTAGTGGTATCTAATAATATTCTCGTTAAGCCCCATATAGATATGCAGTTCTTCTTACCATAGAATAGATATAATTTCACTTGGACGCGAAGAGACAAACTCAATCTCAGGAATTACAAACCTTCCTTAAGACTAAAAAGACTAAACTTGCATTCTCAAGAAAGTCAGAAGAGTAGGGGTGACATGACTGACGTATTTAGAGGGATAAAAGGGATATAAATAAGATGTTAATATAACTCAAAATAAAGCTGGAAACAATGGATATAAATTGGATAACTTTAGATTAAAGAAAAATACTTAACTTAGTACTGGTTTGGGATTAGGGCTATCAATTTACGGAATAAATTACCAATTTACATAACAGACCTGTGATTGATGGATTCCCCGTCCAGTCCAAGTTGTTAGGAGAGATTGCTGAAATAGAGGGAATACAGAGAACACATACGGCATACAGACACACGATAAAGCACCTAAATTATTGGGATCGTCTCAAAACTCTCCAAATGTACTCCCTAGAAAAGAGACGAGAGAGATTACCAATAATATACACGTGGAAAATACTGGAGGGCCAGGTCCCAAATATCCACAGTAAAGTAACATACTGGAGTGAACGATATGGATGAAAATGTAGAATAGAACCAATGAAGAGCAGAGGTGCCATAGGCACAATCAGAGAACACTGTATAAACATCAGAGGTCCGCGGTTGTTGAACACCCTCCCAGCGAGTATAAGAAATATTGCAGGAACAACCGTGGACATCTTCAAGAGAAAACTAGATAGTTTTCTTCAAGAAGTGCCGGACCAACCGGGCTGTGGTGGATATGGAAACCTCCGGACCGCTCCAAGCAACAGCCTGACCAAGGTCACCCAAGTCAAGTCTGGCCCCGGGCCGGCCTTGGGGAGTAGAACTCCCAGAACCCCATCGAGCAGGAACCTGACTCGGTCCGCGAACATGGGGTGGAATGCTAATTTGCATAAAGAAAAAAAAAGATCAAGATAGCTAACACAGCACTGACACAAACATACAAAATCCTCAGAGATTCGCCAATCATTCGAAAACACGACGAAGAAAAGTGTAAATTCTTTGATAAAAGTAGAAAAATTCCAAAGCAGTTACAAATTAAACGTTTTATTTTGTGTGTGAGGGAAGGAGGGAGGTGGTAAATAGCAAGAAGATAAAGCAGAGTGATTAGATATTAGATTCTAATTAAAATTAGTATTGTCAATATCGTCGTATCATTTTACCGAACTAAATAACCCCACTAATCTCTAGCACCTTTCTTCTCATAAATACCTGGTATCAGCTCCTTTAACACCTAACGGTTCATTTGGAGTCGAGTGTTGATGAATAGCCTGTAATGCAGGGTGTTGGGAACTGGTGGAGAACGACAGAGAATATAAAAGAGCGCTGGGGAATGTTGAGGAACGTGGAGGAACGTTGGGAAAAGTTGTGCAATGATGAAGAGCCTCCAAGAGTGATGAAGAGTGCTGAAAACTTCCAGAGTTTTTTGAGGAAAGTTAAGAAGAGTTGAAGAAAGTAAAGGAGTGGTAGGAAACACCGTGGAATGCTGGGAATCAGCGGAGGGGGGGGAGAGGGAGAGGGGGAGAGAGAGGGAGAGAGAGAGAGAGAGAGAGAGAGAGAGAGAGAGAGAGAGAGAGAGAGAGAGAGAGAGAGAGAGAAGGGGAGTGGGGTACAACTTGAGAAGCGTGCCTTTCTCTAGTGATAAGCTTGTTAATGCAAGGCTCATATTAATTCACAGGCAAGAACTGCCGAGCGTGATAGTGCTATACCCAATATCTCATTATCTGGATCTTACAAACTCGAACACGTAATTAACAGCAGTATTAATTTTCTGAAATTTATGGTTGATTCAGGCGTTTGATATTTTTTTGTAATCGAAGACATAACAAGGCTACACACGCACATACTGAACACTATATACACCACACACACACACACACACACACACACAATTATATATATATATATTTATGATCGATGTTCCCTTCGGGAATCTTAATTTTAAGATGAATAGGAAAACCAGGGATATACTGAACATCTTGTATCAGAATCTTTACTTTAAAAAACATAACGTTTCGAATACTTCTCGTATTCATCATCAGATCTAAAAGAAAAAACAGAAATCACAGTCAAATAGCTGGTAAACAAAGAACTCATACTGAATATAATTGCCTATCAAAGAAAGGAAAAAGCTTAAAAAACAAAACACTTAAGCGCACTTAAAGTGATCAATACAAATAAAATTTATTAACTGTCACATATATTAAAACTAATTTAAAATCCATTAAACTACAAGATGAAATTTATAACTACTAAAACAAACCATTCTATTAAACTTACGTGAAGTGATCAGAAGTGAAACTTGATACCTAACACATAGATACTAAACACTATAACAAATATTTATATAATGTCTACAAATCTACAAAAAATGTATGTAAAATACAAACAGAATAAACGACAATTATAAAGTACTAACCAAAATCTTATAAAAAACTCAAATATTAAATAAAATTAAATACCAAAAAATGTATTATATATCCTACATAGAAGATTATATTAATGTACAATGTTAAGACTTGAAATAAGTAAGAAAGGGCAAAAACATGGTAAACTAAACAAAATTAAACTACCAAAATAAACTAAAAATCAAATTACAGGGCCTTCTGTGCACTATACAGTGTACAATTGGACAGCTGAAAGGTTGCTATTTAACGGAGGCCGCAGTTCCTTTATATATAAGGATTCCATTACTCTCAAATCTGACTGGCCATTCATACAAGTGTCCAGAATTTTAAAATCAGATTCCAGCAGAGAGTGATCAAACTCATAACAATGGTTTCTAATCTCCGAAAATGCTGGTTTAGACAATGGTAATCCAGTCCTAAAAGATAATCCCCGGTGCTCAAGTATCCTAATCTTAAAGTTCCGAATGGAACTCCCGACATATCCAGCATTACAGCTGGAACAATTATACATATATACGACATTTGAGCACAAGGGGATAGGCACTTTATCTTTAAATTTAAAATAAGAGCCTATGGTATTTGTGTTGACAAAAATAAATCTAAAGTCTACTTGAGGATAACACTGCTGCAACAGTCTCCTCAAACGACTCCTTACAGAAAAGCTAATACTGCCATAAAATGGTAATTTAATATATTTAAGATCCCTTTCCACTGTAGTAATCCTACACGATGGATGAAACTTCTTATTTAAGAAATTCCTTATAAAAGTATAAACCATATGCACAGGATAACCATTATTTGAAAAAAAATTCACAAGAAAATTAATTTCCTGATCAAAGTTATTCCAATTAGAACATAAAACAAAGGCCCTATTCAGTAGAGTGTTAATAGCAGTTTTCTTAAAAATATCAGGAACAAAGGAATTAAAATTTAAACATTTGGCAATGGGGTCTCCTTTAGGTCCTGCACTGGCTAATGCTTTTTTGAGTTTTCACGAAATAAATTGGCTTGATAATTGTCCTTCGGCCTTTAAACCAGTCTTGTACAGAAGATATGTAGATGACACTTTTTTGTTGTTTAGGGACCAATGTCATATTGAGAAATTTAGAGAGTATCTTAATGCACAACATAGTAATATACGGTTTACTGCAGAGTGTGAAGTTAATAATTCATTGTCGTTTCTTGATGTAAAAGTGAATAACCTCAATGGGTTCAACACTAATGTTTTTAGGAAACCAACCTTTACTGGTTTAGGTTTAAATTTTAATTCCTTTGTTCCTGATATTTTTAAGAAAACTGCTATTAACACTCTACTGAATAGGGCCTTTGTTTTATGTTCTAATTGGAATAACTTTGATCAGGAAATTAATTTTCTTGTGAATTTTTTTTCAAATAATGGTTATCCTGTGCATATGGTTTATACTTTTATAAGGAATTTCTTAAATAAGAAGTTTCATCCATCGTGTAGGATTACTACAGTGGAAAGGGATCTTAAATATATTAAATTACCATTTTATGGCAGTATTAGCTTTTCTGTAAGGAGTCGTTTGAGGAGACTGTTGCAGCAGTGTTATCCTCAAGTAGACTTTAGATTTATTTTTGTCAACACAAATACCATAGGCTCTTATTTTAAATTTAAAGATAAAGTGCCTATCCCCTTGTGCTCAAATGTCGTATATATGTATAATTGTTCCAGCTGTAATGCTGGATATGTCGGGAGTTCCATTCGGAACTTTAAGATTAGGATACTTGAGCACCGGGGATTATCTTTTAGGACTGGATTACCATTGTCTAAACCAGCATTTTCGGAGATTAGAAACCATTGTTATGAGTTTGATCACTCTCTGCTGGAATCTGATTTTAAAATTCTGGACACTTGTATGAATGGCCAGTCAGATTTGAGAGTAATGGAATCCATATATATAAAGGAACTGCGGCCTCCGTTAAATAGCAACCTTTCAGCTGTCCAATTGTACACTGTATAGTGCACAGTAGGCCCTGTAATTTGATTTTTAGTTTATTTTGGTAGTTTAATTTTGTTTAGTTTACCATGTTTTTGCCCTTTCTTACTTATTTCAAGTCTTAACATTGTACATTAATATAATCTTCTATGTAGGATATATAATACATTTTTTGGTATTTAATTTTATTTAATATTTGAGTTTTTTATAAGATTTTGGTTAGTACTTTATAATTGTCGTTTATTCTGTTTGTATTTTACATACATTTTTTGTAGATTTGTAGACATTATATAAATATTTGTTATAGTGTTTAGTATCTATGTGTTAGGTATCAAGTTTCACTTCTGATCACTTCACGTAAGTTTAATAGAATGGTTTGTTTTAGTAGTTATAAATTTCATCTTGTAGTTTAATGGATTTTAAATTAGTTTTAATATATGTGACAGTTAATAAATTTTATTTGTATTGATCACTTTAAGTGCGCTTAAGTGTTTTGTTTTTTAAGCTTTTTCCTTTCTTTGATAGGCAATTATATTCAGTATGAGTTCTTTGTTTACCAGCTATTTGACTGTGATTTCTGTTTTTTCTTTTAGATCTGATGATGAATACGAGAAGTATTCGAAACGTTATGTTGTTTAAAGTAAAGATTCTGATACAAGATTTTCAGTATATCCCTGGTTTTCCTATTCATCTTAAATATATATATATATATATATATATATATATATATATATATATATATATATATATATATATATATATATTATATATATACATATATCAAAGTTATATGGGGAGAAGCAAAGTCTCAAGTGTGAATGAAGGCACAGGTGAGATGATATCAGTTGGAGTTGATAATTTATTTTAAGCTGATCAATTACTATTAATAGACAGACCTGTTTCTCTTTGGCCAAGTGGTACCTCCGTCGATAATTTTACATACCAGGGAAATTTGCCTGTGTGTCTTCAATGGGTTCGTTGTTAGGGTTCGTGCTGCTCCCTTCAGCATCCTCAGCGACATCTTGTCTGGTGTTGCTGATCTTGTGTCTAGCTTCATAGGATGCTTCCTTGCCCATTGCTATTTAAGAACATAATATGAGAAACTTTAGAAGGCCTATGCGACGAAGCCTCTGCATCCAGCCCTACACATTTGTATCTGTAACATACGCCTGGGACAATCCAGTGGTGTCCTGTCTAAATTATCTTATCCCCAGAAAACTCTGTTCCATAAATCAACAACTACATTTCCAAATCTTTATATTGCCTAATTCTATTGGCTTATGTCTGCTCGATTATTTTCTTCAATTCTTCGTAATTTTAGTGTTGCTATATGTGAGGATCCCAGTTCACTTTAATACAGATTATTTTATTCTTAACTGTGTTTTACACTTCTGCTGGGGCTGTTTCTGCTTCCCTCCCCCCTATTTTCTCGCCTATTTTCCTACTGTTCAGTTACCTCATTAACTCTTTTCCTTTTGCCCATCATTATGGATGGAGAGACGAAGAGAAAAGATGATAGGGGCGCAAACAGAAGGGTGAGGATAATTAAGAGAAGGGAACAGGCAGGGGTAAGGATAATTAAGAGAAGGCGAGGGTGCGAGGTTTCTGACAAGGAACTCTGCAATCATACCAAGGAATTGATCCTATGAAGAATGGTTAGGGTGAATGATAGGGACAATAATGTAGTGTGTGTGTCAAGGATACGTATGGGGAAAGACAGTGGAGTTATGAATAGCGCGTCCTGGAACATGGGCAGAAGTAACGAGAGAGAATGTGGGTCTCGTTATTTCTAGATAAGCTCATGTGAGTCCATTCCTGGAAGGCCTTTCAGAATTAATTATACAAATAGTAAATGATTTCAAATTTAACATAAACCTTAGCATTGATTTCTTAAACTGTCTGGGAAAGAGTTAATCCTCATAAGTATTTACAGAACTTCAGAAATACAAGAAGTTTCAGATTAAAAACAAAATACTGGCAGGTTATCTTGCCGATTGAAATGATACCAAACACACTGATTGGAACCATGAACCAAAGATGGTGAAGAGAATTGATGCCTTCCTACCCTTGCTCGTCCACGTGCCGATGGTCACTGAGGGAATCGGGAATCAAAGACCAAGAAGGCCTTCGGCATGTCTCCAGCACTTACACCCTCCTCCAACTATTGAAGTTGAGCAGTGGAAGCACAATCCCATGTCAGGGACCACAGCCGCCTCCATCACCGCTCGACACAGCTCAGCCATCTTTGGAGACCACGCCGCTCGCAGACCTTGCCTATTGCTGAATTTGCATGCCCTCGAATCCAAGAGGGAATTAGTTGACAGGCTTTCATGACACTTGGACATAAAGCTCAACCATGTCCGTGTTTCCAGGCACTCGGCAAGTATAGTCTGCCCCCCCCCCCTTCCAAAGGTGCGTGGCAATGGTGCTCCAAACTAACGATGTCGACAGCGTTCATCATAACGTGCAACGGGTCCTCAGATGGTACCGTTGTATATGGTACCTGGGAACTGGTTCCTGGTCTGGCGGTAGTACTTGGAACGGTGATGGGTATACCAGGCTTAAGACTGGTATTGAGGCTGGAACAAAGTCTAAAAGAGCTGGTGCTGAAGGACTACGCTTAGGGCTGGCACTGGGGCTAGACCTAAGGCTGATGTTTACCCTGAAGCCCGGAAATACAACGTCGGTCATTTTATTTTGTTAATGTCGGTACAGACGTTCATTTGAAGTTTTTTTTTTTTTTACCGGAGGCTCTTCCATCGTGCGGAAACAAAGAGCCAGAGAGAGAGAGAGAGAGAGAGAGAGAGAGAGAGAGAGAGAGAGAGAGAGAGAGAGAGAGAGCGAGAGAGCGAGAGAGCGAGAGCTAGAGAGAGAGAGAGAGAGAGAGAGAGAGAGAGAGAGAGCGAGAGAGCGAGAGCTAGAGAGAGAGAGAGAGAGAGAGAGAGAGAGAGAGAGAGAGAGAGAGAGAGAGAGAGAGTGAGATCTGGCAGTAGAGCAAGCGAGGCACCTTAAGCGGTGGGGTCAGAGCGGCCGGAATATTATGCAGCACCAGATGTGCAAGATGACTTTCACTGAAAATGGATGTCCCTGTTTTTTCCCTTTGTCATTACGTGCGAAGGGAAAAAACTCCTGAGATGCGAGATGGGGAGAAATATGGAGTTTGTTATGGGTTTTTTATTTCTTTTTTTTTTTTTGGTCTCGAGCACATTCATTTGTTTTACAGGAAATTTAAATCAAAATCTTCCCTGGCTTGTCCCTTTACTATTCCTTCCTGCGATTTGGTCTTTTTTTTTTAATATTCTTGCGCCTTCTTTTCCTTGATCTCGCTCTGTTTTCTATTCTCTTCCTCCATCTACTCTACCTTTATCTGTCTTCGCTATCCACATCTTCCGCACGTGTCCTTCTAGTCGTCACAATCTTCACTTTCATGTTTGTCATTTTCGTCGTAGTCCTCAGCTTCACCATCGTAATCTTCACCATCCTCCTCTTCCTTCCCACTCTCCCCTTCTTCCTCGGCTCCCCCCTCTTATCCCCCCCTTCTCTATCACCTCCATCGCCCTGCTGCCATTTATAATTCCGGAAGAACTCTCGTAAAAGAAGCTCTGAGCAAGTTTTGATTCTACGTTTCATTTAACTATTCATGAAATTTCTGTAAATGCTATCGTTCTCATTTTTGAGACCTCGTCACCGGTAATTTTTAACCTGACGCGTGTTCTCCTGTTCAACACGTCCGTTATCTACATTATTCTCCGTTAGCAAAACAATTCGTTATCAGTCTATAATTCGGAATAATCTGTAAGGTTATCGTGTTTTACAGATATTGCATATATTATATTATATTATATTATATTATATATATATATATATATATATATATATATATATATATATATATATATATATATATATATATATGATTTATTAACAATTATTTATCTTTTGGAGTCAATGACCAGGCATGTTATACACATTTAAACGAAATATTTCGTCGTGTTGGTATTTTTTTGGGTGTGGGGGGGGAGGGGGAATCAGTAATCATTTAAGATATTAAATTGTGTTCGCCTTGATTATGTGACGTCAATCAAACGAGACACACGTTTATAAACAGGTACTGAAACAGACACGATTCATCTGTAAACAACGAAGAAGAAAAACGTATATTAACCCCCCGAATTGTTTGATCTTGACCTCTCTGCGAGCTAATACATAACACGACACACAACAGACAAGATAACCAAACACGGCACACCATAACAGAAGCATAAAAAAACACCACAGCACAACAACCATCACACACACACACACACACCACAACAGCCCACTCGACCCAGTAATAAAGCCTCACCACTTACCATCAACAAATGCAAACACAAATATTGAACCAAACACGACAAAACTACCAATAAATTAGTGCCCAATATATTTCTTCCTGTTTGGAGAGGAAGAGGAGGAGGGAGCTCCTAACCCACAGTCCGTAATCTGCTCCCAGATAATCCCATTCATTACGGAGGAATTTTCCCAATTATCCGATTCTCGTACTCGAGCACAAGTTGAAGACGGAGAAAGCGGAGCCCAGAGGACACCTTGTAAATGGGTATATCCTTTAAGTTCCTGCATCCAATTTAGTGTGAAGATGACTAGGGTGGGGTTTGATAGTTTGGTGGGGGCGTGGGGGGGGCAGGGAGGAGGAGGGGGGGGTGAAATGGGGAATAGTGGTAAAGGAGGAGGGGGGGGGGGCAGAGAGGGAATGTTGTTAAGGATGGAGAATCAAAGAAGGAAAGTTGGTTGGAGGGTGGAGATGGAAATATTTGAGGGACTGATGATTTATTTATTATATATATATATATATATATATATATATATATATATATATATATATATATATATATATATATATATATATATATATATGAAGAGAGAGAGGCAGACACAGGTACAAATAGAGACAGTGACATCGCCGTTTTCAGGAGGTTGAAAGTGGAAACAAAACGAATGGGGGGAAAAGGACGGGAGGGTTGGAAATGGAGGGGGTCAGGTGGTGTTACAATGATGAAAATATATAATAAAGATAGGTATGGGGAAATATGTAGTGAATACGTAATGCAGATTAGGGGAGATTTATAAAGATGGGAGAAAGAGGAAATAGTGGACAGGAGGGGTTGAGGGAAGAAGAGGGGGTAGAAAGAAGAGAGGAGGGAGAAAGACGAGGGGAGGAAGGAAGAAAGGAAGAGGAGGGGAGGGAGGAAAAGGGGGGAAAGGGGGGACATACACCTGGGGGCACCATTTCTAGAGTGTGTGTGTGTGTGTGTGTATTCACCTAGTTGTATTCACCTAGTTGTGCTTGCGGGGGTTGAGCTCTGCTCTTTCAGCCCGCCTCTCAACTGTCAATCAAGCGTAAGTACTATTCCCCCCCCCCCCTCCCCCCCACACACACACCCCAGGAAGCAGCTCCGTAACAGTTGTTTAACTCCAGGTACCTATTTACTGGTAGCTAACGGGGGGGGGGGGGGCATCAAAGTGAAAGAAACTTTGATGCCCATATGTTTCTGCCTGGTCCGGAAATCGAACCCCGGTCATAGAATTATGAGTCCTGCGTGCTGTCCGCTCAGCTACCAGACCCCCCCCCCAAACCCAGACCCTCCCAGTGTGTTTGTCTCAGTGTGTTTGTGTGTGTGTGTGTGTGTGTGTGTGTGTGTGTGTGTGTGTGTGTGTGTGTGTGTGTGTGTGTGTGTGTGTGTGTGTGTTTACTAGTTGTGTTTTTGCGGGGGTTGAGCTTTGCTCTTTCGGCCCGCCTCTCAACTGTCAATCAACTGTTTACTAACTACTTTTTTTTTTCCACACCACACACACACACACACCAGGAAGCAGCCCGTGACAGCTGACTAACTCCCAGGTACCTATTTACTGCTAGGTAACAGGGGCACTTAGGGTGAAAGAAACTTTTGCCCATTTGTTTCTGCCTCGTGCGGGAATCGAACCCGCGCCACAGAATTACGAGTCCTGCGCGCTATCCACCAGGCTACGAGAAACGAGGCCCCCCCCCCACACACACACACATGTGTGTGTGTGTGTGTGTGTGTGTGTGTGTGTGTGTGTGTGTGCGTGTGTGTGTGTGTGTGTGTGTGTGTGTGTGTGTGTGTGTGTGTGTGTGTGTGTGTGTGTGTTCGAGAGGATGTGGACTATTCCTTATATCAGATTCAGACCGACACTAGGCCAAGGGGAGATGGGCCAAATGGATACAAGATAACGTATTATTATTCAACCTATCATAACCTGTTTGATCAGTCAGTGACGTCACGAGTAGTGGTGAGAACAGATCTATGGTGTATAAACCTGCTGTATAAATTAGCTGCTCAGTAGCTTATACCAAACCAAATGACCTTACCTAATATAAATTGATATAATCTGTCATATTCTACAACAATATTATGCAAAAATCATCAAACGAACTGTCGGTGATTTTATCGCCAGCTGCTAGGATCACAGCTCGGTTTAAAAACGGTATTTGTTGCTCTTTTGTCCTATGGAATTCATATGAATAAATGGGAAATTATTATAATTTCGTAACACACACACACACACACGTGCGCGCACGCACATAATTAGACACAACAGCATTATTACAATTGCTAATTTTCAAATGGATATTTTTGTATTTTACGTAAATACTTTCTACAAGAAAGGTGGAAAGTCACCATGTATCCACGCCGTCACTTAAATTATCCAGTGGAATTTGGATAATTGAAATTATCAGGTGATTAAGTCACCTGATTCAGGAGGTATGAAGGCTGAAATAGCAACACTATATCAGTGGCAGTGCGGGCACGGAGGCTACCGAGTCTGACTGAACGAGTAGCTTATTTCCCCAATGTCAACTTCATTGCCTACAACTTAGGGTGAGCTGGTATTAAATTAAGTCTCGGAATAATTAACTTCAATTCTGCACTGTTTAAACGTGAGAATAAATCTGCAAATAAACCAGCAGGAAAATTTGCGTACATACAAGTGCTCTTCGCAAATGTTAAATTACCAGTTGATCACGTCATAGAAGGATGACACGTGGGCTTTAGCCATAGACAGTTTAAATATCCACTCTGCATGTGTCAACAGACCTTGAGGACACCCTTGAATACCTCATCACTTTTCTGTGTCTCACTCGCACTTTACTACAGAAAAAAACAAATTTCTTTCAAGTTCTGTATCACTGCAGAAGTCTTTCCAGCGCGGCTACATCTAATTATAATTAGAAATTTGTATCGACTACAGAAATCGACAAAGAATTGTTCAAATTAATTAAAGTGTCTCCTTACTTTTTTTTTAAGATTTATGTAAGTTAAGCTCTTGGTCTGTTAGTCAGAGTCCAAGTGGTACATCTTAGAATGCGACTCACTCCTAATTGGATCAGGATTCTTATCTCTCATTTCTCGGGCAATTAAATGCTACCACGCAGTCAATTCAGTGATGATTCATTGATGAAAGTAGCCAAATAATACCATAGAAACTTAAGAAGTCCTGCGACTCGCCTTTTCCTTTACACACAAACATTAAAAATACAAATCAAATGGTATAAATGGTCTGAAACATCCAGTCGTTACCCCTAGTATGAGCCCAATACATTAACAGAACAGATGCACTCAAACACAACACACTCAAACACACACACATTCAAAGTTGCCAGCCCCCAATGATCGCTTGTCCTATACAGAGTTTGGTCGTTCCCTACGTATATATGTTTTGGCAGTAGCTTGCATAAAAAAAAAAAAAAAAAAAAAATTGTATTTGGCGAAATAAATTTTATCCCCACTTTGTGTATCTCATGCGCAAACTGTACGAACAGAATTTTTTTAAATACGAGCTTAAAAAAATATACAAATATGTATATATCTGTTTTTTTGTTAAATTTTAATGTTTTTGCTAAAACTGTGATTTTACGCTTCTATTTAGCTATACGCCCATTGCATGTAGTGCAGTGGTTAATGCAGTCACCTCACAACTGACTGACCATGGGTTCGAATCCTGGCTTCGCCGATACATTTGGCCATGTTTCAAACATTAATTCATACGAGCAACTTACGAAACCAGTACATCTTTCAACAATCACGGCGGCTTTGGTTATTAATTTGTTAATAAAGTTAAACAGTTTATAAACCAGAATTTTTCACAATCCTAGGGTATTATTAATATTAACCTCATTGGGCTTCGATGCTCATAAACTGTTTACAAAAATGAAAACAATGTAAATGTAAAAAAAAATTTAAATGTTCCGTTAGTTGTTGTGTCAATGCTTGATGAAGCCTGGCCTGGGATGCTCACAGTAAAGTAGGTTCTTAAAAGAACTTAAGTTGGTCTTTGATTTTAAAGCTTCCGGAAGCACCAGTATGGTATGTGGGGCACCAGTATGATATGTGGGGCACCAGTATGATATGTGGGGCACCAGTATGATATGTGGGGCACCAGTATGGTATGTGGGGCACCAGTATGGTATGTGGGGGCACCAGTATGGTATGTGGGGCACCAGTATGCTATGTGGGGCACCAGTATGCTATATGGGGCACCAGTATGCTATGTGGGGCACCAGTATGGTATATGGGGCACCAGTATGCTATGTGGGGCACCAGTATGGTATATGGGGCACCAGTATGCTATGTGGGGCACCAGTATACTATGTGGGTACCACCAAGGTATTCGGAACACCCCGAAGGTATCTAGAAGCAATCCAATCTCTTGTCCACATCATATGAGATGGCCGCGATGCTGGATTGCTCCCAGATACCACTTGAGTATCAGAGGAACATCTAAAAGCCCTTCCATATTGTGGGTCTCCTGGTCAAGATACTAGAGCGGTAATCTCATGGTTTTTAAGCCTCAGATCGATTCTCCGACAACCCATGTAAACCAGCCTATCCTCCTAAAACGAAAGCACTTATAGTACTGTTTAGTCGAAAGTGTCAATATGTAGTGATGGGCCACCACAAAATTGATTTTTGTATTGGTGAATTTGGACTTTAACCGCAATATAAACACAAGACTTAACCTAACATCTCCTTGCCATTCTATGCCAAATTCATGCTATCTTAGGGCTAATATAGGCTATTTGTGTGCTATACTAGAATTAGGAATATTTCCGTTTGGGGTTATCTTTACTTTTTTCAACACTGTATAAAATAGAACACTACAAAAAGTGGGGTTCTGGCGGTCCATGACACTTCATACTGGCGGTCCATGACACTTCATACTGGCGGTCCATGACACTTCATACTGGCGGTCCATCACACTTCATACTGGCGGTCCATCACACTTCATACTGGCGGTCCATGACACTTCATACTGGCGGTCCATCACACTTCATACTGGCGGTCCATCACACTTCATACTGGCGGTCCATCACACTTCATACTGGCGGTCCATGACACTTCATACTGGCGGTCCATCACACTTCATACTGGCGGTCCATCACACTTCATACTGGCGGTCCATCACACTTCATACTGGCGGTCCATGACACTTCATACTGGCGGTCCATCACACTTCATACTGACGGTCCATGACACTTCATACTGGCGGTCCATCACACTTCATACTGGCGGTCCATCACACTTCATACTGGCGGTCCATCACACTTCATACTGGCGGTCCATCACACTTCATACTGGCGGTCCATCACACTTCATACTGGCGGTCCATGACACTTCATACTGGCGGTCCATGACACTTCATACTGGCGGTCCATGACACTTCATACTGGCGGTCCATCACACTTCATACTGGCGGTCCATGACACTTCATACTGGCGGTCCATGACACTTCATACTGGCGGTCCATGACACTTCATACTGGCGGTCCATGACACTTCATACTGGCGGTCCATGACACTTCATACTGGCGGTCCATCACACTTCATACTGGCGGTCCATCACACTTCATACTGGCATTTTCAACTAAACAGTTTCTATACGTACTGTCATGTGTGATTTTTGTTTTTGAATATTTTCCACAGGCTAATATAATTAACATTTAATTAATACAATCAGTGATGAACAAACCCCTAATATTACCAATATGGTTTATATAATTAATGTCGCGCTAAAAAATAAAACGCTACACGTCAGATATAAACCAGATGTAATCAAATTAACATTGCATTTGAAAACAATAATTACAAAAATTACTATATAAAAATTGATGGCCTGATAATGGATGTTAATTTATTGCAACTGTACATGGGGGAAACCAATGTTCAAGGGACTTGATTTGGATGATTTTTCTATCCTAAACTCCCCCCCCTCCCTTTTTTTAAGAATCATATGCATCAAAATTTCTTTGACTCGTTCAATTCGACCCGCCTCATCATGTGCTATAGTGTTAATAAACACCTGAGTAACTCTTATTGGTGGGCACACAGCCCCGCTACTGTGCCAGGTAAGTCCTCTACGGGCTCACCATAGCCCGTGCTACTTGGAACTTGTTCCGAGTTGCTGAATCTATAACAACATCATCATCATCTTATTGGTGTAGCACACTATGCAACACGTGTGTCGAGCTGCTGGTTGACAACGTATAGGTGGTGTTAATGTTGCCAGGGGTGTATTGGGTGTGCCGCGAGGTCGAAGGTCTGCACAGAGAAGGGGGCACAGACGTCGTTTTTTTGAGGAGTCGTCGAGGGACTGTCGTCGTGAATACACACACACACACACACACACACACACACACACACACACACACACACACACACACACACACACACACACATACACACATACACACACACATACACGCACGCGAGAGAGACATTGCGTCAATATTTACTGTTCCACACACTATTTTGTTGGGGCCCACGTGGCACCCCCAGGGTAGGAAGGACCAGGGTTCCCAAGACAGTGAACCAATGTTCGCAACTACATTTGTTAACGTCATGACTGATCTTCCAGTTATAAAAATGTTTCGCTTTTAAGAGGAAGAGATGAGAGAAGAGGAAGAGATGAGAGAAGAGGAAGAGATGAGAGAAGAGGAAGAGATGAGAGAAGAGGAAGAGATGAGAGAAGAGGAAGAGATGAGAGAAGGGGAAGAGATGAGAGAAGAGGAAGAGATGAGAGAAGAGGAAGAGATGAGAGAAGAGGAAGAGATGAGAGAAGAGGAAGAGATGAGAGAAGAGGAGAGGGAGAGCGGAAGTATTTACTAATTATGTCTGCGGAATCGTGCTAATAACTCATGGATCTAATCAATCCATTTTTCCTCTTTTATGTCTACTAAATATACTTCTAACACACGCACACACTCACATCCTCAGGAAGCAACCCGTAGCAGCTGTCTAACTCCCAGATACCTATTTCAATCCTAGATGAACAGGAGCACCAGGGTGAAAAACTATGCCCATTTGTGTCTGCCTCGACCTGGAGTCAGACCCAGACTCTTAGGACTACGACCCCCGAGCGCTGTCCACTCACCCGCAAGGCCCCAGTGTGTGTGAGAGAGAAAGAGAGAGGAGAGAGAGAGAGGGGAGAGTGAGAGGAGAGAGAGAGGAGAGAGAGAGAGGAGAGAGAGAGAGGAGAGAGAGAGAGGAGAGAGGAGAGAGAGAGAGAAGAGAGAGGGAGAGTGGGAGAGAGCAGGTTTCTAGGGAGCTCTGTGACTGTAAGGGAAGGGGGGAATTATCAAGGGGAAAGTGCCAAGCCATTATGACTATACAACACTTGGAAGGAGTCAGGATAAGGATTTGGGATGAGCCTGTGAGCTAAAGGGTGTCTGTAGAGTTTTGTTAAACTTGGGTCGGCCTGAAGATACCATTAACTCCAAGACTGAACGTCCTTAAAGGATTTTATTAAAACTAAAGTGAATTACTCCAAGTAATTCATACACACACTATATACTCTAAACAACAGAATTTCAGTTAAGAAGGAAAAAAAAGTTCTAGGAAGTAATTCATATAATGCATACGACATTATTACAAGTCCAAATTAAATAAATGGTGGAAAACAAAACTAGGAATAAATTTCGGTGGGTGCGTTCTGAGTCCCCGCACCTGTGAGCAACTTGGAAGCTCTCAGAACTTGTTGGATGTGCAATTCCATAACCTCATTACCCCGTCACAAGTTTCAGAAACTCAACTTACTCAGTCACGCACGCACTCAGTCACGCACGCACTCAGTCACGCACTCACTCAGTCACGCACTCACTCAGTCACGCACGCACTCAGTCACGCACGCACTCAGTCACGCACTCACTCAGTCACGCACGCACTCAGTCACGCACGCACTCAGTCACGCACGCACTCAGTCACGCACTCACTCAGTCACGCACTCACTCAGTCACGCACTCACTCAGTCACGCACGCACTCAGTCACGCACGCACTCAGTCACGCACGCACTCAGTCACGCACGCACTCAGTCACGCACGCACTCAGTCTCTCCCTCGCCCCCCTCCCCCCCAAAAAAAAAAAATTGCAGATCCTCACCAGCCCTGCTACATCATGTCAAATTCACTGTTCCTTGATATAACAAGTTTCTGAGCTCTGGCATTGGTTCACTGGGCAAAGCTTAACCGTACTGACACCTTTTTTCCACGCACACTGTATTAAGCCGGGAATACATACTTTTGAATACTGAGCAAGATATACCTACACATGTATCCTTCAGTGTCCAGAGGCAGGAGAGGGGGCTCTCGTCAGGTATAACACCAGTATTGAACAGCAATTAGACTATTGTTACCAAATCGTGTCTGGGGTACCACTGTTCATTCACAGGTATTCTGGCGCAGTAATAGCGGTGGCCGAGAAGACGGGACAGAGAGGCGCTTTGTCCTACTCTATAATCTGGTGTGCCACAGCGTTCGAGTATTGACCGTTTGCAGTTATTAGCAACAGTATGGGGGTCAGGTGTTGAGGATTGGGATGAGGGAGGAAGAGTTAGTGGACTAACTGGATGGTAAGTATGAGTCAGGAATTGAGGAAGGGGAGAGGGGGGATAGGGGGAGAGGGGAATAGGGGGAGAGGGGGAGGGGGAAGGGGAGAGGGGGGGAGTGGGGGAGTGGGGGGGTGGAGAAGAGTTAATCGACTAACTGGATGGTTTTAAGTCCGGATTATTTCCGCATCATCAGGCGGGAGGCTGACCACACACCCGCCGCGCTGAGAGAACAGTGTACAAAACAAATACGTTGGTTGTGGTTTCGATATACTGAGAAACATGAGAGAGAGAGAGAGAGAGAGAGAGAGAGAGAGAGAGAGAGAGAGAGAGAGAGAGAGAGAGAGAGAGAGAGAGAGAGAGAGAGAGCCGGAGAGAGCGCGCAGGTTGCTATGGAGCTCTGTGACTGAGGGAGGGGAGGGAGGGAATTATCAGGGGGAAAGCGCCAAGCCATTACGACTATACATCACTTGGAAGGAGTCAGGATAAGAATTTGGGAAGGGACAGTGAGGTAAAGGGTGTCTGTAGAGTTGTGTTGAACTTGGGTCGGCCTGAAGATACCATTAACTATAATACTAGACGTTTTTAAAGGAGTTTATTAAACTACAGTGAACTAGTCTAAGTTTATACGACTTCCTAAACAACAGAATTTCAGTTAAGCAGAAAAAATAGGTCCTAGGAAGTAATTTAGAAATATATAGGGAGGGAGGAATAGTAAGGGTTTTGGATAGAGAGGGAGGGAAAGCGAGGGAGAGACAGACACAGACAGACACAGGCAGACACAGGCAGACACAGGCAGACACAGGCAGACACAGGCACACACAGGCAGACACAGACAGACAGAGACACACAGACAGACACACACATACAGACTGAAAGAAACGATAGACTAATGATCACATCGTTGTATTAATCATAACGTAAACAAAGCATAATGTGCCTAATTTATGATATATATACACACAGCACTTTCACTTCATAACAAAAAAATGTATTTTTATTTCTGCCAATGAACATTAATTATTTGTATTCAAACCTGGTAGCAACAAAATATTCAGTCATTGCTCTATTTCACATGCGCTTTTCACATAAATAATTGTCATAATATAACACGAACCTTCAAAACAGGCCAATCATACGAGCATCAAAAACATAACTCACTAATTACTGCCGATCAAATGCTTATATATTTTTTTTTGTTTATATATTTTCATTGATGCTGTTTTGAAAGATGCTATTTTCCCCCCGGGTAAAATCAGCTGATAGTCAGCCTTAAATTGTTATCGTTATTACCCTCAACTGTTAGGGTTGTGATGATATCGTAGTTTTTAGGCTATCGCTTAGTGGTTAACTGATATCGTTGGGTATATTAGGGTATCGCAACCCGTCTCCTTAACTAGTCCGTCTCATGTTGTACTTTATGATCGACAACGTACACTTTACAGAGTACTATGCCAAGTGTCGGCTCACAAATATCAACTTTTTCCCCCCAAGCATCGGTAGGTTAGGTTAAGTGGGTGGTTTGGGTTCGTGGGTTTCTGATTAGGGTAGCACTCTGTATTGTGTACGTTGTGGCTAGTCCAGAGAACAAGCTGAACCATCACTAATTTTCATACTAACCATCGAAGAGAGACGATGACTTCACAGCATAATTATGTCACATACTAACATATTTATGTGTGAATGTCTGTCCATCCTCAAGCCTAAGCTCCAAGCTCAAATGTTGATTTACTTCAAATCCTCTTTTATTAATTAACCATCTGACATGATCTATCATTTGGAAAATACAATGAACGTGTTTTTCTTAAAAAATACTTTCATGTAATTCATGTATATGTTAGTTCATCATACACAGTTAACTCTATGTAAGGTTAGGTATAAGGTTTCTTGATTACATTGATGTAGGGTGTTTACAATGTATACTGAACGGAACGGGTCGCATCGGAGCTTCCAACATGATCAAGTGGGATTTATAGTCAAATGCTGATTTATGTTGGTTTTATTAATTTAATACCTAATTCACTGTGAGTCTGACGGCGCTGTGTTTTGATGATAGACTGCTGTTCTTTTTTTCTAATTAACGTTACGAGGCCCTATGTCTCAACTCGACTATGGCATTTGACTTCGACTGAAGAATGAAGACGTTCTTCATTCACTTCTAAGACTGCTTTTCCGAACCAATTCAGAATTTATGTAAACCAGGACGTTTAACGAATCTTATGCCCGTCCTCATCAACAAAGACCAAATGCTCTTTCGTCAAGCCTATTGTCCATGAGTGGAAAAACAGTCTACCTACGACTCAACTGATGATGTACGAGCTATGCTCGAACAATACTTCTTTCACGTCCTTTGCTCGAATCGTACCTCGTAAGTGCTTTACCCACGTACTGCAAATACATCAGTACTTATCCTACAGAACCTAATCACCTAGCCTAACCTAATCTATGCCTATGTATACAACACATTTTTGCATCTAATAATGTACATTTACATTTAGGAATAGTATTATAACCTACACGTTAATGGTGATGAAGAGGCGTTAGTCGCCACTTGGACAAGCCTAGCTTGAGGACAGGTGGTTAATCTTTCAATTGGCCCAACTATCTTCTTGAATATCTTGAGGTTATCTTGAGATGATTTCGGGGCTTTTTAGTGTCCCCGCGGCCCGGTCCTCGACCAGGCCTCCACCCCCAGGAAGCAGCCCGTGACAGTTGACTAATACCCAGGTACCTATTTTACTGCTAGGTAACAGGGGCATAGGGTGAAAGAAACTCTGCCCATTGTTTCTCGCCGGCGCCCGGAATCGAACCCGGGACCACAGGATCATAAGACCAGTGTGCTGTCCGCTCGGCCGACCGGCTCCGTATAAGCATTAATTCACATATTGATTTATATTACAGAGAAAGATAGAGGGTGTTTATTAGAGTATGTTAAAGATTCATCCAGTCATTCGCGTGTCAGTCATGTACGCAACTCTAATTTATTCACGTATGCACGTACAATATTTTCAAGTACGTAAGCCAATAATTTTACGTACGTCATTATTGCACGTCAAAGACTGACTTAACTAGTGCCCTCCACCGCCACACATACAAAAAATGGAGAGATCGGCAATTATAATAAAAGCACAATTTCCTCTCGTTCATTAATTTAAATTCTTTATCCTGGACTCTTCCACAAAAGTGTCCCTTCCCACTTGTCTTCCAGTGAGTCCACTTAGCACAGACTCCAGTGTAACCACTTAGCATCGAATCCGGTGAAACCACTTAGTGTGGAACCATTAGTTTTATGTTGGGATATTAATTAATCTGGTTACCAAAAAAATATATAATTTTCGCAATTTTAAAAATGCATTGAGGGTGGGATGGGGGGGGGGGGGGTTGAGAAAGTGAGAAAAGGGAGATACATAAAATACAGAGAAACAGAGCGGGGGTGGGTATAGAGAGAGGGATAAAGAGAGGGGGATAGAGAGAGAGGGAGAGAGAGAGAGGGGGGGACTGGGGGAGGGTGGGGGGTAAGTTAGAAGGGGGAGAACACTCAAGACTCTGAACAGCCCTCTGACAAGCCGTCACTTCTCCCCGCCCCCCCCCCAACTCTTCCTCCAGCCCTGAAAAAAGAAACTCTTGTGCTAACAGAGTTCGTGCGCGTGTTCGTGCGTCGTCGCCACCCGGGGCTGACGGAGGCACTGAAAGGTGACTCAAGCGAGAAAGAAAGATAATCAAGTGCGTGAAGCAGGTATGTGGCGCGGGGCTGGAGGGGGGCCCATTGTCCGCCTCGACACCTGCTGGAGGGCCTAGCGCGTTCATTTGTCAGCCTGGTGGGAGGTAGGGGGGCGGCTCTCCCTGGCCCCCCCTCTCGTTTCCTCTCCTTCCCTCCCTCCCTCCCTTCCTCTCCTGTCTTACACACCCTCCCCTTACTTCTCCTCAACCTAATCTTTTTTAGTTCTCCTCTTCCATTGCCATCTTCTACCTCTTTACACTCATTTCACTTTATATATTATCTCTCTCTATTCAGGTGACCACAGGTTTGTCAAATTATTTTGTCGTATTTATGGTTCGCTCGTTGTCGTCCCCTGACACGACCACCCCCTTCCCCCTTCCACGACCACCCCCTTCCCCCTTCCACGACCACCACCCACACCCCTCCCCCCAATACCTTACAACCCCTCCACCCTTACCCCTCCGCTCTTCATGTCTCACTCACCACAGTCGACTTGAGAATGGTCCAGGACGGACCGAAACGTCGTCGTTCCTTCACTTTCTAATGTGTGGTTTTGGTCAACTCACTCACCATGTCGTGCTCACATCTTAAGTTGGTCTCTGCTGTTTGTTAAACTTTTCTTCAAGTTATCTTCTCTCCCTTGCCTGTTACCTCAGCTTTCCATACTCTCTTGCCTCTCACTTTCTCCCCCTTTAGGTGAAATTTTGCTCACTTTCTCACAATCTTCTCACGGATCTCATGTTATTATTTCTCACTTTCTTCTCAACATTCTTTACCCACTTTATATTTTCCAGATTTCTCACTGCATTCTCGCTTTCTCATCTAATTTTCTTCTGCACTTTCCTTCTTTTTTAAAATGCTTGGATTTCTTTGCTTTCTCGTTCATTTTCTCTTTTCTCGACAATCTTTACTGTGCAGATCTGTTTTATTACTATTATGTAACCTTATTGTTTATCCATATTTTTATTATGGGTATATTTATCTACAGTGTGTTTAAATTTGTCCTTATTTGCTATGCTATCCTTTTATATAGGATTTTATATATAAACTGAAGTGTTAATTATTCACAACTCTCTCGTTGGTTGTGGTTTCTTCATTGTTATTTGTGTATTGTGATTTTTTTCGTTGTAATTATTATAGTGGCAGGAATGCAAGGTCAGCCCTTCTGTCTGGAGACTCTCAAGAGTTCCCAGATCCTGCGTGTCCAAATTTGATCAATCAAACTGTTCTGGTAACACCACGTAGCATTTTGACGTATACTTTACCCAAGGCTAACAACTGATTTACAAGAAAATGGCAGCGGAGTTGTAATCCACACGTTGGGAGTGAATATTAGCTAGTGAATCTTTATAAAACACTTAACAAATGACGGTTGAAAGTACATGTTAGTAGTTGTAATGTGTGACTGGGGTCGCACATATGGAGAGGTCAAATAGATTAAGAAAGCCGTAGCTCACTCAAACGGATGTACCAGCCAAGAGTTCACAAGGGGTGACCCAAAGTTCTTGGAAAGAAGGAGAATGCAGTTAATCTGATTATACCCTCCTTAAGATGCAGGGTGCAATGGTGGAGGCTATGACAGGCTGGTTATCTAGAGGTTATCTTGAGATAACTGGCTGGAGAGCAGTATTTGTGATAGCCGCGGTTATAGAAAGTTCTCCTATATCTCCGCCTGTGGCAGCGACGAAGTGAAACTGACCAAATGTGGGGACCCAATGTGATCTTCCAAACTCGAGTCGGCTCGCGAAATTGACATACTGTCCTGTTTTCTGTCGGTGGGGTCCTCTGGCTGGTTAGGTGAGGGCACTTTAGTACGGTACTTTCT
>NC_091193.1:14461815-14579315 GCF_040958095.1 Procambarus clarkii
CAGTGAACCTTTAGTCTTCACAACTTAATTTGAATTTGGCTCTGAGAAGCCTTCTTACGTTCACTCTGAAACGCTCAAAGTTCTTTTAAAGTCAGTCAATATCAATCAATCGTCATATTTCAGAATGGTTCTTGTTACAGGTTCTGTTCCACCAATCAGGAAGAGGGGGGGAAGGGAGGGAAGGGAGGGTTCTTTCCTGGCAGTTCACACCGGCTCCCAATTCTTCTTTCATCTGAAGGACGCTCGTCTATTTCTACTTTTTTTCTTCATTTAAGTTTGACAAAAGTTTGAATTTATCTTTAACACAAGTTCGCACAAGTTTATTTAAGTTTGAGCCATTCACACAAGTTCTTCTAAGCTGGTTGAAGTTTGTCAAGAGGCTGCACAGGTCCGCCAAAGTTCGCCAGAGTATACATAAGTTCATGAAAGTTTTTCATTTGTTCCTTCATAGTTGAATGAATTAACAAAACTTTGCAAACCTGGATTAAAATATAAAGAGTTGCACCACTTGTGCAAAAAAGTTTTAAAGTTTTAAAAAAGCTCGCAGAAAATTCAGAGGATTTGGACTTGTTGACGAGAACTGGTACAGAGGTTCGTATGTACTACGGACCCTCCCCAAGATCCAACCCACAACAGTCAGCTAACTCCCGGGTACCTATTTTCTGCTAGGTGAACAGAGGCAAAGGAACCTAAACATTTCTTACCATATTTCTACTAGAGGGGACGTGCCGCAAGAGGGCACGTGCCGCAAGAGGACACGTGCCGCAAGAGGACACGTGCCGCAAGAGGACACGTGCCGCAAAAGTGCACGTGCCGCAAGAGGGCACGTGCCGCAAGAGGGCACGTGCCGCAAGAGGACACGTGCCGCAAGAGGACACGTGCCGCAAGAGGACCCGTGCCGCAAGAGGGCACGTGCCGCAAGAGGACACGTGCCGCAAGAGGACCCGTGCCGCAAGAGGACACGTGCCGCAAGAGGACCCGTGCCGCAAGAGGACACGTGCCGCAAGAGGGCACGTGCCGCAAGAGGGCACGTGTCGCAAGAGGACACGTGCCGCAAGAGGACCCGTGCCGCAAGAGGGCACGTGCCGCAAAAGGGCACGTGCCGCAAGAGGGCACGTGTCGCAAGAGGGCACGTGTCGCAAGAGGGCACGTGCCGCAAGAGGACACGTGCCGCAAGAGGATACAAGCTATGTCAGAAGGTATGCCCGAGAAGACTGCTGTGCCGCAGTTAAACAAAACACACAGAACGGGATATTATTATGTTTCGAAATTCCAGAAAACAGCGAGATACAAATATGCACGGCATGAAAGTTATGATTTCTTTAATCTTTTATATTAATAATGTTTGTTTCCAAATGTACGATAAGGTTGAAAGGTCCCCTAAGACATTTCGCTTGGGGAGCATTCAAGCTTATCGTGTATATATATATGTAGTATATATATGTAATCCATATGTAATCCATATGTAATATCCACCCTGGCTGACACCTATTTACACTTCGGAGCTGATCAAGCAGGTGGGGCGGCCAACCACAGGGAAACAGCAAAATCACTTAAGTACAGGCGACTGGATGGTCAATACCTCTTTGTTCCCATAGCGTCTGAGACGCATGGCCCCTGGGGCAAGAGTGCCTTGGGATTTCTCAAGGAATTGGGTTCCAAGCTCATTGACGTCACCAGAGACCCAAGGGCTTCCAGTTTTTTGTTTCAGCGTCTCAGTGTGGCGATCCAGAGGGGAAATGCTTGCTGCGTCCTCGGTTCCTGTCCAGAAGCGGAGGAGCGTCAAGAGATCCATAACCTTTAGGCATTTGTCTTGTATGTTTTGTAACCTTTAAATACACAATAAAGGAAAAACCACACATAACGCATTGGAGGGAATGTAGGTCCCCTCCAATACAGTTTCTGTGTGCTGGTAGGAAAAAAGCACACAGAAACTGTATTGGAGGGGACCTACATTCCCTCCAATGCGTTATGTGTGGTTTCCTCCGAGGCTATGGGTCCCCCTTCTTCCAGCCAGAGGTGGTACTCCCTTCCCTATAAATGAAAAAAAAAATATGTAATATATATATATATATATATATATATATATATATATATATATATATATATATATATATATGTCGTACCTAGTAGCCAGAACGCACTTCTCAGCCTACTATGCAAGGCCAGATTTGCCTAATAAGCCAAGTTTTCATGAATTAATGCTTTTTCGGCTACCTAACCTACCTAACCTAACCTAACCTAACTTTTTCGGCTACCTAACCTAACCTAACCTATAAAGATAGGTTAGGTTAGGTTAGGTAGGGATGGTTAGGTTCGGTCATATATCTACGTTAATTTTAACTCCAATAAAAAAAATTGACCTCATACATAATGAAATGGATAGCTTTATCATTTCATAAGAAAAAAATTAGAGAAAATATATTAATTCAGGAAAACTTGGCTTATTAGGCAAATCGGGCCTTGAATAGTAGGATGAAAAGCGCGTTCTGGCTATTAGGTACGACATATATATATATATAATATAATATAATATAATATATATATATATATATATATATATATATATATATATATATATATATATATATATATATTATTTTTCAAACCTAGAAAGGGTACCACCTCTGGTGCAAGTGTAGGGACCCATAGCCTCGGAGCAGAAAATTAAGAGTACTCAGAGAAGACCCTTGTGGATCCTCACTGAACACTTGGATATTTTCTTCTCCTACCACCCCTATTCTTTTAGTATGTGTATATATATCTAACTTTATTTGAAAATTTAATTACACAAAAAGGGTTACAACATTGGTTACATGCAGGGTACAAGGCTACTTGTCACAAGTTGTAGAGCTCCTCCAGCTCCTCAGATGGCGGGCAGGAACCATGGATGTACAGAGCTTTTCCTCTCTGGATCGCCACACTAAGGCGCTGAAAGAGAAACTGGCATCTCTAGGGTCTTTAGTTGTTTCACTTAGCTTGGACCCCAACTCCTTCAAAAAATTAGCAGCACTTTTACCCCAGGCACCAAGTGTCTCTGAGACACTTGTCTCTAGGGACAAAATTGTAGTGGTTTCTGTATTTACGTGACTTGGCTGCTTCCCGGTGATTGGCAGCCCCTCCTGCTTGTGTGGCACTGAAGTCATATTATATATATATATATATATATATATATATATATATATATATATATATATATATATATATATATATATATATATATATATATATATATATATATATATGTCGTACCTAGTAGCCAGAATGCACTTCTCAGCCTACTATGCAAGGCCCAATTTGCCTAATAAGCCAATTTTTCATGAATTAATGGTTTTTCGACTACCTAACCTACCTAATCTAACCTAACCTAACTTTTTCGGCTACCTAACCAAACCTAACCTATAAAGATAGGTTAGGTTAAGTCAGGTAGGGTTGGTTAAGTTCGGTTATATATCTAAGTTAATTTTAACTCCAATAAAAAAAAATTGACCTCATACATAATGAAATGGGTAGCTTTATCATTTTATAAGAAAAAAAATTTGAGAACATATAATAATTCATGAAAACTTGGCTTATTAGGCAAATCGGGCCTTGCATAGTAGGCTGAGAAGTGCGTTCTGGCTACTAGGTACGACATATATATATATATATATATATATATATATATATATATATATATATATATATATATATATATATATATATATATATATATATATATATATATATTATACACGTGTGAGAACGCGCTCAGCTCGAGTGCAATTTTTTCTCTACTGGCCAAATGTGAATGTCGAATGAATTTTATCATTTTAAACCCATCAGTTTCACAAATGTATTACATTAAACATTTTGTGTTTTTGCCAAGTAACACTTTTATCAGTTTTATATTTGTTTTTATTTTTTCATTACGTAATAATCTCTCTCTCTCTCTCTCTCTCTCTCTCTCTCTCTCTCTCTCTCTCTCTCTCTCTCTCTCTCTCTCTCTCTCTCTCATCAGTTTCCACAAAGGATTTTGTATGACAATTCCCAGCTCGTTTCATGATCGTATAATTTAAATGCTTAAGTTGATTTTATTTCGCGAATCATTGTGGAACACAAACCTACGGGACAAATAAATTCAGAATATGATGGAATACATAATTTAGAGATTTATATGGCTAAATTGGAGATCCCGAAATAGGGATGGGGGAACAAAAGCCAGGAGACAAGCCTCAGGGCAATACACAATGCAAGAAAAGGTCATAAATAGGATAGAGCGGGGAAAAAGTGCCAAAAAGAATGGAGTTTAATAGAATGGAAGAACAGAAGTAAAAGGAAGGGAAATGTACGCATAACAAAATATAAATTATATAACGTAATTAGCTTTTAAAAGTTAAGTATCATCCACTATCGCTGCACAATCACACAAGTCGGAAGGCCACAGTAAGCGTTCACTTGGTGTGGCTTTTCCTGAGAAGAGGGGGACTTAACATCGAATTATATGGTATTATGTGAAAAGCTAAATAAAAAGTTCCAAATGGTCTTACAAGTAGATCTGGCGAAACTGCCGAAGTGAGGTAACGGACCACAAGAATACGCCGAAACGAACAAAAAAAAGCTTCACCTGACAATTTTACAGTTGAAATTGAAATTGAAATTGAAATAAGTTTATTGAGGTAAAATACACACAAAGGGATGAAGTAGCTCAAGCTATTCTCACCCCGTTCAGTACATCGTGTTAATTCATACATATACACACATCACAAACAATAAACATATTATTTTACAGTTGAACCTAAGGAAAACTGTTTTAAACAGAGGCGTTCAGATAAGGTTTGGCGCCAAGTCAATCCTCCTCGGCCAGGATACGAACCAACAGTACATAAACACCTTTGAACTCTTTCACGAAGCCCCGGAGCCAGTTGCTTTTGAAGCCCTTGGGACGTCGAACACACAGACATTCCACCCAAGACTTCCCTCGGGCTCCTCTAACGTCCCATTGAGCTTCCCCACCAGTTTAATTCTTCAGTGGTCTTATACGTTGGATTCACCCTCTCCACGACCTTTGACCCCTCTTCAAGTTTCATGCATTTAACACTGCCCCCCCTCCCCCCCCCCCCCACCCCCCGAGAAGTCCTCGCATATGACCGCTCTTTTCAGGAACTAAGAGGGAGGTCCCTCTCAGGTTCAAAGCACGTAGGCGAAAGGCAAACAGAAACATTATGCCGAGTGCATTTTTAGCAGCAGGGGGAGGAGAATGTTGGGTTCTGAACCCTTAATGATGGTACTTGATCTATTATGTATGCAAAGCCTAGAGACTCTACCTACATCGTTTCTTAGCTATTCAGAGAAGCTTAAGCTCGTTTGAATATGGTTAAACTGTGCTTCAAAGGCATGGGGAAAGTGCTTAGCAACGAGAGAGAGAGAGACAGAGAGAGAGAGAGAGAGAGAGAGAGAGAGAGAGAGAGAGAGAGAGAGAGAGAGAGAAAGAGAGATATTAAAATGTTCTTAAAATATTAATTAAATGTCTGGGGGGGGGGGGAAGAGTAAATTTTAGTTTGAATTACCAAGAACCACCACCTCGCAATTTGTTGTTGTTTTATATTTAGTTACTCAGAATGAAACGTCTATGTAGCACAGGCTATAGCGAGCCCCTAGACCTTGCCAGGATTGATGCCTATTTTATGCTGCCTCGACAGCAGTTACTGCAAAACTATAAGATGTACAAATTATATTCACTTCTATATTACATGACCTGTTCTCCTTCTCTTACTTGAATTCTGTGTAAATCTGAAAAATCCTCAGAACCTCTCACCTCTAACTTCGATTTCCTTTAAGCAGAGTCGTCAACACCAAAGAAATATCGGCGGCATTAATGTTTTATAAAGTGCCAAGGTTCACAAGGTATCTGCCAGCCACAACTCTCTTAATGAAGATGATAACTATGAAGACACAAGACCTTCATGATACAGCAACCTAACTCTGAATTTACAGTGTGTACTTACCTAGTTGTGATTGCAAGGGTTGAGCTCTGGCTCTTTGGACTCGCCACTTAAGTGTCAATCAACTAGTGTGTGTTTGTGTGTGTGTGTGTGTGTGTGTGTGTGTGTGTGTGTGTGTGTGTGTGTGTGTGTGTGTGTGTGTGTGTGTGTATGTGTGTGTGTGTTTGTTAAAAAGAAAGTATGGTCTGAAAGGGGGACTTTCAATCCATTAAGCTGTGTTGACACCGCCATCAATGTCAGCGCTCCCATTCGCGTTCCTGCATTTTTTTTATTATTTTCTTGCATTGTTTTCCAGACTCAAGACAGAAAAGAAAAGAAATGCAAGGAGGACAGTCTGAGTGCGCGTCGGCAGAGATAGAGATATGCATCGAGTTTGGCCGGAGGATGTAAAGATAGATTGCAAGGTTAGCTGTGCATCAATTTTAATCACCCGCCTACAATTTAAAATCACCCGCCAGCATCGAGACTGTCTTTGTGCATTGACTGATTACATATAATTATGTTCGTGCTCACAATTTTTTGGGGGTTAAATACTGTGGTAGTAAACGAGACATGTTGTAAATAAGATTTGCAACTAATGCCCATAATGAGAAAAAAATAAAAACTCTGATATTAATATTGGAACAAAGACTGTACGAAACTGTCAACAGGAGGGGTGCGCTCTCTCACCTCCCTAACAGCACGTGAGAAGGTAGGAGCGCATGCCCACGAAATGGAGAGCGCCGCCTGGGTATCAGGGCGGGGGTTCGTGACCCAGCCCACTCTGGGCTTCACCCAGTCTAACACTAACGTGTGCATTTGTTTACAAATGCACACGTTATAACATTTCTCATTGTTTACAAAGTAGCTTCAATTAGTTACATTTCATGGGGCTTAACTAGATCAGGGATAAGAGGTTAAGTGCTTATTCATAATTATTTTGCCAGACATAAATCTCACTCATGAAAGAGTTTTTAGGACAGTGTTGCGATTTAAATAGTGAAAAAAAGCCTCAGGATAATACTACTTGGATATTTAGAGGTGCTAACTGATTTAACCCCAACAAGGTATCTCGTGTCTGTGTGTGTAGAAATTTTATATATTCTACCAGTTAAATCTTTCAGTTCCCCCTTACAAGTAAAAAAGTGAAGAAAATTATAATAATTATAAGTAAATCAGACTCTTCTGGATCAGTTTGTTGCAGGTCGCAGCAACAAGACGAACAAATACATAATTTATATATATATATATATATATATATATATATATATATATATATATATATATATATATATAATGTATATATAATGTATATATATATATATATATATATATATATATATATATATATATATATATATATATATATATATATATATATATATATATATATAAAGATATAGTGACTTTATCATTGCAGTTTACATAAAGGGGGAGGGAAGGAGATTATCAGGGAAAGCACCAAGCCATTACGACTATATAGTACTTGGAAGGGTCAGGATAAGGATTAGGGATGAGACGAGGGGAAGTGTTGTGGACGCCTATGTCAACTGTACTCTCACACCGCTCCGGAGTGAAGCTGGTTAACGAGGAACTCGGTAGAATAAAACAGGTTCTTTTTTAACAATGTATTCTCTAACAGATACGTTGAGACAATCATCAAAGGGAAGGTGAACTGCCAGCACTACAGAAGATGTCCCACTTATTGAACTCTTCTTCGTGGACGTCTTTTCATCTGCTTAGAAAACAGAGGGAAAAAAATGACATCGTTGACAGAAACGTGACCCCTTATCGGCACTAAAAGAAAGATTTTCTTTCAATTTACTTCAAGAGCAAGAAGACTGAGCTTGCTAATGAAGAACTTTCCGGATACCAAGCGAAACGGCAATAGAAGATTAGACATAAGCAACGCACTACATATCAGTCATCCAGCTATCAACACCCAGCTTACATTTCGTATTTTACAACGACCTTGGACCTCATCAACGTCAAAACTAAAGCAGAATACCCAGATAATAACCCGTCTACAATCCCAACCAACATCAACCAGGTAACGCCTCGTAACGTCTCACCCTCCTATCTGGATACATGTTTCGTGGCTTCATCTACCTTGTAACTCGTACTGTCTGCTTTCAAATATGTTGACAGCTTCAATGAAACGCACCTCTTAGTATCATACCACTAACGTAAAAAATTAAACATTTTCGTGCTAGAATAACTGATCTAACCCTTTTCATTATATTTTAACAAATGGCAAAAAAAAAAACTACCAAAACAATCTAATTCCATTTATGCCATAACTTCAAATGGAAATGTATGTCTGTTCGAGGTTGGAGAAAGTAAGCCTCAGTCGCTTGGGGCTGGTGTCACACAATTTTTCCCAGTAATTGTTGCTGGGTATGTGCTCAACAAGTGTAGGCCAGGATAGGCATCATAGAAAAGGGCGACACTATGCCAACACTTCCCATTACAACGAATCCTGCCGTATTCTTTGCCATATCGTGTCACGCGTGTCCAAAAAAATTCCATGCTAAATCTATCATACTTTGCGTATAATTAGCTAATAAACGTTGTTAAGTTGTGAGAGGTAAGAAGGGCGGGCGAGGAGGGGGGGGGGGGGGGAAAGAGGAGCAATAAGTGTTACCCGCCACTACGTCCATTCTCCTCCTCTCCCACCCACACAATACATGGGTGGGAGGCTCCACCCTCTAATATGCTCGCGCTCGCATAATTTTTGTTTGTTTAAATAGGGTGTCATCTCTAATTGGAAACATTAGAAACTATTTGTGGCTCTATTGTGGAAACTATTTATATATATATACATATATATATATATATATATATATATATATATATATATATATATATATATATATATATATATATATATATATATATATATATATATATATAAAGTATATTTTGCGAGCAATCTTTCTTGTAAACATATGTAAACAAACAAACCACCGAAAGATCACCACCTCCCAAGGGCAACTAGAGCATAGTGAGGGGTTACTCACGTTCTTTCATCAAGTCCCTGTTAATATGGGAGAACACTGTGTCTATGCTTAATGCACAACTTGCCTAAACACGCAAGTGAAGTTTTACAACTTTAGAACACTTTCCCATCAGGAGACTCTAATCCTAGCCAGCACACAACAGTCTAGTTGCCCTTGGGAGGTGATGAGCTTTGTGGGGTTTAAATACCCCGAAATTACTATCTCTTTTAGGGGTCTGAGTTTGGTGCAGTGGGTTAAAGGCGTACCTGTTATGCCAGTTGCTGTGAGGCTTTTGTGCTGGCTAGGGTTCGAGTCTCCTGGTGGGAAAGTGTTCTAAAGTTGTAATATATATATAACAAATACCTAAATTTGTATCGAGACAGTTTTATTATTGTTGTTTTTTTGAATAGTTTAATTTGCCATCAATGATAGATGTCGAAAATTTGACACTAACGTTAATCTGATTCTGAAAGCTGTACACACCCTCCCACACACACGCCCACGCACACACACACACACACACACACACACACACACACACACACACACACACACACACACACACACACACACACACTAATTGCACGTTCACTGCCCTGTCAGAGAACAATATAGACTAATCAAGTGAGCATCGCCCCACCCAAGCCTCGGAATATAGAGTGGAGGGGGGGGGGATGTTGATGATGGATGAGCGGGGAAGGGATGGAAGGGGTAGAGTAAGGGAAGAAAGGGGGGGAGCTCTCGGGAATAGTGGTGAATGGCTATGGTGAATGGAGGTGGGGGGGGCGGGGAGGGAGTTAGAGGGAAGATAGGGGTAGAGTGGAAGGGATAGTAGGGGGTCAAGAAGGAAAAGGAGTGAGACTGAGGGAGGGGCGGAATAGAGGGGGTGGATGGGGAGGGGTATTGGGAGTGTAGGGGTAGAGGGGGTGCAACGAGAAGAGGTAATGGAAGAGTAGCGGTGGTCGAGTGTGACAGAGACACACTGTCGGGAGTTGGAGTAGCAGGTGGCGAGGTGAGGTGGGGGGGGGGGGTTGTGGGGGTTGGAGGTGCAGCGGGGAGGGGATAATTAGCTATTAGCAAGAGCTGTACGGGGTGGATGGAGGACTGGGGCACTTTAAATAGGAGGGAAAGGGAAGGGGGAGGTACTGCAGGGAACGGGGAGCTGTCTGGTGAAGGTGGAGCAGTAGAGGTTACCAATGGGGGGGAGGGGGGGAGTTGTAGCTGGAAGTGGCTAGGGGTAATGGATAGGGGGTAAGTGGCTAGTGGTTGGGAAGTGACTGTAGAGTTGTGGTGAATGGGAGGGGGTAGGGGAAGGGAGGACCAGCTCAGGGGACCGAGGTAAGGGGGAAGACTGAGTGAACTGTACATCATAACAGAACGAAAGAAAAATACGTGTTGGAGAGATGTGGTAACGACATAAAAGATTCTAAAGCGAAATTTACATAATTAACACAGATGAGTCACTAAAGTATCACAAAAAAATACTCCAGCGTTACAGTTCTAAACTAAGGGGCATTGAAAATACATTTAAACTACAAAATGCAACCGGTCCTCGACTCAAGTTCATTACATCCAGCGGTCGACCCCCAGCCCGTATTCCAAACAAAGATCCAAAAGTGATTCCATGCACCCACCAAACCCCCCTGTTTATGAATGAAAAACGGTTTACACACGACTCACAACTGATTTCGTTCGAACACTTCCGGAACAAGTGCTTCACTGGCGAGTTTTGTTCGAACCACATCGCTATAAATGCTTCACCCACGTACTACAAATGCAAATAATCGCCAACCGAACCTAAACACGTAACCTAACCTAACCTATGCCTATATATGCACAATATGCTAATATATTATAACATTAATTTATATTTGAGAAAATTCTTGTTTTGAATGAACAGCATGTTAAAATTTATGAATGCGTCTGTGGGGGCGACCGCTGGATGTAATGGACTTGAGTCGAGGACGGGTTGCGACCCCACAGACGCATTCATAAATTTGTACATGCTGTTCATTCAATACGGGAAATTTTTCAAATATAATTTAATATTAAAATATATTTGCGTATTGTGCATATATAGGCATAGGTTAGGTTAGGTTAGGTGTTTAGGTTCTGTTGGCGATTATTTGTAGTACGTGAGTGAAGCATTTTTAGCGTTGTGGTTCGAACAAAAGTCATCAGTGAAGCACTTGTTCCGGAAGTGTTCGAACGAAGTCAGTTGTGAGTCGTGTGTAAACCGTTCTTCATTCATAAACAGGGGGTTTGGCGGGTGCATGGAATCACTTTTGGGTCTATTTGGAGGACGGGCTGACAAAATATTGTGAAGATGGTGCTATGAGCTGAAGCTCGACTCGTGAGGCACATCTAAATGAGTACCACAAGCTGAGTACACAAACACTAAGTTCATTTATTTTATAATTATTCCTTTTATTCTGTTCCAACGAGGGAAGAGTCGACCATTGCCACGCAGCGGGACGCAAGTTGTATATTTGGAACGATATGCAAATGGTCGCGCTGCAAAAAAAATGAGGTGTAGTCTTTCATTATGGTCCGGATGGCGTTGGCAACAGCGTAGTGGTTGGTGGTGGTGGTGGTGGTGGTGGTGGTGGTGGTGGTGGTGATGGTGATGGTGGTGGTGCTGGTGGTGGGTGGTGGTGGTGGTGAGGGGGGGAATGGTGACGATAATAGTGGTTTTGTTGGCGATTTTGGCAATGGTGGTGATGAACAGTGATATATATATAAAAGGCCCATTAACTGTAATGCTATTATATATATATATATATATATATATATATATATATATATATATATATATATATATATATATATATATATATATATAAATGGTGTTGCAACATGTTTGTGACAGTGATGATGAGTGTGGTTGAGATAACGGCGATGATACTGGTAGCGGGTTGTGGTATTGAGTTCCTGGGATGGTGGTTATGGTGGTAGCGGCAGGGTTGCTGGTGGTGGTATATCAAGAATATCAACCAGGGAGAAGAGTATCAGGTGGAGAGGAGAAGAGGACGCCGCGCTGCGTTATTATTTCGCTAACATCTTGCCAGACTCATCCACTTGATGACTTCCAGCGCCTCTCACCCTCTTGGTGGCTCTCTTCATCTCGGCCCCTTCACGTCTCTCCTCCCGGATGCCACTTGCCGACAATGTTGACACAAACGCGACACTCGAGAGGCACTTCTGGCGACACGTGTGCCGGCGAGGCGACGGCCCTGGAGTGATCCAGCCGGGCCGGGTCCTCGGTGGATGCCTCTTCCCGACTCCCTCTCCCTTCAGGGTCCGTCGTACAATAGGTGTTATGAAGGTAGTGAAAAGCCTTTATTATATATATATATATATATATATATATATATATATATATATATATATATATATATATATATATATATATATATATATATTTATGCGTGCCTCTGTGATGGCAGTGTCAGTCACAACTTTTATTTCAGCTGGTGAGAGACGATATTACATATTTTGGAGCAGGTTCTTGGTGTTTTTGCTGTTTGATAACGATTGGCGAGTCGTCGTTAACTGGGATACTTGCTCGTTCCTTTCTCCTCATTTAAGCCATTTAACGTCAATTTGGTAAAATAATATGCATGTGGCATAGGTTACCTTAGTTTTAATTTGGGAGGCTCTTTAGGGAAGAATTTGAAACTCTTATAACGTGTCAATAAATATATATGGTTATATCTATTCACTTATCTATTCACTTAATTCTATCCTTAATATTTCTGGATTGATATCCCACTCTGGAAACCATGAAAACTTTACAATTTACTTGGCTTGGATACGCGTTGTGTCACAAACCTTTAGTTCACCATTCCATAAACTTAAATATGGGTAAACAATACCGTAAAAAATAAAGTTTGTTAAATACCCACACAAAATATACAATTTGTGAGCCATCCAGCAACACACACTTCACACCATTCCAGCGTAATATATCAACACGAATGTTTGTCCACGTTTGGTAAATTTGCGGTGAAAAACGTTTGCGACTTTTTTGCCCCGTTTCCAAGCGGCTCCGAACACCTCGGATTTTGGGCTGAACTCGACATATACTGTCTACTTCTCGTCATTCTCAGGATATATGCTTGTCCAACTTGAAATAAATAGATTTACGCTGCTCAACTCGGATCTATTCATCACAAAAGCGAATTCGTACAACTTCCCAAACTGTGAAACCCATTTAAACAAAAATCAATGTAGTTTTCAGCAGAGTAAGGGTAGGGAACGATGAGAATAAAGCGTCAAACCATTACGACTATACTTGGAAGGGATCAGGATAAGGATTTGGGATGGGACGGTGGGAAAGTAATGGTGCCCAATCACCAGGACGGTCGGGGATTGAACGCCACTGTATAGTTTAATTAACCCATCGTTGACTCCGAGGCGTATGTCCTGCACACACTGTCTTCGGTACTAGTTAGGTCAGAACTTGAGCTCTGGCACCCGGCTCACAAGACTAATGTGGCATGCAGTTATGAGTAAGGTATTTTCATAAATATAGATTATTATTGTGATATGTGGTTGACCTATTGTGATATGTGGTTGACCTAAGCATAGATAAACGTAGGTTAGGTTAGGTTAGGTTAGGTTAGGTTAGGTTAGGTTGGTTAGGTTGGTTGGTTTGGTTGGTTGTATTGGTTAGGTTGGTTGTATTAGATGCGTTAAGGGAAATGTTTACAAATATAGGCTGGTAATGAATGGAACATTTCGACCCGTGAAACATTTCGAACCATAGTTTCGACTGAAGTAATGTCGATTTAAGCACAAAACAGATCATCAGTTGTGTAAATTAATCGTCAAAGAACGTCACTTTTCGTTCGTATGCGTTACACAAAGCCAAAAATTGTCGTACTAGAAAATAGAAGCGGCTCGCAAAAGTGATGAACTCTCCCGTTTTCTGTTGTGGGTCCTCTGGTAGGTTAGGAGAGGACACATTATTTTGACAGTTTTCTTGACGTTGGAAGACCTTAGGAGGACGTACTGACCTGAGGTCGACCCGAAAGACGTAGTCATTAATATAACGCAACCATTCAATCAAAAACTTCTCAATTATAAATATTATATTACTATTTTGTGTATAGGTAACATTTGCGTTGAATAAGATATATGATTTGGCTCTGTTGGCAATTATTTCTAATTACAGTAGATGGGTAAACATTTAGAGACGACCATTTCGAACATAGGAATTATTATTTTGTTGTTATCAACACAATTAGGTACAACTGCATTTGTGCCGCTGCCCTAGACTATATGAAGGGGAATACAGTGTGTCAAAAAGCTAGTTACGTGATGCTAAAAATCCCCATCACACAGGATGGTTAGTCCTACAGAGGCATGTGATAAATAGTTTGCATTGGCAAACTCTGGGTGCATTATGAGGATATCATCATGAACGCTAGAGTGCGTAAAGAAATATTAAGAACAACGCCTTTGGGGAATAGTCTCTGGATTACCGAACCTGACTTGATGATTACAAGTATTAGGCCAGGATTTTCAAGTTTTCTTCGTTAGGTTAAAGTTTTCTTGTGTCTTTCTCGTGCGGCTAATGCGTTATGTCCATTCAATTTCATTCTTGTTTGATCAGTACCGAAGAGGTTCATTATACATATATATTTTCAACTACCTCTTTAATTTCCTTCTCCCGTTAGTTAGATATTGATATTATTCCACTAATTAAACGTATCACCAGATATTTTGACACGATATTTGGCTACTGGCAGCGAACTAAATGATATAAAAGGCCACTGAGCATTTACTAGAAAAATAAATGATTGTTCCATACTTACGCTGCATGGTAAGAACGACGGTCTCGCTTCATGCAGGTCTGTGTTCAATCCCGCGACCGTCCAAGTGGTTGGGCACCATTCCTTTCCCCCCACCCCACCCCACGTCCCATCCCAAATCCTTATCCTGACCTCTTCCAAGTGGGGTCCATTACGACTATATAGTCTTAATGGCTTGGTGCTTTTTCCTTACGGGCTATTCATGCCCGTGCCACCTTTTAGGTGGCTTAATCTTCATCAATCAATGCTTTCTCCAAGTTACAGCCCCGCTCCTGTGCCAGGTAAGTCCACTACGGGCTTACTTGGAACTTTTTGTTTCAAGTAGCGAATCTTAAACAACAACAGGTGCTTTCTCCTAATAGTTCCATTCCCTTCCATGGAGCTAAGTCTTTATGGAACAAATCTTTAGCGGTGCTGCTAATGACCAGAGCTGGCGTGATGAGTTGTGAGCAGGTGTGAGTACACACAACATGTGTGCACCTAATCCAGAGAACAGATGTGAATATAACCCACAAAAAACAAAAATGCGCGCATAAAACCCCACAAAGAACAATAATGCGCGCATAAAACCCCACAAAGAACAAGTATGCGCTCATTCCACAGAATAGCAGCACAGACACTCCAAGAAGTAAGAGTATGACCTTCACACACGCCAGCGAGAGAATTTCTTCATGATTTTTGTAGTAAACTGTAGAAAAAGAGTATTTATTTAAGCTGAAAGTGGGGGTGTGGGGGGGTGATGGGGGTTGGGGGGGGGGGGAGGAAGTCCATGAGGATGTAAGGTCATTAGGTATGTGTCGGGCAATTAAGGTCTATAAATTTGCCGTTAAATATTTACAATTTTTTTTTTATTCTCTGAGAGACGGTTAATGCGCTCTTAAAGTCTGAGTTAGTGATTATTTTCTCTCTTTTGTTACAGTTTTGTCGAGAGCATTAAGGCTGATACTATGCTCTCGCAAGTGTTCCCACGTGGCCAATCAGGAGCCTCCGGCGAAGGGGTTCGGGGGTGTTGGGAGGGGGGATGTGGGGGGTGTAGGGAAGGGGTGTTGGGAAGGGGTGTAGGGAGGAAGGGGTGTGTGTGGGGACGTAGGAGTGGTGCATGGGGTTAGTGGTTAGAGAATAAGGATTAGGGAGCGGGAGAGAAGGGGGGACGAATGGTAGAGAGGTGGGGTGGAATGGAGGGGGGGGGGCAGTTAATGACAAGGGTAATGATTGGAGGAGGTGATCACCACTCCCCCCCTACCCCCAAGTGGAGAGAGAGAGGGTGTAGTCCGTTCTCGCTAGCGTTTCCAACGCCAAGAAACTGTCGTACCCACGTGCCTTATTATCCTAACCTACCACAGGACCCACCAACAGAAAACGGGACATAATGTCAATCTAGCGGGACCCGCTACCGTTTTCTAGCACGACAGATTTTGGCTTTAGGTAAAGTATACGTCAAAATGCGACGTTCTATTAGGAGGACGGGTTGCACCATGGGGGCATGGGAGGGAAAGAATGGGGTGTTGGCTCGAGTGAAAGATAGAAAAGGGAAAGAGTGAGGAAGGGGAATAGGAACGAAGGGGTAGATGGAGGGAGGAGGGCGCAAAGAGAGGAGAGCACATGAAGGGGAAGGGAGGAAGGAGAGGGAAGAGAGAGAGGAGTGGTGAATGTTTGAGGTTTTTGGAGTGAGAGAGGGGAGTAGGAGGGAGTTGAGGAGTGAGGGGGAGAGGGGTGATGGGGAGGGAGTAAGGGAGAGGGGTGAGGGAGGGAGAGGTACGACATTATATATATACATATTATATATATATATATATATATATATATATATATATATATATATATATATATATATATATATATATATATATATATATATATATTTTATTAAATATGACCGAAAAAGTAAGATTAATAATTCTAACACGAATTTTCTCAATCTTTCGTACATTATGCTTCACTGTTGGAGGTAAATCAAAAATCACTTCTCCAAAATTCATTTTTATTTCTAGTCTGACGCGACACGGGCGCGTTTCGTAAAACTTATTACATTTTCAAAGACTTCACAAATACACAACTGATTAGAACTTGCATTTCCCTGATTTTATATCTACTTTTGAGTGAGGTGGGAAGGGTGATGTGGCATTACATTTGAGTGAGGTGGGAAGGGTGATGTGGCATTAGAGGATATTAATAGGGTATTAAAAGTATCAACACAAGACAGAACACGAAACAATGGATATTGAATAGAAGTGTTTGTAGAAAGCCTATTGGTCCATATTTCTTGATGCTTCTATATTGGAGCGGAGTCTTGAGGTGGGTAGAATATAGTTGTGCAATAATTGGCTGTTGATTGCTGGTGTTGACTTCTTGATGTGTAGTGCCTCGCAAACGTCAAGCCGCCTGCTGTCGCTGTATCTATCGATGATTTCTGTGTTGTTTACTAGGATTTCTCTGGCGATGGTTTGGTTATGGGAAGAGATTATATGTTCCTTAATGGAGCCCTGTTGTTTATGCATCGTTAAACGCCTAGAAAGAGATGTTGTTGTCTTGCCTATATACTGGGTTTTTTGGAGCTTACAGTCCCCAAGTGGGCATTTGAAGGCATAGACGACGTTAGTCTCTTTTAAAGCGTTCTGTTTCGTGTCTGGAGAGTTTCTCATGAGTAGGCTGGCCGTTTTTCTGGTTTTATAGTAAATCGTCAGTTGTATCCTCTGATTTTTGTCTGTAGGGATAACGTTTCTATTAACAATATCTTTCAGGACCCTTTCCTCTGTTTTATGAGCTGTGGAAAAGAAGTTCCTGTAAAATAGTCTAATAGGGGGTATAGGTGTTGTGTTAGTTGTCTCTTCAGAGGTTGCATGGCTTTTCACTTTCCTTCTTATGATGTCTTCGATGAAACCATTGGAGAAGCCGTTATTGACTAGAACCTGCCTTACCCTACAGAGTTCTTCGTCGACTTGCTTCCATTCTGAGCTGTGGCTGAGAGCACGGTCGACGTATGCGTTAACAACACTCCTCTTGTACCTGTCAGGGCAGTCGCTGTTGGCATTTAGGCACATTCCTATGTTTGTTTCCTTTGTGTAGACTGCAGTGTGGAAACCTCCGCCCTTTTCCATGACTGTTACATCTAGAAAAGGCAGCTTCCCATCCTTTTCCGTCTCGTAAGTGAAACGCAGCACGGAACTCTGCTCAAATGCCTCCTTCAGCTCCTGCAGATGTCTGACATCAGGTACCTGTGTAAAAATGTCGTCAACATACCTGCAGTATATGGCCGGTTTCAAGTTCATGTCGACTAAGACTTTTTGCTCGATGGTACCCATGTAGAAGTTTGCAAACAGGACACCTAGGGGAGAACCCATAGCGACCCCATCTACTTGCTTATACATATGCCCATCCGGGCTCAAGAAGGGTGCCTCTTTTGTACAAGCTTGCATATATATATATATATATATATATATATATATATATATATATATATATATATATATATATATATGCAGAATAACCACATGTGAAAAATAGAAAATGCTTAACGCGTTTTCGGCTAATTCGCCTTCATCAGAGCAAAGTAGAATGAAGAAGAAATGAAACAAAGAAACAAAGTAGAATGTTATCTTCATTCTACTTTGCTCTGATGAAGGCGAATTAGCCGAAAACGCGTTAAGCATTTTCTATTTTTCACATGTGGTTATTCTGCATACTTGGATCAGTGTTTTTGTGATCATTATTGCATATATATATATATATATATATATATATATATATATATATATATATATATATATATATAATATTTTTTTTAGATATTTTAATTACCTGGCACTAAATAATTTAATTTTTGCCATAATTTAGTGTGAGGGGTTCTTTTACCACTACTAAATAATTGAGAGGTATGCTGATGTGCGTATTTGATAAAAAGTTCGTTTTTGAGGGGACGTGTGTACATGCTCGTGTGTACACGTTCATGTGTTCACAGCCATGTGTACATGCCTGTGTGCGCGCATGTTGGTCTGATAATCCAATAAATCTTCATTAATAATGTAGATGCCAAAGTTTAATATGAATGTGTAATTGCTATCACGCTGTAATTTGCGTGTCGTTTCACTTAGAATGGCACTTAATGGGCAGCTGTAATCGGAGACTAATTGGTTATTGTCATCAATTGTTGAAATGTCCCTGTTAAACTGACACTTTAAAAATGTCCTGTTATATCCAGCTTATCAAACAAAAACACAAAAATTCATGCTTCTATATCCGCATGTGCATCCATTCACACACACACACACACATACACACACACACACACACACACACACACACACACACACACACACACACACACACACACACACACACACACAACATAGTGATGTCATTGAAACCGAAATAAACAATTCTGAAAGCACACTCACCTTAAGCAGAGCGATGCATCTTCACTTTGTACTCATTTACCCACCTAACAACGCCCGCAGGTGCCCCTCCACCCCACTTCACCCTACAATTATTACCTTTCCACCCCATAACGCCACCCCCACCCACTCCCTCAACTCCACAAATCATCCCTACCATCAGGAACCCAACCTTGCGCCTCTGATCAAAAACACATTCCAACCCCACCCCCTCACCCCGCTACACTTATCACACCTCACACCATCTTTCATCACACCTCCCCACACCACGATGCACATCCCTTCCATTATGCCTACCACACCGGGCATGCCCAAAAACACCTCATACACACACACGATCTTTAACATTTACGTAAAATTATGCAAATGTTAAAATCATTAAACCAGCGTGTATGTAACAGCCTGCGTCCTGTTATTAATCTCTCTCTCTCTCTCTCTCTCTCTCTCTCTCTCTCTCTCTCTCTCTCTCTCTCTCTCTCTCTCTCTCTCTCTCTCTCATCTAATAATGTCTATCACTGGTACTCCTACTCAAAATAAAAATATCTTTCGAAAACGTTGCTCATAATATTAGGTAAAGCTTCACTGAATTGGGAAGAGTTATCTGCCTGAATGCGGGTTCTTCCTACTGACAGTGGGGATTGAACGGCATTACCCGGAGAGACATCCCGGAGACTGGGATTTACAGGTGAGGAAACTCTTAGAGAAGCACTTACCGATATTTCCTCACGGTACAAAATAAACTGGGATAGTCGAAATAGAGAAAAACTTTTTTTTAAAGCATTCCGATAATATTGGAACACTCGGCCGTCCTCGCATACAAAGATCCAAGCTCGTTAATCCTGCCGCCAAACCCCCCCCCCTCTGTTTATGAATGAAAAGCGGGTTACACACGACTCACAACTGATGACGTTCGAACACTTCCGCAACAAGTGCTTAGCTCACGTCCTCTGTTCGAACCACAATTCTAGAAATGCTTCACCCACGTACTACAAATACAAATTATCGCCAACAAAACCTAAAAACCAAACCTAACCTACGCCTAACTATACATAGAATTTGTATATTTAATAATATTAATTTATATATGAGAAACCAATTTTTAATACATAGTATGCTAAACTTGCTGAATACGTCTGGAGAGGACGGCCGCTGCTTTCAACAGCCTAGTGTGAGGACGGGGGAAGAATTTGGAGGCTTTTTGAATAATTAACACCCAGTAATAATGAACATAAGAGAAATACAAAAAATCTAACCAAACAAGATAACTAATTTACGATTTATCCCATGGGAATATACGCGAGGCCACCGGTCCATTCTAGGGACCACCGGTCCATCTCAGGGACCACCGGACCATCCCAGGGGACCACCGGTCCATCCCAAGGACCACGGGTCCATCCCAGGAACTACCGGTTATATCATCCAAACCAACTGGCTGCTACTGTAACAGGAGCTAATGACATAACCACGGTACAGTGGTCTGGTCTTGGGAGCATGTAATTATGACTCGTTGTTTTCAGACAAATGGAAGGTAGTTTTACTGTACTGTAAAGTGTCTACGAGAGAACAAGGTTTAGTATCCGTACACTAACTACCCTTGTACCTGTTGCGTTTCAACTTAACTACTCCATATACGACTAACATGATATCCCGAGATTCCTTGTTATATATCCCGAGCTTCGTTGATATATAGGTACAATGTTTTTCTTGTATTGCTGGTGTGTTGATCTTGCTCTTGACATTTATACAAAATGTTTTTTTCTGTGCCCTCGCTCTATTTTAAATATTGAATTAACTCTTTGACATGTCAATTTTTTTAAATTTATATTTCTCTCAATTTTTGGGGAGTTCCTGTTATAGGACTGAAGAGTTAAGTTTGAGATTTCAATTGTTACCATGTGCTAAGTAGCATGAATATTTTGTGATGGTGGTGGTGATGTGGTATAGTGTAAGTGCACATGGGTGGTGGTGGTGGTGCTAGTCTTGGTTGTGGTGAGTGAAATCATAATAGTTGTGGTAGGAATCGTAGTTACAGTGGTGGCAGGGGATGGTGTTGGTGGTGATGGTGGGTGGGTGGTGTGAGGGGTGGTGATGGTGTGGGTGGTGGTGGTGGTGTGGGTGGTGGTGGTGGTGTGGGTAGTGGTGGTGGTGTGGGTGGTGGTGGTGGTGTGGATGGTGGTGGTGTGGGTGGTGGTGATGGTAGTGATGTGGTTGGTGGTGGTGACGTGGGTGGTGGTGTGGGTGGTGGTGGTGGTGTGGGTGGTGGTGGTGGTGGTAGTGGTGTGGGTGGTGGTGGTGGTGGTGTGGGTGGTGGTGGTGGTGGTGTGGGTGGTAGTGGTGGTGGTGTGGGTGGTGGTGGTGGTGGTGGTGACGTGGGTGGGGGTGTGGGTGGTGGTGTGGGTGGTGGTGGTGGTGGTAGTGGTGTGGGTGGTGGTGGTGGTGGTGTGGGTGGTGGTGGTGGTGGTGTGGGTGGTAGTGGTGGTGGTGTGGGTGGTGGTGGTGGTGACGTGGGTGGTGGTGTGGGTGGTGGTGGTGGTGGTGTGGGTGGTGGTGGTGTGGGTGGTGGTGGTAGTGGTGTGGGTGGTGGTAGTGGTGGTGTGGGTGGTGGTGTTGGTGGTGTGGGTGGTGGTGGTGGTGTGGGTGGTGGTGGTGGTGGTAGTGGTGTGGGTGGTGGTGGTGGTGGTAGTGGTGGTGGTGGTGTGGGTGGTGGTGTGGGTGGTGGTGGTGGTGGTGGTGGTGTGGGTGGTGGTGGTGGTGGTGTGGGTGGTGGTGGTGGTGGTGGTGTGGGTGGTGGTGTGGGTGGTGGTGGTGGTGGTGTGGGTGGTGGTGGTGTGGGTGGTGGTGGTGGTGGTGGTGGTAGTGGTGTGGGTGGTGGTGGTGGTGGTGTGGGTGGTGGTGGTGGTGGTGGTGGTGGTGTGGGTGGTGGTGGTGGTGGTGTGGGTGGTGGTGGTGGTGGTGTGGGTGGTGGTGGTGGTGGTGTGGGTGGTGGTGGTGGTGGTGTGGGTGGTAGTGGTGGTGGTGGTAGTGGTGTGGGTGGTGGTGGTGGTGGTGTGGGTGGTGGTGGTGGTGGTGTGGGTGGTGGTAGTGGTGGTGTGGGTGGTAGTGGTGGTGGTGTGGGTGGTAGTGGTGGTGGTGGTAGTGGTGTGGGTGGTGGTAGTGGTGGTGTGGGTGGTGGTGGTGGTGGTGTGGGTGGTGGTGGTGGTGTGGGTGGTGGTGGTGGTGGTGGTAGTGGTGTGGGTGGTGGTGGTGGTGGTGTGGGTGGTGGTGGTGGTGGTGTGGGTGGTGGTGGTGGTGGTGTGGGTGGTGGTGGTGGTGGTGTGGGTGGTAGTGGTGGTGGTGGTAGTGGTGTGGGTGGTGGTGGTGGTGGTGTGGGTGGTGGTGGTGGTGGTGTGGGTGGTGGTAGTGGTGGTGGTGTGGGTGGTGGTGGTGTGGGTGGTGGTGGTAGTGGTGTGGGTGGTGGTAGTGGTGGTGTGGGTGGTGGTGGTGGTGGTGTGGGTGGTGGTGTGGGTGGTGGTGGTGGTGGTAGTGGTGTGGGTGGTGGTGGTGGTGGTGGTAGTGGTGTGGGTGGTGGTGGTGGTGGTAGTGGTGTGGGTGGTGGTGGTGGTGGTGTGGGTGGTGGTGGTGGTGGTGTGGGTGGTGGTGGTGGTGGTGGTAGTGGTGTGGGTGGTGGTGGTGGTGGTGTGGGTGGTGGTGGTGGTGGTAGTGGTGTGGGTGGTGGTGGTGGTGGTAGTGGTGTGGGTGGTGGTGGTGGTGGTGTGGGTGGTGGTGGTGGTGGTGTGGGTGGTGGTGGTGGTGGTGGTAGTGGTGTGGGTGGTGGTGGTGGTGGTGTGGGTGGTAGTGGTGGTGTAGGTAGTGGGAATATGTTTTTTGAGACGCGTCTTTTGGTGTTGTATATGTTGTATTTAGCCAACTGAAAACAAACTATTATTAAAATAGTACATAATTTTTTGTGTAATACTTCTAACAGTAATATATAAAAAATATATACAAACAATGCAATTTTAATTTATTTTAGCGAAATATCATTAAAAATCTAAATAAAATAACGCATTATCAAAATCTCATAACCCAACAATAATTTTATACTTTACTATAAACTGTTAATATACAGATGCAATACACCCCCTCCCCCCTTACCAGGCGGTGGCTAGCAATGTGCAAATGCAACACCCCCCCCCCCACCCCCTAACCCCCAGAAGCCGTTTGCTCACAAAATACAGGTGTATTCCCCATCCCACCCCCAGCAGTCCTTAGCTGACAATATACTGAAGTAAATTCCCAGACCAATTGCCATTTAGTCAGTATTCTATGGACCAGACACTTCGTCAGCACTATGAGACACTTACAGACATCTGTCGCTGTTAATCTGAAGTGTAAACATGGTAATCTTGAGACCGCCTACGCTACGCAGCTTAAAAATAAGAAAAATAAATAGAGGCAGACTACATAAAATGTTGTGTTTTTATTGATATATTTAAATGGTTTATCCTCGACGAGCAGAATCGGCGAAGCGATATACGGTTGTGTCCATTTTTCAGCCGGATGAAAAAAATAAATAAATAAAAATCCTTAAAATGTTGCCGAATGACCGTACATCTTTATAGTGTAGCAGTATAGGGTAATATAATAGTGGGAATATCCGGACATCTACCGGATGTTTTATGACAACCTGCTGGCTGTGTGTCCCTGGGTAAAGCCACGCCCTTACAGTGTCATGTAAAGCCACAACCCTCCAGTGTCATGTAAAGCCACAACCCTACAGTGTCATGTAAAGCCACAACCCTACAGTGTCATGTAAAGCCACAACCCTACAGTGTCATGTAAAGCCACAACCCTACAGTGTCATGTAAAGCCACAACCCTACAGTGTCATGTAAAGCCACAACCCTACAGTGTCATGTAAAGCCACAACCCTACAGTGTCATGTAAAGCCACAACCCTACAGTGTCATATAAAGCCACAACTCTACAGTGTCATAAGCCACAACCCTCCAGTGCCATAAGCCACAACCGTACAATGTCATAAGCCACAACCCTACAGTGCCATGTAAAGCCACACCCCTCCAGTGTCATGTAAAGCCACACCCCTCCAGTGTCATGTAAAGCCACATCCCTCCAGTGTCATGTAAAGCCACACCCCTCCAGTGTCATGTAAAGCCACACCCCTCTAGTGTCATAAGCCACTACCTTACAGTGCCATAAGCCACAACCCTCCAGTGTCATAAGCCACAACCCTCCAGTGTCATAAGCCACAACCCTCCAGTGCCATAAGCCACAACCCTCCAGTGTCATAAGCCACAACCCTCCAGTGTCATAAGCCACAACCCGCCAGTGTCATAAGCCACAACCCGCCAGTGTCATGTAAAGCCACAACCCTCTAGTGTCATGTAAAGCCACAACCCTCCAGTGTCATAAGCCACAACCCTCCAGTGTCATAAGCCACAACCCGCTGGGTGAGTGTGTAAAGCGTTATAATGCCCGATTAACATTATTTTCCTCCCTGGAAGTCATTAACAAGCTATTTCCAGAAGCGTCCATGATAAAAGATGACTCATTTTAGAATTTAAAAAAGGATGGTGCTAAACAGAGGTCGGAGTTCTCAAACTTTACAGCATCACGTGACGAGTTTAAGCCAATTGGGAGAGGTTCCACAATGGTAAACTGTGATTGGTCGAGAGATAGAGGAGAACTATGAGCCAATCAGCGAGGATCTCGATGGTGAATATTATAATTTCCATGTTCTTCGTTTAATGTAAATTCATATAACATAGGAAATAAAATCGTTTCAATTTAGCTTCTATATGGGAGATATATATATATATATATATATATATACGGTCTTATTAGACAAATAAATTGCAACAGGATTCGTAAGACTTACCAGGAATCGAGCCCAGGTGCTTGAGTCACTGCTGCTCCCTACGTGCAGTGAGTGAGTGAGTGAGTGAGTGAGTGAGTGAGTGAGTGAGTGAGTGAGTGAGTGAGTGAGTGAGTGAGTGAGTGAGTGGAAAGCGCCAAGCCATTACGACTATATAGCAATTGGAAGGGGTATGGACAAGGATTTGGGATGGGACGGGGGGAGGGGAAAGAAATGATGCCCAACCATTTAGACGTTCGAGGATTGAACGCCGATCTGCATGGAGCGAGACCGTCGCTCTACCATCCAGCCCAAGTGAATGAGAGTGAGTGAGAGAGTGAGTATCAGTGTGTGTAATATGCAGGGAGGGGTGGGTGTTGTATCGTCTGGGTGGTGTTCCATGTGTGGGCTGGTGCTCATATCTTTGCATTATCTCCCCACGCACCTAAACGTCCCCCCACGCCTGCTAAAACACGCCCCCCACGCCTGCTAAAACACGCCCCCCACGCCTGCTAAAACACGCCCCCCACGCCTGCTAAAACACGCCCCCCACGCCTGCTAAAACACGCCCCTCACGCCTGCTAAAACACGCCCCCCACCCACTCACCAGCAAGCGCCTGCCCCCCTTCCCCCCCGCCACAGCGCCAGGTGATCATATTTAACCCAACGACTTAGCCAAGGGCAAATTAATCATCGTCATTACATCACTAATGAGCTGCTTCGTTGACAGCTACACCAGAGCCTACACACACGTCTCAAGACTCGGGAAGGGAAGGAAAGGGAAGGGAAGGAAAGGGAAGGGGGAAGGAAAGGGAAGAGGGAAGGAAAGGGAAGAGGGAAGGAAAGGGAAGAGGGAAGGGAAGGGAAGGGAAGGGAAGGGAAGGGAAGGGAAGGGAAGGGAAGGGAAGGGAAGGGAAGGGAAGGGAAGAGGGAAGAGGGAAGGGAATCGAAGGCCGATAGCAGAAAGGCGATTGGAACTACAGGTGAGGATAAGGATGGAGCTGAACGGAGAAGAAAAACGGAATGGTGCAGTTCGAAGAAGAAAAGGGATAAGGATGCTTTAAGGAGGTACGAACGAGAAAGGGGACAGGGATGGCGAGAAACGAAGGAGGGGACAAATAACACCGAGGGATTGTAAAAGAACGTATAGGGAGAAGGGCGGGGTGAATGAATTAAAAGTAGGGAAAAAGAGGAAGAGGCTGGAAGGGAATAACTGCATGTCAGAGTGCTGCTGTGTAAGGTAACACACCAGTGAATGAAGTGTTAAGGAGAAGACGAGAGGAAGAGGAACAGGCGGATCTGGAGAAAGAGAGAAACAGGAGCAGGAGGATCTAGAGGAAGAGGTGAATACAAGCTAGAGGAAAATGAGCAGGAAAAGGGAGAGTAAAAGTATCTAAGAAGAGTAAGCCAAAATGAAAGCAAATAGCGGAGGAGAAGGAGGAGGAGGAAGAGTAGGAGGAGGAGGAGGAGGGAGGAAGATGATATGTCTGGGGCGGAAAAAAAATAGTGACCGTTGAATCGACACAGGAATTTTGTCCGATACAATAAGAACAATAACTTTCCAAAGCAAAGGTCAATATACAATTTATCTGCATATTGCTCTTCCTCTCCCTCTCACCCTCCCCCTCTCTCATCCTTCCTCCCTCCCTCCTCCTCCTCTCTCTCCCTCTTTCTCTTCCTCCCTCTCGCCATCCCTTCCTCCCTCTCGCCATCCCTTCCTCCCCCCCTCCCTCTCTCTCTCTCTCTCTCTCTCTCTCTCTCTCTCTCTCTCTCTCTCTCTCTCTCTCTCTCTCTCTCTCTCTCTCCCTCTTTCTCTCCCCTTCGTTCCCTCCCTCTTTCTCTCCCCCTCGTTCCCTCTCCCTCCTCCCTCCCTCCCTCTCTCTCTCTCTCTCCCTCGCTTTCTCTCCCTTTCTCCATCTCTCCCCTCCCCCTCTCTCTCCCTCCCTCTCTCTCTCTGAGTGAAGAAGATAACATTTGTAAAATTATTTAAAAGATAAATACATTACCATTAAATAGATTATATAAATATCTAATAAATGTATGTGACTATAGCAATTCAAAAAAACAACTGCAAGCACAGTATCTATATTAGATAACGTGTTTTAGATTATCTGCTTGTCACCCATCTTATACCAGATTAGTTGAAGTCTAAGGGGGAGGGGGGAGGGGGTATTTGGTGAGGAGAAGAATTAGTTGAATGAGAGTTGGGAAAATGGGTTGGATTCTGTGTTGCAATTTTTTGTTTTCTGTTTTAAGGCGAAGAGGATTTGTAAGAGCCCAAAACTGCTAAGGATAATTGCTAATTGGTACTTTCGAACCAAATGCTTCGTTCACCGTGCAACCCGTGCTCTCTACTGTTCTACTGTTTTTTGCGTTTTGTACGTTGTGGTAACCATTCAAAATACACCCTACTATAAATAGTAAACGGCTCACAAATATCTTCGCTTGCAATGCATCGAACTCTGTAGGTTTGGGGGGTTGATTGGGCTCGTACGCTCTGGTTAGGTTAGGAGTTGGGATATTTGTCCGAGTGGCGAGTCAAGCGAATACGCTGGAACGTGAGCTTTAAGGAAACTCGCCCTATCTGCATGTATTTGCTACATAAATTATGTCTAACTTAATTAGCGTAACCTTGCCTCGCTAATAAACTGTTTTACCCCCGACAATTTACAAACAAGTAAGACGCTTACGAAGGAATATATGTCTTATGATGACTGCAAACATTACACCTTGATGCAAATATAACTTAGGAAGCAGACGTGTGTAAAAATTCTCTCTTTCCTTCAGGTAACGTGTGAATTGGAGGCGAGGACGGGAGTCCAGCCTTGGCGTGAGTTGAGGGGAAGGTACAGTCATTATTTCCTCTCATTTTCTCATCACCCCTCATCCTTATTCTTTCCATCATCCCTTATTACCACTTGTCAAGGGTAACCTTAAGAGCAGTGATGATAAACCACAGCAGGAAAAGTCTTCGCTTTGCAGTAGCGTGTTTTCTTCGGTGTATTAAGACGTGTTAAGATGTCGAGAACATGATTACACTGAACGGAGACTTGGCACTCCAATCCAGAGGCTAAATGGTAAGGAGACATGACCACGATACACGAGTCAAACAACATCCTTTCATGCATGAAATGACGTTTGACGCAATGTACGCGTCACTGTTCACCAAATAACCAAGGCAAGCATTGCCAACGTTTCTTGGCAAGAATCACTAACGTTTCAGTACAAGCACCACTAACGTTTCAGTACAAGCACCACTAACGTTTCAGTACAAGCACCACTAACGTTTCAGTACAAGCACCATTAACGTTTCAGTACAAGCACCACTAACGTTTCAACACAAGCACCACTAATGTCTGGGTGTGAACATTCAACGTAAACATCTCAGGCACTTACGAGATATTAATGCAGTTCTTTCGTCTTTAAATGTATTGGTTCTTTTAACATCAATAGCTGTCCATGAGACACATTCTAACATTTGTGTAATGCAGAATGTGATTTAACTGTTTTAACCCCTTAACTCTGTTACTAGTTAAACCCCCAGGGCATAACAGTGTTACTTAAATCCTGCGATACAAGGAAATAACGGAATATAACGTCATGTGAAAATTGTGATAAAACATATGAAAAAAGTGCAATAAGTTACACAACAAAGGCGCTAACGAAGAGCAATTTTATTAAACAAAGCGCTAACGAAGGTACAACACACAGGGTGGAAGTAATTAGCTGACACAAATACAAATTCATAATGTAATAAGAGAAATTAAACACGAGTTAGGATTATTTTAAGCTTAGGTTTAAGCATATAAAGGAACGCGTAGGAGCTGCCTCGTATGGCTCAATAGGCCATCTGCAAGGTTCTTTATGCATACTCCAAGTTCAAAAGAAGACTTCCGAGTCATGTATATCACAGCAAAACATGTAGGTGACCTTGTTGTTGAAAAGAAAGGTCAAAGGTTATGTGATCAGATGAAAGAAATGTGCTCAAAGCTTCAAAAAATGTCAATAATGAAAGCGAATCGCGTTAGGAAACTGGGAAAATGATGGGTGGACTTAAAAATTTGTAGCTGAACAAGAAAACAACGCGTAAAGGAGTATGATTAGGAATAAAAATAAATCAAGCATCAAAAATAAAATTAAAATCTGTAGGGGGAAAAGTTATATATATATATATATATATATATATATATATATATATATATATATATATATATATATATATATATATATATATATATATATATATATATATGAAATGCAGGGGTGAAGGAATAGGAGTTTTCTTGAAAAGAAGCTGGAGAAGGTCGGATAATGAGGGGAACAGGAATAGATGTGAAGGGAGGGAAATGTATGGACAATAATGGAAGATAAGATAAAATGAAAATGGGATTAAATGTGAAAGAGATGGAAAAGAAAGGGACAAAACACAGACGGGTATGGAAGAGAAGGATGAAAAGGGAGAAAGGAGAGGAGTTGGAGATAGATGAAGGATAATGTGAGACGAGGGGAAAAGGAGAGGCAAGGAAAGATAGTGTAATAATAAATTAAGGGATAAATAATAAGGTGAATTAGAGAATGGAAAAGTGGGCAAGAGGTTAGAGAAAATTTGAAAGAGTAAAAAAGATATAGAAAGAGGCTGTTGAAAAATAATAGTATTCAGTAGTGAATAAAGAGAAGTTGAGGCCAGAAGAGAGGACACGGTGGAGATAGAAGGAGAGTAGAAAGAACAGGAAGTAAAGAGGAGGAGGAAGGGAAATATAAGTTTGAAGTAAAGGGGGGAGGGGAGATAAAGTGAGAGTGGACTAAGCTGGAAGAGGACGAGTGGAGAAGAGAGAGAGAGAGAGAGAGAGAGAGAGAGAGAGAGAGAGAGAGAGAGAGAGAGAGAGAGAGAGAGAGAGAGAGAGAGAGAGAGAGAGAGAGAGGTCAGGTTAGGAATCAGGGAGAGGAGATAGTGTGGGAGAAGAGTAAGAGGAGAGGGAGTCTGAAGCTGGAAACTGGAATCAACATAGCAGAGCGCCTGAGCAGGTGGTCCTGCAAGGCTGAACTAGAGCGAGTATGTAAGCGCGAAATTATATATATGGGAGAGGAACAACCACAAAATGTTTGTAAATGAGGGACAGTCAACACTGCGTAGGTAAATGTCGGTAAAAAAGTGAGTGAGTATTCACGAGTCATGGGAGAAAGATTGTAAATAAGTGAAAGAATATTCACCAGTTATGAGGGAAAATTTGAAAATGAGAAAAAATTCCATAATTCACAGGGATTTACGGAATTCAATTCCATAAATCGCTAATATGCGGTAGAATGTCTTCAAGCACAAACTAAAGCCAACGCAAGTAGTCAATATAAATATATATATATATGCAGAATAACCACATATGAAAAATAGAAAATGCTTAACGCGTTTTCGGCTAATTCGCCTTCATCAGAGCAAAGTAGAATCCGAGTCATGTATATCACAGCAAAACATGTAGTTGTTTCTCCTTGTTGTTGAAAAGAAAGGTCAAAGGTTATGTGATCATTTGAAAGAAATGTGCTCAAAGCTTCAAAAAACTGATTCTACTTTGCTCTGATGAAGGCGAATTAGCCGAAAACGCGTTAAGCATTTTCTATTTTTCATATGTGGTTATTCTGCATACTTGGATCAGTGTTTTTGTGATCATTGTTGCATATATATATATATATATCTATGTGGACAAAATATAATCCAGAAATATCTGGAAGGAAATCTTTAAAATCAGAAACAGAAAGGCAGAGAGCAAAATAAAAGCAGTGAATGACAATTTTTAGCTTTATTAAGTCCCGGATTCGAATCTCGGTCAGAACAGAAACAAGTCGACAGAGTTTTTTCTTTAACCTTATGATCCTGTTTACCTAGTAGTAAATAGGTTAGACAGTCAGTCTAAAGTTCTGGGGGCTGCATCAAAGGGATGGATGCTCAACAGATGTGATACTACTATTTTTTTCGGGGGGGGGGGGGGCTACTAGGCAAATGTGCCTGCATAAGTCCGTGCACACGTGACTGCGCACATGTCTCTAATCAATCTACCAGTTGATTGACAGTTGAGAAGCGGGACCAAAGAGTCAGAGCTCAATCCCCCTCAAGCACACCTAGGTAAGCACAACTAATTGAGTATAACTAGTTGAGTACAGCTAGGTAAGTACAACTAGGTAAGTACAGCTAGTTAAGTGCAACTAGGCGAGTACGTGACCGCGCACACGTGATAGCACGCACGTCTTTAAAGAAGGCAAATAGTAATTCAGTGAAACCTTTTCTTGCCTATTTAATAAATATTTACACTCGAGCCAATTACCGGATTTGTGTTGAATTGTAAATGTAGCGCTTATTTTAAAGAGGAGAACTAGCTCACTTGCACCGAGCTATCGCGCTCTTAAGCTTGACGGCTATCGTAGGATCACTGCTTGACTCATCCAGGCAAATATAGTTTCGTTTTCGCGAAGAGTCACGGGGGACATGATAGAGGTTTACAAGTGGATGAATGGACATAACAAGGGGGATATTAATAGGGTATTAAAAGTATCAACACAAGACAGAACACAAAACAATGGGTATAAATTGGATAAGTTTAGATTTAGGAAATACTTGGGTAAATACTGGTTCGGTAACAAGGTTGTTGATTTGTGGAATCAATTACCACGTTACGTGGTGGAAGTGGGGATCCCTCGATTGTTTCAAGCGTGGGTTGGACATGTTTATGAGTGGGATTGGGTGGTTATTGATTGGAGCTGCCTCGTATGGGCCAATAGGCCTTCTGCAGTTACCTTATTCTTATGTTTACCTCAAGAAAAACATTGTTTAATAAGGGATTCACAATCTGCGTGTATTAAGGGCCGATCATGTTAAAAAAAATAATAAATAAAATTCTCATTATTTTCCATTATATTTCTAGTAGTTGATAGTGGAAATGATTGCATCATTCTATTCCTTGACTCTCGCAAAGCCATATGTACTGTATCATGAGAGAGAGTCGTTAGAAAGTTAAAGGCAAATAGTGTTGGGGTTACCCGAAGTTGGATTAGGGTGTAGCTACTTCAAAGGAACAGAGGATTAACAAATAGAGTTAAGTTTCGAGCAGAGGGAGTCTGGTCCTGACCACCAGGTAGTGTGGACGTGTGTCAGGGAGGTTCCTGGTTGGAGTGTCTCCTCCCTAACTAGCAAACTGTCTTGTTTGACCGCTACCGGAGTGGTAGGCCCACCTCACTCATTCCAGGTCGACGCTATGGAGTACGTGACATATAATAGGTTCCTACACATTGCGCTCCACACAGCACCGCTCCTGTGCCAGGTAAGTCCACTACGGGCTCACCATAGCCCGCGCTACTTGGAACCTGTTCCGAGTAGCTGATTCTAGAAACAACATCATTTTCCACCTTAAAGGACTTTTCTCCTTAAGGCGGAAAGTTCGTTGGACTCAAATTTCATTGTAACACTGATTATGAAAATGTCTGCACGACATTCTTTGAAGTATTACTGGTCAAGCTGGAGGACTTTGTTGGCTGGTCTAATGCTTCACAGCAACTGGGTGGTGGTGAAATGTGAAAATAATGTGACATTTTCTGGGGAAGGATGATGATGATGACCTTATCAGTTTGCCTAATGGGAAAGGATCGATGCAAGTGATTAATTTGTGTAAGACGCTTACAAATGTTTCTGTGCGGGATGCCCCCATTAAAATGTTGAATGGGACTGTTACGAACCCGGATCCAGTGTCCGAGCACGGAGCCGTGACGACCGCGCCCTCTGTGGGTCAGCTCCCGAAACCCCCTCCAAACGGACGACGACACCTGGTGAGGACGCCGTGTACCAGCTACGTGGGCTAGTTTCCAGTCCCGTTCAGCACTCTACACAGCCGCTGCTGACCTCTGGTGAGGTGGTGCTCAGACACCAGCGCCATCTATGGAGTGAATAGGTGGGCGTTTGTGTCTGAGCCTGTGAGTGAGGTGCCTTAGTGTGTCCCAGTTATTGATGACGTGTCTGTTTACAGAGTCGACCTGGGACTGCTGTGATGGAAGTCGAGTCAGTCTACCCGAGGCAGCCGTCTCCATACCTTGTACTTTGCTGCAGCAGTTGTGAAGTCGTCCCCCCGGAAGAACACTGTGGTGTGTTACCCTGCCAGTGGAGTGGCAGTAAAAAGATTACCCGGGACCGACTGTTGGAGACGATCATCCACTGGGGTACTGAGGACAGGAGAGTGATTTGTGGTGTCACACGAGGCTCCTGTCTAGGGCGTTCCCCTTATATCGTTCGTGGAGTGGCCTGACCAGCGTTGCGGGTCCGGAACCTGCCAGCAGAGCCCCTGCTGGATTTGTGGTTGACGGCCTCCACGGCGGTGCCCCCAGTGGACCTGTGTTTTGGCTGACCTGTGGCCAGGGTAGACTCAGCTTCCTAGAGGATTCGTTGTGAGGCCACGAAGAAGCACCGAGGACTCAGCACCGAGCGTCTGGATCCAGAGTCTTCAGTTAGAAGACAATTGTGTGAACAATCCCCTTGTATAGTGTTAATACCCCTCCCCCTGTGTACTCCTTTTATATATTTATTTGGTGATGGTAATTATAATCTTAAGTTCTTAACGTTCTTTCCCTTCCCCCTTTAAGTTCCTTGCGTCACGGATCACATCCCTTGATAGCCACTACTGGCTTGGGAACGGATATATATCTTCCTCTAACAACATCAGAGTAAGAACCCCGTTGCGTCCCGAGAGGGCCGTAACAGGGACAATTGCTAACAAACTTTTACACTATTGAAAAGTGGACAAATGTTCGTCTGAATAAGCATACTTTTAGTGCAGCCAATGCAATTTTCAATGGGACTAGAACAGTGCAAAGGAAGCTTAGCCGAAATATTCCTGCATGAAGTGTCATTGGCGGGCCACAACATTTACGTTCTTTACACCAGACAGCCCAAAATTTGCTTTAAGTGAGAGCATACGGGTCACATTGCTGCCTGCCAAGTGGAGGCGGTAGACAGGATTAAACTAACTTTCCCCCATTAACATGGACAATGTACCTGACCCAGAGTGAGGCAAGTGCTACAGTACACGGTGGTGTGGGTGACGCAACCCAATACTCTGTTAGTGAATTGACTCGGGCAGTGCCTCCTCCCAGTGCAGGGGCCTAGAAAAGTGGTGACGACTTTGGTCAGGACGGTACAAATGAAGTCGGTGACAATGTTCAGGAAATTGTGTCAAAGGCACCCCATGATGGTGAAGGTGAGGTAGTCTAGGACAGTGTACATGTGGACTCCCTTCACTCTCAAACACTGCACCTGTCCTGAGCTGCGATGCAGGTGAAGATGATGTTGAACCTAGTGAGGTGAAGATGGCACAAGTTGTTGGTTGTCCCCTGGATCTAGAGGATGACTCCACGAGTGATGGTGACAATGCACTACTACTGCAGGAAGCGGCGGGGGGGGGGGATGGGCGCAAATTCACTTGCTTATGCAAGGAGAAATCTGAACATGGAAAATTTCCCTGTATCATCGGTTCATTACGTGCAAAAACGTCGTAATTATTTTTTTTAATTAACAAACCCAGACCATTGACTGGAAACGTATAAAGGGTAGAGATGCTACATTAAAAGTCTGCGAAAAAATTGACCATGTGATTGACCTGGAGATTACGTGACTTACGTGAGCAGGAAACGGTACAGCCTGTGAGTTGGGAGCTTGGTAATGTTGAAAAAGATAATGCGTTGTGAATGTTGTAGATCACGACTAGAGTTGAGCTGTTGGAGACAATATTTAAATTTAGAAAACGGACGGTTGAGACTTGCTGTTGAAACACGGCGCTGAGAGGTTAATGAGTCAATTGTCAATGTTCACATACTGAAAGGATGCAGGAAAACTGTCTACGTATCTATTAAGTAAATAATAACAGCGGGTACGGAGCTGTAACCAATATAAGAACATATGATGGGATGGAAATGACAAATACGGATGGGATCGTATGCTACCTCTGACGTGAATTAGACAAAATTGAATTAGAGAATGGACGGAGACCAAGACATGCAGGAGTATTTATTTGGCAGATGAAAACGTGATTTTAAACTCTCTTGATCACGTTCCACACCTTTCTCTCACCTACACCTGCCAACGATGACATTAACCGCCAGGGTTGACGAAGGGTTAATCGCCTGGGTGTGATAGGTTACCGGATGAATTATATTTATATCCATGGGATGTTTTTGGTACAGACTTTGTACAAGCAGTACAGAATAGCATACAGAAAAGGCAGGTCAAACGAACACACAATTTTAAGCATGATGCAAGTCACATGCATGAAGTAGGATTTTGCATTTTGAGAAGATTCAAATTAAAAAAAAATCCGAAATCACCAATGCGACTCTTAAGCATCATCGTGTGAACCAAATTGGGGAAAAAAATATATCAGGCTGACTAGTCACGCTGAATAAATACATTTTAAAATGATTTACTGTAGTTTCTGCATATGTGATTAATTATAAATAATTTACTTAAATTTATGCAAGTTTTAAATTAGCTTCCCTGTTATGTTCTTGATTAACATGTCGGACCGTTTGAGGCAAAGCACAAGAAATTGGGTTAAGGGTGTGTGTGATATTATTTAACTGGGTCGCGGGCAACATGATTCGACGTATATTTGTTGAAGCCCCCAAGAACACTGATCTTTTCAAACACATTAAAGAAGTTAACAACTTATTTTTATTTATCAATTATACTCACCATTGGTGCTCCTACCTTTCTGAAGAAATACAATCTTGAATTAAAGTCCGTGATATCTCCGTCCGTCTCGTGAGATCTTAGTTTGCGCGAGTTAGAAAACTTTCACGGTAATAAAATCACCAAAGTACAATTTGTTTACCGCAAAAAAAATCACAGGTCGGCAAGGAATACTCTCATCGTACTGGGGTTTAAACTCAGAAAAAGACAACCTGCGCAGAACACACTTTTCATTACTTGATACATGTAGCTATTGTTGTCTGACTTATAGCTTCGCGATATAGTGGGTGGAGATGTTTTCTCGCGTCAGTCGTATTTTTCGTGAAGCTGTTTTGTTTTGTTTACGCTTTTTGTTTACCCGCGAGACCGTGGCGCGTGACATTAACGCTTCCTTGGCAAAAAAAAGTGCCTTTTGAAATTAACCATAAAAAAAGTGTAAACGCGAAGAAAACCGCTATTGAAATTGAAGGAAATAAGAACGTACCTTTTAATTTGTAGATTTTTGTCCCACGAAGAGCTGTATTGTTTTCACATACCTGGAAATAAAAACAAAATGTGGGGATAAATTATCAATGTGCACAAAGTAAAAACATTTATACATTTCATTCTTCATACACCACAAATATGATACCCAACCACATGAATTATTTTAATCCTCATATTTAAGCTTACCTTAGCCTGAAGGCCGAGGACGCAGGGGGGTACCTTATATAGTGAGATCACTGCCTCAATCATGCTCACATGCACACTTGTGATTTTCCAGTCAGAAAAATGTTACTAAATTGTACTTAACGTTCACGAACCTTCAAAAGGCCTCTTAAGCACTTGACACTAACCAAAAAACACTAGACGAAGAACTGGAGTTCCCGACAAATGTTCACTTGAACATCAAGAGTAAAGGTCTATGTTCAATTAGCATTTCCACCAAAACACTACATTTTTACGCACGCCAACTGTTAGTTCTCATAAACCCGTGTTTAGGCAGCCGGAGTGCATACGATTCTACCATCGTCACCGTCTCTAGTTTACATTTTTCACTCTAATCGAACGCATGCACTTTTAATTTTGTTTTTAGCACTCAGTGGATGTGAATTTTTTTTTAATTACAATAACAGCCGTTCCCGTCACACTCAACACAGAATAATCTTCCTCAACCTTAGGCAACGCTCAAATGATGTGCCATGTCGAAGTAGATGGTTCAGAACGTTTTTCTTTCGAGTGAGGACGCTCATTCACCCTTTCGAACCCCACAAGGGCCGTGACGAGGATTCGAACCGACGTCCAAGAGCATCCCAGACGCTGCCTTAATCGACTGAGCTACGACATGGTATATGAATTGCAACCAACCCGTTCGAAGCCCGGTGGTGGTGGTGATTTGAACAACTCATCTCAATCTTAATATCATCGCATTTCCAATGGAATTTACCAGTCAGCTAAAAATGGAATTAGTTCAAATTAAAGCTCCGTTGTATGGACGTTTTCTATGCATCGTTTCTGGTTAGGCCAAACAATTGCATTTTTTTAGGTAGTGACAAATGAATGGAACAAACTGAATTATCTCAGCTACCCTGACAGCTGCGGGTAAATGCTTCGTTTTCTTCCTGTGTTCGAAGGGGGGCTACTCCATGTGCTCAGCCACGTAGTTTAAATGCGAATAATTCTGCATGTCCTCATAAATGATTATCCAAATGCTCGTTAATCCAGCCACCGTTCTCACTGTTTATGAGTAAAAAGCAGTTTACTCACGACTCATAACTGAGGAGGCGCTTTGTATTTATCTCGGGCAATGCTTCACACACTTTCAATGCTCGAATCGCTAGTCGCAAAATGATTCAGACTGACTTCATAAGCAACAACCCGTCCTCATAAACAACAACCCGTCCTCATAAACAACAACCCGTCCTCATAAACAACAACCCGTCCTCATCAACAACAACCCGTCCTCACAAACAACAACCCGTCCTCATAAACAACAACCCGTCCTCATAAACAACAACCCGTCCTCATCAACAACAACCCGTCCTCATCAACAACAACCCGTCCTCATAAACAACAACCCGTCCTCATCAACAACAACCCGTCCTCATAAACAACAACCCGTCCTCATCAACAACAACCCGTCTTCATCAACAACAACCCGTCCTCATAAACAACAACCCGTCCTCATAAACAAATGTCCAAAGTACAATCCATGCACCCGTCAAACCCCCCCCCCCCTGTTTATGAATGAAAAACGGGTTACACACGACTCATAACTGATGAGTCGTCTGAACACTTCCTGAACAAGTGCTTTGCTGACGACTTTTGTTCGAACCACGACGCTGTAAATGCTTCAACCCGTCCTCGATTCAAGTCCATTCCATCCAGCTGTCAACCCCACAGACGCATTTATAAATTTGTACATGCTGTTTATTCAAAACAGTAATTTTCCCAAATATAAATTAATATTATAATATATTAGCATATTGTGTTCATATATAGGCATTGGTTAGGTGTTCAGGTTCTGATGGTGATTATTTGTATATGTAGTACGTGGGTGAAGCATTTACAGCGTTGTGGTTCGAACAAACTTCGCCAGTGAAACACTTGTTCTGGAAGTGTTCGAACGAAATCAGTTAAATCGTGTGTAAACCGTTGGTGGACGGGCTGAAGCATTCAGCCTCTAAAGACCCAAAAGTGATTCCATCCACCCGCCAAACCCCCTGTTTATGAATGAAAAGCGATTTACACACGACTCACAACTGCTGACGTTCGAACATATCCGGAACAAGTGCTTCACTGACGAATTTTGTTCGAATCACAACGCTATAAATGCTTCACCCACGTACTACAAATACAAATAATCGCCAACAGAACCTAAACACCTAACCTAACCTATATATGCACAATATGTTATTATATTATAATATCAATTGATATTTGAGAAAATTCCCGTTTTGACTGAACAGCATGTTAAAGATTATGAATACGTCTGTGGGGTCGACCTCTGGATGTAATGGACTTGAGTCGAGGACAGGTTGACCCCGCAAGACAAATTCATACATTTTAACATACTGTGTATTAAAAATAGGTTTGTTCTCGTGCATAAATTAACATTATTACACATTAAATTTCAATGGATAGTTAGGTGTTTAGGTTAGGTTAGCGATTATTGTATATGAAGTACGTGGGTATTAGATATTCATATTAGGAGACTCATCACTCATCCAAGCAGACTCATCACATTCACACTAGCAGACTCATCACACTCACACTAGCAGATTCATCACACGCTAGCAGACTCGTCACACTCACACTAGCAGATTCATCACACACTCATAAAGAATGAAACTCTTATTGAGCGAAATAAATAATGCAAGAAATCAGCGGGAAAACATAAAATCTCCTCACTTGCAGTCTTCTCAGGAGGATACAACCCTACACACACACACACACACACACACACACACACACACACACACACACACACACACACATATATACACACACACACTTTCGGGACCAAAGAGCCAGAGCTCAACCACCGCAAGCATAAATAGGTGAGTACACTCGTGCCTAGAGGTCGTCATGTTTTTTTGGGATAGTGGTTGAGGTGATCGTCATAATATATATATATATATATATATATATATATATATATATATATATATATATATATATATATATATATATATATATATATATATATATATATATTACAACAATCACCGAGATCATCATATCGGTCAATCAGGTAAAACCTCATGAAAACTAAAATGATATTGGAAGTATTTCTCACAAAATTGTATTATAAAAAAATAGTCATGAGTGTTCGGTTCAGCTCTCATCTTTAAACGTGAATTTTTCACCTATTATTCTAATATTTGAAGCTTTCAATCCTAAAAGTTTGCCTGATCATCGAATGGAAGGGTTATAGAGCAGTTTTGCTGAAATCTATCCTGACAGAGGCAGTTAGAAACAGAGAGAGAGAGAGAGAGAGAGAGAGAGAGAGAGAGAGAGACCCCAACTGGGCAACGTTTACATCCAGTCGCCAGTAATTGCCCCTCCAAAAAGACCGACTTCTGTCAATAGACAAAAAAAATCTTTATGTTTATATTAAAAAAAAACACGCGTAAAACGAGCAATCAACCCAACAAAAGCTCCCATCATACGTGGTTAATGAATGGGTGAACGTCGCCTCCGAACCCAGCTAAAACTGAATTGTGATGGAGCCGAAATATTGGGGTGGGGCTGATCGAGGTACTGAAGTGGGGCTGAGGTACTGGGACGGAGCTGAGGTACTGGGACGGAGCTGAGGAACTGGGACGGAGCTGAGGTACTGGGACGGGGGCTGAGATACTGAGACGAGGCCGAGGTACAGGGACTGGATGGAGGTACTGGGACGGGGCTGAGGTACACTTCTGATAACAACATGAGCAGAAATAGCCTAAGCTACTCTATCCCTCTTGAAAATGTATCTTATTATATCAATAAACGTACAGTACCTCAACTGAAACACCTTAATTATCTCTCACCACAGGACCACATTAGAGCAATAGACCTGCAAGATTGTCTCTCCCTCAAAGAAGGTTCCTCTTGACCAAGCACTACGGCGTGGAGAACCTATAAGACCTTCAAATTAATTGCTATTTAGGGTATACCCAAAATAAAAGCATTCAAAACAGACTTTTTATGATTATTAATCATGGGGCCTCGATAGGTGAGGTGGGTTGGCCTTTGGTTATCTCGAGTTTATATACTGTGATAACACAGAAAATGTATATATATTTCCCAGGTACAATTGATTCGTAATTCCTTCCTTCGAGGAACACCGAATCATCTTGAGAGAGATAATTCGGCTAGCATTAATAAGCTGATGAATCAACACCTGCCTTCATTTCTACACCCACCCTTCGACTCCCCACCACATCCTGCCCGACAACCCTCTCTCCCCTTGTCCCTAACCTCCCCCCCCCATCTCTCCACCTCCCACCCCGGTGAAGATTATTGGATTAAGTATTCACCAGAGTAACAATGAAGAGATTTGCAACAAAGCCATGATCCAGCTGTCTCGCCATGCGGAAATTTTGGGCATTAGGGAGAAGCACTAAAATGGAATATGATGCAGTGGAGCAATCATGCCAGCGAGTGTAATTGTAGCCTCCAGAGGTGAGTGGACTATCCCTGAGTGCTGGCAGGCGAGCAGGAAGACTGTCCCTCCAGTTAATTAGGTAGAGGATAGTTCCTATGTCCGGTGGACTATCCCTGAGAGCTGGTGAAATCAGATGTGCCTAAAGCTGTTGCCAGGTGGTGCCTTAAGACTCACTAGTCTTTGGACCGGTATATCAAGTTGAGTTGTAACAAACTAATGTTTTGAATTACTCGTTTAAAAAAAAAAATAGATGAACTTCAAATTGTTTGGAAGGCAACATTTCAATATATTTTATCAATAAACTGGGACGTCTCTACACCTCTTTGTGCTATCGTATTAAGTTATACATTTATATATATATATCCTGGGAAAAACGACTAGGAAAGGTGTAGCAGGATTCGCCTCTCAGCTGGTCATTCTGCTGTTGATGTGGGAACGTTCCAGGATAAGTGTGAGGCTGGAGGCAGTCACATAGTGCAGGAACTACTAAATGAGAGTGAGAAGATGTTAGTGTGGATAACATTTAATCTTATCCATGCCTTCATACCCTTTGTTGAACTTTTTACTGAAAAAGACTAGTTTCACATCCTAATACTTTTGTGTTACCTTCTGGTGGTCTTATCGTGTTATCCCACGATTTTATTTAGCTGACGGAAAGCACTATATCAAGAATGGGGAGACCAGTAAAAACTAAACTCTGAAACTAAATTCTCACACTGTTAATTAAACGTGATTTATTCTACTGTGTGTGTGTGTGTTGGCATTCAATACTCCACTTTCATATCCCCCATTTTATTGTGTCCGCCTGTCCACATTGCTCTCCCACAAAATAAACGAAAGGACGACAAATGCAAAATTTTAACTTCCTCATTCCTGATCATGAAGGTGTGAGTGGTTTCGGGGCTCGAGTGAAAGAACCTCTCTCACACCATGAAGCATTATCGGGCTACTGAACCTGCTAAGCCTTTCATCAAAACAAATGACTCTCGGATTCACAACGTTTAAGTCCGATAAATACTGGCTTATTAATCCCACATATGTCGTATTTAAATTATAGCCTACTGAACCCTGTTCTGAGCAATGACTCTGAATGTACTTCAGTCACATTCAGCCTGAGTCTTAAACGTTTCCTAAATCAATATGATCAAAATACACTATATATAACCTAACCAAGACCTGTGTATAAATCCTCTATATATAATAATAATATTAAATAATATATCAGAAAAAAATTAGTTGTTAAAGATTCCATGTCAGTTGGTTGACTTATTATGATGTACTTAAGTCAGTGTTTGACTTGTATAACTTGAGCTGGAAGATAGGTTCAGATCAGCAAAAGTCCGTTCGTATAGCGGCCTTTCTCACGCCTTGACTTCGCTATTCCTCTCGCCAGGGGACCTGGGGTAAAGAGACTAGGGCTTGCGGCAGTTCCTCGTGGTCCCTGGTGTTACCAGAGTCCAAGTACGGTGCGGAAACACTGGAAAAAAAGACTGATATTGTTGCGAATTCATTGCGTGAAGTTGACGCTATGATACATTACCACTTGTTAGCTTCCAGGTCGGTGGACTTAGCTTGTTATACCAAACTCTGTTTTATATACAGCCCGTTCTCCCGAGCGTCCCTAACGTCACTGAACTGTTGTACTAAAGTGACCTAACCTAATTTACCCGAGAACTGACAACGAGACATTACGCCAATTTTGCGAGCCTCTACTATTTTTAGTACATAATTTTTTTGACCTTTGGAGAATTAAACGTCAAACTGCGATGTACTATTCGGGAGAACAAGTTGCTCTGTGTTTCCTGAGGAAGTTTCTTTATGCGATAGAGTGAGTGGTAGGAAAGGAAAAGAATTGTAAGGGGAAAGGGCCAAGCCATTACGACTATATTGCACTTGGAAAGAGTCAGGAATCAGGATAAGGATTTGGGATGGGACGTGGGAAAGAAATGGTGCCCATAGCGCTAGAGGCGAGCAACTTCCACTGGCTTTTTCTTAGTCGAATCCCACTGTATCTCGTCTTCGGGCACCGCGCAGTGACAGGGTTGCAAGGCATGTTAATGCTTTGCTTTAATAAAGGAAATGATTGATTCTTTCTTTATTATGAACCCCATACCCATCCCGTGGGCGGTGGTGGAAAGGGTACAGGGGCACATAATCGGTTCAAGAACTGAACCCCAGAGTTCATTTAGCTAAGCACGTGACAATCTTTTGAAGCTAGTTACACAATTATTAATGTTATATGTATATATATATATATATATATACATGTACATATATATTCAATCATTTACACAAATACATATACACATCGATACAGTAAGTAAAGGGGTTTGATGGATAGACATCTATTACCGTCCATTGCAGCTACACCTATGGATGTTAATAAGAGATACGGTATATATGGAGTTGATTGACGCTACTTTTTCAGGCAGTCATATTCCTTCACCATTCTAAAACATGTCAGTGATTAACATTCCATCTCATGGAGCTAATTTCATTGCAGCTATGAGCTAAAATAATCATTTTAGCTCAGTATAGAGTACAGTCTAATTTATATATCAGTGCTTGAGAGGCACAAGACCATAGAGTCTGCTTTTTTGGACAAATGTTCTTTATTGGTTCAAATAATGGAAATAAAAATATTATCCTTGGGTGCAGGGAGATTTGCTGGTGAATAGAGGATAGTGGACAGGTTATTGTTGTTTAAGATTCGCTACCTGGAACAAAAAAGTTCCAAGTAGCACGGGCTATGGCGAGCCCGTAGAGTGGCCAGGTGGACTGGAATATCCGTGAGTGCAGGCATGAGAGCCGGAGTGGATGGTGACGACGAAGGATTGTAGGGTTGAGTGTTGAAACTGTGGAAGGGGGATCGATCTTCACAATCCCCTCCCCATCCCTCCCTTTACTAACTTTATTTCGGCTTTGTTTTCCTCGGGTTCCGGTTTTTACGTGTGTTTTTTTATTTAGGCATTTTGTATCATTCTCTCTTTTTTATACTTTTTTTCTACATATTCATCATTGTGTTCCTTATTTTCTGTTCTATTTCATTCGTTCTCCCCTCTCATTTGACCAGTCATAATTCCTTCCTGGCCTCAATAACCTCATAGGAATGACACACAAAATCATCTAGGAGAGTTGTAGCTGCCTCACACCGATCATTGTCTCCTTTGTGTCGCTGGGTAAGTGTCCACACGTGTCATGTGTCTGTCTGTGTCTGTATTGACGATTTGTGTCTACAGAATCGAGCTATTAACTCGATTCTGTAAATACAGAATTTTCTGTATTTACAGAATCGATGTATTTCTGTATTTCTGTGTTTACAGAATCGAGTTATTAACTCTTGGACCCCTCCTTTCTAACCAACTTATTTTTCCTCTGTTATGTTATCTTAAGGTTATCTTGAGATGATTTCGAGGCTTGGCGTCCCCAAGGCCCGGTCCTCGACCAGGCATCCTTTTTGTTACATACCCAGGAAGCAGCCCGTAGCAGCTTTCTAACTCCCAGGTACCTATTTACTGCTAGGTAACAAGGGCATCAGGGTGAAAGAAACATTTTGCCCATTTGTCTCCGCCTCCGCCGGAGATCGAACCTGGGACCTTAGGACTACGACCCCCGAGCGCTGTCCACACAGCCGCGAGGCCCGCGTGTGTGTGTGTGTCTGTGTGTGTGTGTGTGTGTCTGCGTGTGTGTGTGTGTGTGTGTGTGTGTGTGTGTGTGTGTGTGTGTGTGTGTGTGTGTGTGTGTGTGTGTGTGTGTGTGTGTGTGTGAAAGTATACAAGTATTATGTGCACGCACTATGAGCAAAGTTCAATGAAGCGAACCAGGTTGGTTGATTGTAGTAGCTGTTATTGAACGTGTGAGACCGTTTGCGCCTGGTGGTGGTCCTCCTCGCTGACACACACACACACACACACACACACACACACACACACACACACACACACACACACACACAAGTGCTTAACATAATGAGTCCACACTCTCATCATTTTCCTCAGGGCTCGGAGACAGGTTCATGGGACTCTACAAGAACACTTTCGATAAGCGAATAATGATGAAGATGGTGAGTCCCTATAACGGGGTTGATGATCAAACACCCAACCCACAAACCTAACACCTAACTCACTCATCTGACATCAAACCCACACATCTGAAAATGACGAATTAACAATTTTTCATTTTCCGACTTGTGTGTCTCTGGAGAATAATTAACCCAATAGTTAAACAAGCTGTGCCCGATGGGAATGATACCTAATCAGCGATCGGAGAACGTTATATGAAACTAGCACACGGTAGAAAATTTGCGCAGAACTTAGAATTAGTACATTTGAGCAACGACAAAGCGAACGACTTTGACCGTTCCATCCGAGCCAAGATAGCCGCATCTGGAGCAAACTGGCGGATAACGAACAAGAGATAAAGAGTAGAGATGATCAACTTATAGAGTGATCAAGTCTGTGACGAATTTGTTAAAAGTCTCTAGGATGATGTTTCAAAAACCGAACCAAAGCACCAGCCTGATACTGGAGAGGAGAGGTTAGCAGGATTATGGGCAGGCAAGTGTAGTAGAAGTGAGGAAGTACTTTCCTATAGGTAATTTACCTATCAGTGATTACAGGATAAGAGAGGTTTAGCATTCTATGCCCCGGCTTCTAACCTTTGTTACCTATTCTGACATTCGAATTCTTTGTCGACTCTTGCCTTAAAATTGTGGATGGAAGTAGCTTCTAATTGATGTCCACCCATACGTGTATTTCTATACATTTTATACAACACAGTGTACGTGTATTTCCTTACATTCCTTCGACTCATTTTCGTTGCCAGGTTCTACTTATATTCTCTCGTTCTACGTTCCCTCAGTTTAAGAGGGTGTCCACCGTGTATTTCCCCCCCCTCAGTATTTTGTATGTTGTGATCATACCCCTCTTCAGGTTCTTCTCTCCTGTAGGAGTGTGAGATCTGGCTGCCTTAGCCTATCTTCATAGCTTAATCCTCTTAGCTCTAGCACTAATCTTATTGAAGACCTCAATGCATTTCAAGTTTTGGTTTTATGCTTCAAAAGGTGCAGATTCCAGGTCGGTGCTACATATTCCAGTATTAATCTAATAAATAATAAAGATATGTAGATTGACTTGAAAAAGTCATAATTTTGAATTCTAAAGTACGATATTATCCTGTTGTATTGGGGATTATATCCACTTCTAATTAATTTATCTTATTCAATTCCTGCAGTTGCCTTTCCCTTATGGTGTAGAAACCACCTGGTCTCATTCTCCCCCTGACACCTTCATTACCTTTCACTTCTTGGGATTGAATTCGCTCGAGGGAGGTAATTTTACACTTCATTATAACTAATCTCTTCCCTTCTATCCCATTTGAACAAAGTAACAAGGATCTCTTTCTCTATTCTGATCTTTTTTTATACTACCTTTTACTATAGTTATTCTATGCTGTTTAAAATAAAGCACTTATTACACGAGTTAATTGGCATCTTCTTCAGGTCTGCCGCTACTGTCTTTCGTCCTTATTAAACACAACTCTGATGGAAGCTTAAACTCAAACACCATTCCAGTCCACTCTCACTCTCTGTGAGTCTGGGCATACACACAACCTTTTACCAACCAGAGTAAAAGTTGCCCCGAACCCAGCTCCGCACTTCCTCATAACTCCCCGGACGCTCCTTCTCTCCAGTCACTCGTTCTCCCAGAAGCAAGAAGTGCTCTCCCACCTGTACTTTAGGCATGGGAGCGTGTACTCCCTCCCTCCCCAGCCTCCAAGTCAGGGGGCATGGAAGATGCCCGCTTCCACCTCTTTCCCCTGATATGGATGATGCTCGCGCCCACCTCCTCTCCTGCTAGCATGGAGGATGCTGGACGTGTATCTGCTCGCAACAAAGCTTGGCACAAGGCAACTAATCCCGGCCTTGAACACAGCGTCAGACGACGTGTCGCACACACACACACACACACACACACACACACACACACACACACACACACACACACACACACACACACACACACACACACACACACACACACACACACACACACACACACACACACACACACACACACACACACACACACACACACACACACACACACACACACACACACCGCCACCTAACCAAATCTTGCACCTGCGACCGATTACCTAAACCACACAAACCCACATCGAGGATTCCCACCTCACGGGGTTCATGGTACACCTAATCGCTTGGAGTCTGACTGTTTCATTCTCCGCCACCAGCTCTCCACAATCAAGCTGGCTCGCGCACAGAATAAAGCCAGAGCAAAGCCAAGGAAATTACACGCGGCCTTTTAGAATATTATGCATTAAATTCCTAATGAGACCATTACAAAAAGAAAGTGAAAAATACGTTTTGTCTTTGCCATCACAGTAATGAGTGAAGCTGCCTGAGGCAGGAGATTCGTGCTCTGCCACACAGCTTCAACACGACGACTGAACTAACGCTAATCAGTCGAAAGCTACGCTCGTACGCAAATGTATTGACGGATTCACAATTAATTGTTTAGTTGACTGATTATGATTTATAAATGTATAGGCTTATTACATATATAATCACTGCTTGTTATATACTTCATATATTTTTAATAATAATAATAATATCAATTATTATAATTATAATAATAATTATAATAAATTTCATTTATATAAAAGTACTTACATTTGATTCATGATGATGAAGTGGAGAATTTGTAGTTAAAAAGTGTTCTTGACATAAAGTTGCCAATAATACGCAGAGCATTTCGACCATATTTTTGCAAAAAATTTGACTGAAAATGTGAATGAGTAATAACAAACTATATTTTATAATATATATATAGCCCATACTACAGATTTCGCGACCACAGATACAAAAGCAACACAAATATAATATAGACATTTTTTATAATACACAAAACGTCATCTGTGTTACATTATCAGGTGTTAAATTGACTACCTTGTATGAAACTCCTTTTGATGTTGTTGTTGTTATAGATTCAGCTACTCGGAACAAGTTCCAAGTAGCACGGGCTATGGTGAGCCCGTAACTTACCTGGCACAGGAGCGGGGCAAGTATCATGGGCGATAGTGAGCCCGTAGTGGACTTACCTGGCACAGGAGCGGTGCTCCTTTTGAATATTCAGCTGTTTTTAAGAGCCTGATTAACCAGAACCAACCATGAGGACTGGTCAAAGGCCGGGCCGAAGGGACATTGATCCCAGTAACCATCATCACACAGTAACCACCACAAAGTGACAAGGTCATGTATCCGAGAACTGACTTTGAGGGAGTTGAGACTGTTTGGCGCCAAGGTATTATTTTTGCAACGGAAGTTACCTAATAATGCCAAACATAAGGCTCCTACTGGCACCGTTTTTTTTCCCTTACTGACTAGTTTGATTCTACTGTGCAGACCTGGGGCCAGATTCACGAAGAAGTTACGCATGCACTTACTAACCTGCACATCTTTTCTCAATCTTTGGCGCCTTTGTTTACAATTATTAAACAGTTAATGAGCTCCAAAGCACCATGAGGCTGTTTATAACAATAACAACAGTTGATTGGGATGTTTTTATGCTTGTAAACTGTTTAATAAATGTAACCAAAGCCGTCAAAGATTGAGAAAAGATGTACACGTTCGTAAGTACTTGCGTAACTGCTTCGTGAATCTGGCCGCTGTTGCGTCATTATAGACAAACACTCATTCTTTAGCTGTATTTTCCTATTGTCATGTTAATATTGCTGGGAATAAAAGGGACACGCGATAAGAGATTGCCTGGAAAGAAAAAGTTGAATGAGTGAATCTCTTATTGGGGAAAAGGATGTCTTTAGTCTGTGAATTACTTCTTCACGTGTAGGTGTGGATATCATGACGTCAACAAATTATGTTGCGTGCGACGATGGATACTAAGATAAAACTCAAGATTTCCTTCGACGCATAGACAGTTAAGCTTACCGGTATTACACAGTAGCTCACCACAACACAAACTGACAGTGCATAGCTCCTTTCAATCGTTTATCAAAAAAAATATCCAAATTTACGCATTACCTTTCTTTTTTTTGCTTTTTTAAGTTTCTGATATCTTTGGAAATATTTAGGAGTGAGCAATTGATTGTTTTTTTTTAATATGATTCAGATGCCTTTCAGAGCAGTAATCGCACTTAATAATCCACCAAGGAACCGCCGGAAGAATGTGATAGGACAGGAATGGTTCAAGGAATCAAGTAAGAAATGTTTGGTTCTTTGTCTCAACAGTCTTGCTTATTTCCTTGTGTCCACTGCTGTCTTGTCTACTTCCACCGACGATTACTGAGTGTGATCTTTTTTTCTTGCCGTCTCCCTGCTATCACTCTCCCTCCCTACCCTTCCCCCCTTTTACCTTCACCTCCGGTCCCCTGCCGGGCTCCATATCTCTGGCCTGCCCTTGCATGGATTCTGTCACTAGTTACTACTGAAGAACTCCCCCTGCTGGGTTGAAAGCGCTATAGTTATTAACTACGTTATTCAATAATAACTTCAATTTTTCAATAACGTCAATTATTCAGTAATAGTGACGTTGATAACTTCAAGTTATTAACACCTACATTACAAATGCTACTTATTAAGAAAAGTAACGAGTTACAAATGAATACGTTTACAGGATTCAATTAGGCGCATTGCTTGGGTTCGTATCCTTCTTGCTAAATGATTGTATTTTTAACGGAGGATTGCAGGGGAGGATTGATTAGGCGCCAATCCTTAACTGTACGCCTCTGTTCACTCAGCAGTAATTGGGTTCCTGGTTGTTAAACGATTGGCGGGTTGTATTCCAGGGGAAACTAGAGGGTAAGTCTTACCTTGAACTATAGGAAAGGAAAGCTCTCAGCCTGCTAACAGGAGTCAGCTGTCGTCTGATCCTGTACCCACCAGTGTGTCCACCCGATACTCCACCGCCTGGCGTTAGTGCACGTGTCTAGTGTGGAAAGGAAGGAAGGAAAAGAAGGAAGGAAAGGAAGGAAATAAGAAGAAAACATTTAGACGAACTTCCTTTTCCCCGTCATGCATTACCTGCTGTCTTCCGTCTTCTATGTATTAGACGGGACTAAGACTAGGGTTTTTACTATCATCCCATTCCGTCCCTCTTTCTTCCTCTCTCTCTCTCTCTCTCTCTCTCTCTCTCTCTCTCTCTCTCTCTCTCTCTCTCTCTCTCTCTCTCTCTCTCTCTCTCTCTCTCTCTCTCTCTCCCTCTCCCTCTCCCTCCTCTTAGTCCTGTTCGCATTCTTCCTCCTCGCCTTTGCCTGCAGCCCTTCAAATGTGGGGTAGCATTCAGGCATCTCTTTGGCATGTGCAAATTAATCTTCTCTTCCGTGGATTACATGGCAAGCGACGCCTCACAGTGACAGATCTTCTGAGCTTGTTCCTTAATGATGCTTTCGTGAGAGACGTTTTCTCTATTCTCAGCAGTTGCAAAGTTAAATGGCTCGTACTGTATATCTGAAGGCAATTACTCAATCTGAAACATGGACGTATAAGCGCATACATATCCATACATATACGCGAGCATAATTGTACACACATATAAAAGAAAAATAAGTTGATTGACAGTTGAGTGGCGGGCCAAAAGAGCCACAGCTCAACCCCCGCAAGCACAACTAGGTGAATAAACACACACACATACATACACACACACACACACACACACACACACACACACACACACACACACACACACACACACACACACACACACACACACACACACACACACACACACACACATACACACACACACACATACACACACACACACACATACACACACATACACACACAAACACACACACAAATATACCCTCCCCCCCCTCCTCCACACAAACTCCCCGCAAACACAAACACACCCCAATATGAGCCTTGAAACCGCCCCCTCTCCCCCCCAAAACACACAAAAACTGCGAGGGTGAACAGGTAGGAGAGTGAAGCAGTGAACCATGCATGTTTAACTAGCAATCCGTGAAGCCGACCTAATGGGATTGTTGTGGGCCGCTTCGGATGACTCGACCAAAACAAACATTACCTCACCATTGCAAACTTTGCAGATTTATTTGTTCAGGGAAGGTGGAAGGGGAGGGATGGGGGGGGGGTTGCAGGAGGAAGGGGTATAGGTGGATAGAGGGAGGAAAAGTGACAGAGAACCAATGTTGACCAAGAGGAGGAGAAGGGAGGCACAGAAGGATATATATATATATGAAATCTTAACTATTCACTTTTGTTTCTCTCGTGTTATTAGACGTTGTCTTTATCCTGCCAAGAACGTGTCTCAGGAATCACTAATCCTGACTGTAACATGATAAATATCTGTAATTGGAAGATGTCGATGCCACATCTCTGCCATCAGCACCAGTGTCTAGATCATGATAAGTGTCTTAAAACGTTAATTTATCTTATGATTCTCATCTGTTCTGTGCTCCTTGTATTAATCCCAAGTGATAAGGAACTATCAGGAGAAAGCATTAAGTCATTATGACTATATAGCACTTGGAAGGGATAAGGTAATACGGATTTAGGATAGAACAGAGGAAAGGAATGGTGTGGTCCCAACCACTTAGACGGTAGGGGATTGAACACCGACCTGCATCAAGCGAGACCGTCGCTCTACCGTCCAATCCAAGTGAATGTGCATAATCCCTCGTGAGTGTGTATGAGTGAGTGTATGTGTGCTCTGATTTATATGTACCCGCCTAATTGCGTTTGAAAGCAGCACTTCATTTCAATAAGATATCTATGTATCTACATATAAACTAAATATATAGTATTAACCTCGACTACCTTCTTCTCTTCTTCATTCCATTAAATCACTACTCTTCGGTAAAATAAAGTTTTCCTACAAGGATATAGCTCATCTGGGTACAGATGAGCCTCCGTATATTATGGAGGCTCATAATATTAAAATATATTGCCTCCATATATTAAAACCATATATAAGCCTCCCTATATGTAATAGCCTCCATCTATTATGACATTTCGTTTGACACTTTCACTCACTTGCTGAACAATTCGTCGACATTTATTTATTATTTTTGTGCCTTTAGTGACCTTTTTCCTTCGCAATTATATCCCCCTTTTCTCGTCTCATATCTATTGTAGTAAAACCCTGGTCTTTCAATCCTTCCTCATATCCTAACACTCCTTACTCATATCCCATCCAAGTGATATATATAGTCACACTGACTGAGTGCTTTCTCGTCATAATTACTTTTACCTTTCCCCAAAGGCATCCACATTTACAACAACTTTGTTTTTATCAGCTACAGATAGGTAGAAATGAGTTCAGGTGGGTAGAAATACGTTCAATTTTTTCTCACACTTGATTGGAAATTATCAAAATTGTCAAACCACAAAAATGGGGCGAGTTAGCCTAATGACCTTTCATGGGGTCGCTGGTCGTTAAGGTCAACAAGTCGAGATCAGGAGGATTGTTGGTAACTGGCGTCCATGAAGGGGGCACGCCGCAGGGGACGCCTGCATTGCAATCATCACATAGTGCTGTTCATGTGTCCATCTTGTTGCACAGAGATCAGAAGTGTTGGAGAGAAAGCAGCCGTAGAGTGATATTCATGAAGCATGCCTGCAAGATTAAGGCCCGAAAGAGAGAGAGAGAGAGAGAGAGAGAGAGAGAGAGAGAGAGAGAGAGAGAGAGAGAGAGAGAGAGAGAGAGAGAGAGAGAGAGAGAGAGAGAGAGAGAGAGAGACAGAGACAGAGAGAGAGAGAGAGAATGGATATGGTGTCAGGAAACGCCGCGGTGCCTTCAGACTCGAGGGTGGGAGTGCAGGAGAGCTCAGAAACAATCAGAGTGGTGTTAGAGACACAGCGAGCTAAGCGGTGTCTAGAGATGGGATCTTGAGAGGCAGGCAGATACCCGAGTGATCCTGAGACCTTGGACACGTCGACTTTGTATATAAACTTTACTTTGTAAGATCACACACACACACACACACACACACACACACACACACACACACACACACACACACACACACACACACACACACACACACACGCACGCACACACACACACACACACACACACACACACACACACACACACACACACACACACACACACACACACACACACACATATCTATTGTAGTAAAAAAAATATATATATATATATATATATATATATATATATATATATATATATATATATATATATATATATATATATATATATATATATATATATATATACGCTAACATATAGTGCTATTAAATTTTTATGTCAGTTAAATGGGTCCTTTAGCGAAGTGGTCAGCGCAGTCGAGTCACAAGCAATAGACTCCGGGTTCAGTTCCAGAGGCCGAACAGAGATGTTTTGGCAAGTTTTCTTTCACCTGATGATTCTTTTCATCTATTAGTAAATAGGTATCCCGAAGTAAGACATCTGTTGTGGGTTGCATGCAACGAAGCATTGGCGCTGGCCTCGATTAGCTTTATGTAAAGGGTTACTCCATTCTGATTTGTTCTCTCACTGCGACTCTCTGTTTTACATGAATTATTGCATCCCTCTTTTCTTAGCATTTTTCTTGCCATACTAGCTTGTTTGTTGAAGGACTCGGAAACTACTTAACGGGCATTATAACAATGTAATGATACAAAATACAAACAGGAAAAAATCACTAAATCATTTTTTCTTTATTAAATATTATACAATATAATGATCATATTTACATCAATGTACAAGGGGAAAATACTACATTTATATATAGTTTATATCACCATGGGTTATATCATCATGAAGGTTATATCATCATGGGTTATATCATCATGAAGGTTAATGATGACCCAGCATGAGTTTACCAGATATTTTCTCTAAATTAATCAGACAAAAGGCAAGTGGAATGAGAAGCCACCTTGGGAATCAACATTTAATACATATTTACATATGTATTGAATTAGAATACCTGGTTAAAATGGGAATAATATATTTAGTGATGAAACCAAGTGATAATAACTGATATTCCGAAGGGTAAACCATAATGAGCTTTATTTGTTATCAATAATACTAAGGTAAACAGAACTAGGAAAAAAACCCGCATAAAACATGATGAAATATCTCACTCAGAAGAGGCCTGAGGCAGTTTAGAAATTTATTATGCACCCTTTACCCCATCCAGTAGGTGGTGGTGGAAATGGTTACAGAGGCACATAATGGATTCAGGAAACTAAATCCCGTAGTTCATTTACCTAATCAAGTAACAATCTTGTAGAGCTATTTACACAATTTTTTTAATGAACATATATATACACACATACATATATATACGTACTGTATATATACATACATATGTTCACAAATACATATACATTTATCAACATTGTTTTATTCACATGAGTTTCAAGAAGTGGGCCCACAACAGTCGCCATACAAAGCAATTTACATCTGCGGTTGGTTAAGATTAATGAGATAAAGAGACAGATAATGAGATAATGAGATAGTCGGGGTCGGCCTACTTTTAATGTTTTAAGAGATATTAGCTTCTATAGAGACCCCCTCAGGCGATTTTCATGGAGTCAAGTGTGATATATATATGGTGTGTTTTCCGTAGTGTTTTGAGTGATCGTAATAATATATTTTCTGAGAATCATACAGTTGTTTCAATGCTTCTCAATAATTCATTTTCTGAGAGAGGTGGGGGAAGAGAGAGATAGAGGGGAAAGGCGAGAGGAGGAGTGAAGGGGTAACCAAGGGGGGAAGGGTGTGAGGGGCTTAAAGGGGAGGATGGGGGGAAGAGTGGGGAAGAGAGGAAAGGGTGAAAACACAGAAGAGAGTCCTTGGCCTACCCCTTCAATAAATATATAAATGGAAATGTCAGTCTGTTTGAAGTTGGAGGTCAGATAGGGAAGAAAAGGTGGTGGGAAATAAGATGAGAGGGGGATGAGTTTGGAGATGGAGGTGGAGATGGGAGAAAAGGAAGGGGGTAGACAAGGGGAGGAAGACTGTACATTTTTTTCAACACTCGTGACGGCTTCCTTTACATTTATTAACCAATTTACGAGCTTGGATACTTAACAATCCAGAGTAATTATTGTTATAAACATCTTCGTAGTGCTTCGGAGCGCATAAACTGATTATTCAATGTAAAAAAAGCCACAATGATTGAGGAAAGATGTACAGGTTTCGTATATGGATGAGTAAATGCTGGGTGAATCCTGGCCCAGTTCCTGAGGGACCTTCCTCTTGTCTATCATTAAACCCCAGACAAGCAAAGCTCTATTTGCTACAATTTTCTCCCCCTCTCTCTCTCTCTCTCTCTCTCTCTCTCTCTCTCTCTCTCTCTCTCTCTCTCTCTCTCTCTCTCTCTCTCTCTCTCTCTCTCTCTCTCTCTCTCTATTTGTACAAATAAGCAGGAGGCACAAAAATGGTTGCAGGAAGACATTTTCACACCAGAGGAGCATGAAGCCTCGACCCCCTAAGGTATGCAGGAAGGCTCATCCACACCAGGGGAGCAGGAAGCCCAATCCATACCAGGGGTACAGAAAGTAACCAGAAGCGTCGTTCACACCAATGGTGCAGGAAAGCCTACTCACACCAGGAGTGCAGAAAAGCGTGTTCACACCAGGGGAAATAGAATTAAGGCGTGTCAACAAATTTACTCCCAGCCAGAAATATGATAACCAGCTTTGCCAACGAGATGATTTACAGTGAGTAAATTAGCATGAACGTATAAAGCAGTTTAGATGTCAATTTAGCGTGCAGTTGCCCCACAATTAATGAATTAAGCGCACGTGGCAGACCCACGCGCGCCCTAACAAACCCTTTCATAAATTAGCAGGAAAAACGCGCACTATAAAAATATTTGAATAGTTGAGAGAGAGAGACAGCGAGAGAGTGTGTGTGTGTGTGTGGGAGTCGGCCTGGTCTTAATTGTGCATTTAATGTCGTAGTGTTCGGATGAGAGGTGGTCTTTGTGTTAGCTCCACACCTTCAACACTGTGTTGGTCCCTGCGCCAGCTCCACACCTACAACACTGTGTTGGTCCCTGCGCCAGCTCCACACCTTTAACACTGTGTTGGTCCCTGCGCCAGCTCCACACCTTTAACACTGTGTTGGTCCCTGCGCCAGCTCCACACCTACAACACTGTGTTGGTCCCTGCGCCAGCTCCACACCTTCAACACTGTGTTGGTCCCTGCGCCAGCTCCACACCTACAACACTGTGTTGGTCCCTGCGCCAGCTCCACACCTACAACACTGTGTTGGTCCCAGCGCCAGCTCCACACCTACAACACTGTGTTGGTCCCAGCGCCAGCTCCACACCTACAACACTGTGTTGGTCCCTGCGCCAGCTCCACACCTACAACACTGTGTTGGTCCCTGCGCCAGCTCCACACCTACAACACTGTGTTGGTCCCTGCGCCAGCTCCACACCTACAACACTGTGTTGGTCCCTGCGCCAGCTCCACACCTTCAATACTGTGTTGGTCCCTGCGCCAGCTCCACACCTACAACACTGTGTGAGGGCTGATCACTGGTTGCCAGACCTAAGATATAAGAAGAGAAGAAGACAGACTAAAAAGAAGTGACTTGATCACCACATTCAAAATTTTAACAAGAATTGACAAAATTAACAGAGATGATTTAAAAAAATAAGATCTTCAACATAGAGAACAAGAGGTTACACATTCAAGCTATGAAAAAAAGATTGTAAGAACGTGCGTAAATGCTCCTTTGGAAAAGGATATATGGATGGAATAATTTGTTAGTGTGTTGCGGAGGACAAAGCCGTCGGTAGCTTTAAAGTTCCATATACTCACTTAGTTGTGTTTGAGGGAGGTGAGCTTCGACTCTCTGGTCCTGCCTCTCAACTGTCAATCAACTGGTGTACAAGTTCCTGAGCCTATTGGGCTGTTATATTTACATTTGCAACTGTGTATGGAGTCTGCCTCCACCACATCACTGCCTGACACATTCCAACTGTTAATTACCCTCTCGCTGAAAAAAAGTATGTCTAATTTCCCTGTGGCTCAGTTGAGTACTAAGTTTCCACCTGTGTCCCCCTTGTTCGTGTTCCGCCAATGCTAAATAGTTTGTCTTTGTCCTCTTATGTGCCTGTAACTTCGCTTCTGTAATTACACTTAAGTATTCACAAACATAAACAAACACACACACAGGTGGGGTCCAAGACCAGGGGAGGGGGTTTGAAAGGTGGGGCCAAGACCAGTTGTTTGAAAGGTGGGGTCCAAGACTTAATAGTTCAATTCTTCAGGCACAAATAGATAAATATATATAAGTGAATATGCACACATACAGCTCATCACACCACCAACAAAGTTATCAGGTAACAGACAGGCAGAAAAGAACAAAGTAATTGCTATAGATGATACACGAACAATGGAATGTAAATAAAAACTAAGTGCCCGAATGAACACAGAAACATTACAAAGACCTGGCACAATTTGAGAGCAGTAAGCCAATGAAATACGCCAAGTTCAGTGACGGAGGCAATCGACTGAAAGTTGAGAGGCAGAACCAGAGAGCTGCAGCTCGATCCCGCAAGCACTACTAAATGAGTGCTGCTAGGTGCGTACACAAACAAAATATCGCGAGAACAAATATTTCATCAAATTTTCCACCTGGATTCTAGAGGAAGCAATTGGAGGCAATCGCTCCCAAGCGTTTTATTCACATTTCTAACTCATTTTTCATGTTTCTGTTGCATAATGTTTTGTTCATTATTTTACACCTTTATAATTACCTCAGCCTCTTCGCTATAATATTCACTAATTCACTATTCATTCAAAATTATGAAATTGAATACAAAACATTTATTATATTTCATAGTTTGTTTTAATAAAAACTGTTTACATAGTACCATGATATATTTCAGCACCTTCGTTAGGGATCATTTCACTCGCATCTCTACAGACACACGCAAGCAAAACATTGGTTTGTGGGAACCAAATGAACATCAACTCGTGCGCGCAAAATCCGGGAATAACGCAATTTCAACTTTGAATTCAACGTTGTCAGCGTTGATTCGACGTTGGTTGATAACGTTCATTCAACGTTGAATTAACGTTATTATTGAATATACACAGAGATCTCTTTTAAATATAGTATAAACACACAAATTACACATATTCATCACACATCACGCCTCAGATATGGAACACAGTAGGATGTCATGTCCCATTATAGGTCATTTCTTTCACGCTTTCATTACCTTGCATCCGTGAGACATCGTTGACTATGTAGATGTGATGAGTTGCTGTTGCAAGTGTTGTTTTGTCGATCATAAAGGAAGGAATATTTTCTTAATATATTTTTGCTAATGGTGTGTGGTGGTGTTGCATGGTGGTGAGGTCTGTTGCATGCTGGTGCAATGTGGTGGTGGTGTTGGTGGTGGTGGTGTTGGTGGTGGTGGTGGTGGTGGTGGTGTTGGTGGTGGCGAGGGTCAAGGCGTGACTGGGGTGACGGGTGCGTGATGGCGGTGGTTGAGGCACCAACAGGGGCGTGGATCCACAGCAGCAAGCCCTCCCCCCCCCCTCCCTTAACCCCCGGGGTCAGGTAGCTTCTGAATGATTAACAACGTTGATTGATTTCTGGCAGTGACTAGCCTTGACGAGTCTACCAGCGGCCACCAACACAATGATCCCAGGAAACCGTCTTGTAGTTATCCAGCATAAATCTCTGAGGCGACATTTATCCACTTGAGCTAACATACATAAAAACTGGTTTAACGACAATTTATCCCAGTGAAAACCTGACCACAACCCTCTTTCTCATCATCCACCTTCACAACTAAAGTACTGTAATTGCATTTTTTTTATAAAGTGTGGTGTATTTTGTGTTAGAGGATTTATTTCTGAACTACAGCTCTCGTTCACGTTGCTGAAAGGCCATTCGGTTTTACCGTTGACGACAATTTGTATGGTTCTTCCCTGGGCTTCCTTCAACGCTAACAGCGTGTGCAATCACTCTCTGCACTCCCCGTAATGTGTTTTGATCGACAGTTATTTGGGTTTAAAGCTTGCTAGCATTTTATGCAGTGAGCAGGGAGATAGAGAGAGAGAGAGAGAGATAGAGATAGAGAGAGAGAGAGAGAGAGAGAGAGAGAGAGAGAGAGAGAGAGAGAGAGAGAGAGAGAGAGAGAGAGAGAGAGAGAGAGAAAGAGAGAGAGAGAAAGAGAGAGAGAGAAAGAGAGAGAAAGAGAGAGAAAGAGAGAGAGAGAGAGAGTGAGAGAGAGAGTTAATGAGAAAGAAAATATATATATATATATATATATATATATATATATATATATATATATATATATATATATATATATATATATATATATATATATATATATATATATATATATATATATATATAATACGTTTCTCATTATGGGCATGGCAAGAATCATGATCATCACGAATTTAATAACGTCGTAATATATTTTGTAATTTAACAATCTGTAATAATAATTTTTCACGTTGATTTATTGTGAGGATAATGTTGGAATTTATATTAAAGCAGTCGGAAGTTTTGAGTAAATTGTTGTTGATTTTTACACATTTAAATGTTGGTAAAAAAGAGGATGAGGTGAGGGGAGGATAGTTTTGATCTTGTTTCACACAAGTCCTGTAGAATCTGAGGGGATTGGAGAATTTGCTCCTGTGTGTAGGCTAAGTGTTCCTTCTTGACATGGCTCAGTGTTTTCAAGCTAAGAGCTCTCCCTCTTTTCTTTACCCTCTTTTCTTCACCCTCTTTTCTTTACACGACTTCTTTAAGAAGTCGTGTAATGGAAAAAAGAGTGGTGAATGAGATGATAAGTGAGATGAAGGAAAGTGAATGAGTTGATAGGAGAGACAGTTGAAGAACAGGAGTAACATAAGAAGTATAGGAATGAATATATGAATGGTCTGAAGTATGGAAATAAGATTACGTATAGGACTAGGTTTGAGATATGGGAATAACGAAGAATATTGGAATTAGACAGAAATAAAAAGGTAAAAATACAAGGAAAGAAATATAAGAAAATAATGAAACTTACGTAATTAAATGACGGAGGTAATAAGGTGAAATAGAGACAATGAGGTAGCAACATAAGAGAAAGAAAGGAAAGACAACCTAGAGGAGGTAATACATATCACGTTTTCTAAGAAGGTTAGAGTCTTTAGGTACTGAAGGGCAAGAATCAACAGTAACAAAGTCACGACTAAGATTCACGTTGTGTATCAGGGGGCCAGATTCACGAAGCAGTTACTCAAGCACTTACGAACCTGTACATCTTTTCTCAATCTTTGGCGGCTTTCTTTACAATTATTAAAAACGTTAATGAGCTCCGAAGCACCAGAAGGCTGTATATAACAATGTCAACAGTCGATTGGGAAATTTTCATGCTTGTAAACTGTTTAATAAATGTAACCAAAGCCGTCAAAGATTGAGGAAAGATGTACACGTTCGTAAGTACTTGCGTAACTGCTTAGTGAATCTGGCCCCTGAGCTGATTCAACAAGACGACGGCTGTGAAGAATAGAAGCAGGAAAGATGGTTTTAGAAGCAAGACTAATCTACAAGATGATTAAAGACCCTAACATGAGAGAAGAGAGTGTTTACTGCCAAATGTATTTTGTCGAAAAAGCGAGTTTTAAATCAAGAGGACGATGGGGATTAGTGAGATTTTTGTTAATTCAGATATGAAAGGAAGACCGAGTACAGTGTTTCTAGTGCCACAAGTTGGTTATGGCTGAAACAAATGCCTTTTACAACCCCCTATCTTCTGTAAATGCAACTTACACTAGTCTTAATATTTATACTTGCTTTTATGTTACTACTTTTCTGTGATTTCTGCAAATCCTGCTGATACAACTCCCACTATTACTACCACTAGTGCGGCTACCACCGCTACAACTGAAACAATTTAATATTATTATTAGAACAAAAACTATTACTACCTTTGCTATTACGACCAATATTACTTCTGTAACAAAATCGATTTAAATTACATTAGCTACTGCATCTTATCTGACTACTAATACTATAACATTATTTACCGCTTCGTATCCAACAACTGCTATTTGTGCTGCTGCTACTAATATTATTAATACTATTACGACTCCTGCTGTTACTACTCCTACAACAACAACAACTACTACTATAGAAAATGTAGTTGTTGACTTCTTTCTACTACTACTACTACTACTACTACTTATACGACTACTCCATCACAGTTACTACCACTACTACTGCTACTACTGGTATCAACATCAACAATCCCTAAACAACATCGCTCTACACCAAAACCAGCAACACACAAGCACCTTAAGAGGGGTCTGGATGAGCGTATCTGCGTCCTCAACCCTACATGCGCTCGACCTTCCTGTGTCGCAAGCCTCTGGGATGAATAAATCAAGCGGTAGCCGAGTGGCATCAAACAGCACCAAGGAGCCTGGCCATATTTTGTCCTCTAAGACAGGTTGCCACGGGTTTCAATTTACTGTCAATGAAGCCTCCTTCGGGTTTCAGTTCCTTCTTGGACGGTGTGTGTGTTTCTGTGTGTGTGTGTGTGTGTGTGTGTGTGTGTGTGTGTGTGTGTGTGTGTGTGTGTGTGTTAGCTGGGGAAGAGTCGATCTAGTCTCAGGTTCTCTAGTCTAGAAAGGGGAAGTGGTTCGTCTTTGGTCGAATTATTTGATAGTCATAGAGGCCTCCCTCTCGTTCACAAGGTCTCTCGTTCACCTTTATTCACTCGGTAACGGCCTGCAGCCTTCTCTGAACTGATGGTTGGCCTTTATTCAGTAAGATGTAGGTGCTTATAGACACGTACACACACAAGTACTCACACGTACTTGTGTGAGGCAAGACGGGACTCCACGAGAGTAGCTCTCATCCTGTAACTACGCTAAGGTAGTTACACACACACACACACACACACACACACACACACACACACACACACACACACACACACACACACACACACACACACACACACACACACACACACACACACACAGGGGGGTCTCGCGGCTGAATGGACAGCGCTCTGGGGCAGTCTTACGAGCCCGGGATCGATATCCGGCAGTGGCAGAAACAAAATTGGGCAGAGTTTCTTTCACCCTGGTTCGTCTGATCACCTAGCAGTAAATAGGTACCTGAGAGTTAACAGCTGCTGCGGGATGCTTCCTGGCGATGTGTACGTGTGTGTATGCGGGTGTGTGCGTGTGTTAGAGAAAAATAAATATATAGATGAAAAATAAATTGGTTAGAAAGGCAGGGTCCAAGAGCTAATAGCTCGATTCTGCAGATATAAATAGTAAATACACACACACACAGACACAAACAAACGGAAACACACACAAACAAAATCCCTGGTTGTCTCCAAACTCACATCTTGTAAACTTGGAGGAAAGTCTTGTGGGTAGACTGCGGTGGAGCCAGAAAATCTTTGCTTCTTTCTCACCTCAACCCTCTCTTTCTTTTTCTCTCCTACACTTTCTCTAAGCTCTATTACCTTTATCTCCCTTCTTCACTCTTTCGCGGCCGTATTCCTTCTTCTTCGATCCCTCATCTATATTCACCTCACACACACTCTCTCTCTCTCTCTCTCTCTCTCTCTCTCTCTCTCTCTCTCTCTCTCTCTCTCTCTCTCTCTCTCTCTCTCTCTCTCTCTCTCTCTCTCTCAACTTCTCTTCGTTACCATTTAACAGAGTTAAATAGTAACAATTTAACAGAGTTAAATAGGAACAGAGTTAGTCACTAGACTAACTAGTTAGTTAGTCACTAACTAACCATAGTTAAGGTCGATTTTTAGCTTTATTTTTTACACACATTTTTCTATTATCTAATTGTCCATTACGTCAATATATGTCCGATGATCCACATAGCTACAAGAAGCACTATCCTAACAGGAGGATGAGTGGTAAATACACACATGTGTTGACCACACTTTAAAATGTAAGCATTCTCAGAACGAATTTATAAACAGGTGTCACCACGCTGTATCTGAAATAAATAAATGAGGTGCTACAGTGAGATACAGTAAGGTGTTACAGTCGTGAGGTACGGTAATGAGATATAATAGTGAGATACAGCGGTCAGATGAGTTTGGGGTTAAGGGCTCACTATAGCCCGCTGGTACTTGGACATTTAGTTCTAAGTAGCTAAATCTAAAACAACAACAACAGCGGTGAGATACAATAGTGAGATACAGCACTGTGGTACAGGCATGAGTTTCAGCAGTAAGATGCAACAGAGGTCCAGAAAGCAAGGTGATGAAATCTGTGGATGTGGTATATCCCAAGAACGTAAATCTCATGTTGAAGTGAAATCTAAATAAGTGAAACTAATCCTGGATAAGCACATACATTAACCCCATCTATTATTTTAATATGAGGATTCAATTCAATTTCTGCATATTACATATCAAAACGAGAAAGTTCTTTTATCTAGAAATCACAACATAAATATTAAGCTAGAGCTGTCCAGAGATCTAATGCATTGTTTACTGTCAACAGGGATTATTCTCATCCTGTTGGCTGGTAAAATGCATCAATAATTGTTAGGTGTTCAACTGTTTTATGCAGCAATGCTGTTAGTGCTTCACATATAAAATATATGATAAATTTATAATGAATCTACCTATCTATCTATCTATCTATCTATCTATCTATCTATCTATCTATCTATCTATCTATCTATCTATCTATCTATCTATCTATGTGGGGTACCACCTCTGGTTACGTTTGTAGGGACCCTGAACCTCGAAGAAGACGAGGGGCGCCTTGTTGGGCATCAATCATTGGCTAAATATTTTCAATGTTACTACTCATATGTACAAACTTGACCCAGTTTTAAGTACACAATATTGCACAACAGTTTAAGAAAAAACTATGATAGGGAAAGTTACAATGTCTCATAACCATATTATATTCATATATTTTATGTGTGTTAAATGATGCTTTTTCTATAATCTTATATTCTTACCGCTTAAATCCTTCTGACCATTCTAAGCTAATCTATACATTTTTCTGGTTAATTCTTTCCCAAGGGATGGTGGTCAGGCTCTAGTGTTAGCCTCCACACTTCCTCTGTGATTATATATATATATATATATATATATATATATATATATATATATATATATATATATATATATATATATATATATATATTATATATATATATATATATTATATATATATATATATATATATATATATATATATATATATATATATATATATATTTATATTTATATATATATATATATATATATATATATATATATATATATATATATATATATATATATATATATATATATATATATATAAGTGCTGTCACGTGATCCAGTAATGTTTAACGTGTGTAGCTATGTATTTAACATGAGGCTTAAGTGCATGGTTGGGCCACACCCAACCTACTGCAGGGATTTATATTGTACCACAGTCTTCTACCTTGTTATTGTTCCTCAGTGTTGTACCTCGCTATTGTTCCTCAGTATTATACCTCGCTATTACGCTTCACAATTGTCCCACATAATTCTACCACATTATTCAACATCATTGATGCAGTTCTAAATTGCACCTCACGTTGTCCTTTGTCCCCATAGTCTAACATAATCCATTGTTCTATGGTCTAATACACTTCATTGTTTCATGGTCCAAAACACTCTATTGTCGTCCCATGGTCTAATACGGTCCACTCTCCCATGGTCTAACATAGTCCACTGTCCCATGATCTAAAATAGTCCATTGTTCCATGGTCTATCATAGTCTATCGTCTCATGGTCTGACAAAGTCCATTGGACTGTCCCAAGGGCTCATTTAGAAATATAATTCACATTACTGTTCTTGTGGGAATAATCCTTAATATATTCTAATTCGTTCTCATTTCCCTTAGTATTCGATTTAAAAATTGGTTACCGACACAATAATTTTCCTAGTCACTACGAGTAATGCCTAGGAAAAGTAATTGTATATTATAATAATAATTTTTATAGTGTTTGTGAAAAAGAATAATGCATTTTTTTGTTTAATAAATATTAATAATCCAATAATCATTTTGGAAACATTATTATATGATAGTGTTACTGCACCAAAAACATGAAAGTTTTATCATATATTTTCCTGCAAGAAATATTGTTTCACAGGATACGAGATTATTATTCCCTAAGTGCATTCTTATGCAATACCAGAGCATCGCAATTACAATAAATTCCAATTAACGAAACAAAAAAAATAATTCTGCTCACGTTTTCCATACGTATATCATACCACAGTAATTACGATAAAAAGAAAAGTAAATTTCCCTAATTATTTTTGCATCCAAAATATAACAAAAATAGAGAAAAGTAGTTTTTAAAACTATTTCTGTTTTACATGACCATACTTCTAATATCTTTTTACCCTCCGTTCTGTGCCCTGCACGACAATGCTCGCCTCTGTTCAACTCCAGTAATTATTAATTAGCAAAACTGAATTATTAATGATTATCAACAACATATAATTTAGGTGAGCAATGTGTATCCAGTCGGCGGACAAATTCTCGATATTCAGCATTTTCCCAGCCACAGTTAAAGTCTCCAGCGGGCGCAGTGAGATTGGGGGATGAGTTTAGTGGTGAGAATGGTGGAGATTATGAGACTGATGGTAAAAAAAAATGGTGGAGGTGGTAAGATTGGTGGTGAGTTTTGTGGTAAAAATGATAGGGGTTGTGAGATTGGAGAGGAGTTTGACGGTGAAAATTGTGAAGGTTTTGAGATTGGTAGAGAGTTCGGTGGTAAAAATGGTGGAGATGGTGAAATTGCTGGTTAAACGTGAAGATGGTGAATAGTGGTGATTTTGGGGAATAAATTGATACTGGTTGTGAATTTAGTGGTGATAATGGCGAAGTTGTGATGTTTGTGATGAGTTTGGTGCTGAACATATTATTTAGGGGAGGTGATGAGGTTACAAGAGTAGGTGTGATGATATGAGTTCAGTAGTAGTGACATTAATTGGGAGAGTAATGGTGAATAAATTAGCAGTGATGACGAATGGCGTCGAGATTAGCGATGGTGAGAATGTTTGGGATGAGATTAATTTCCTAAGATCAGCTATAGTGAGATTATTTTTGCTGATCAAGAAGTTATTTGTGGCGAGAAACAGAGATGTTGAGGTCAGTGGTGGAGACTGATGGAGGTGATGTCAGTGATATTAACATAGCCAAACACCCCCTGTACCACTCCTATTCCCCTCCCCATATCCCCCACAAAAAAAAAATAATTTATCCCTCAAACAGCCCTCCATCACAAAAACCCTTTCCACACACCCCTCTCACGCACCTCTCTCACACACACACACACTTCCTTCCCTCCACCCCACCCCCCACCCCCACACAAAAGACTCCTTCAAACCCCATCACCCCACATTTCTCCTCCCTTCCACCACAGCCCCCCACACACAAACTCCTCCCCAATACATCTCCCAAACACTCCTTTCCCCTCTAAAACCACACCACCCCACCCCCCAACATACACCCGCCTTTATCTCAAGCATAGAACCACCACGACAAAACCTGAGGATATCATCTAGTGGGAAAGGAGGGTAGGGTTCATGGAAGAGGGGAAGTGAGGGTTCATGGGGAGGAGTGTGAAGGGTATCTCGGAAGCACAATATATCAGAGAGGGAGGGGGGAAAGAGGGGAGAAGAGAGAGGGGAGGGTAAGGGGTAGTGAGGGGTAAAAGAGCACGTGGTTTATCTTGTACCATCACCCCCTGGGCAATATTAGTCCTTCGTAAAGCTATTAAAGTGATGTATTCTGAAGCCAAAACAAAAAATTCAGTTTTCCCCTCGACTGGTGAGCGGAGAGGGGGGGTGAGGGGAGAGAGTGTCAGTGGCAGGAGGGAGCGAGAGGGAAAATGGGGAGAAATGGAGGGATAGAGGGATAAAGGAGCGAGGCATAGAGTGATGGAGACATATAGGGTGAAAAGATGGGGCCGAAATGAAGGGTGGGGGAGGGAGGGAGAGAGAGAGAGAGAGAGAGAGAGAGAGAGAGAGAGAGAGAGAGAGAGAGAGAGAGAGAGAGAGAGAGAGAGAGAGAGAGAGAGAGAGAGAGAGAGACAGAGAGAGAGAGAGAGAGAGAGAGAGAGAGACAGACAGAGAGACAGACAGACAGACAGACAGACAGACAGACAGACAGACAGACAGACAGACAGACAGACAGACAGACAGAGAAATGAAAGTGATGAAAGTTTATGACTGTCTGTACACGGAAATGAGGCCTTGAGCTCACAGTCTTCATGTACTGACGAGTGATATGCAAACGACGTGACAAAAGTTGAAAAAAATAGATGGAAAGACGCCAGTTTTGACGCAACTCAATTAAGAAGTAGAAGTGGATAAATGGATAGAGCGAATAGAAGGAAGCAAGAAGTATGATTTTATGTGGGAGAGGAGATGTGGACGAGCCAGGTGGGAGAAGCCAGGTGCGAGAAGCTAGGTAGGAGAAGCCCTAGAAGCCGCGGTCTCTACCGATACAAGAGCCAGGACCGATTGGCTTCTTTTACAACTCCTTCCAAATTGTAAATGCGTGTGCTACACCCCCTGCAGCTGACACTAATGGTCTCTCTAATGCTCTATCTTGACCAGAGAACAAGGGGCTGACATTTAAGGTCTCTTAGGGTCTGTAGATTAACCAGAGAACACTGGCGTGACACTGAAGGTCTCTAAGGGTCTCTAGTTTAACCGGAGAACGCAGAGTTACACTTTGTTTTCAAATTTGCAAATAGCGTGAGAGTCTTCGTTTCCCGTGGGGCGAAATTATCCAGTATCTCTTGAAAACGGTGGCGAGTGTGGTAAAGCGGTTTGCTATTGCTGGTGTTGTGGCTGTAGTGGTTGTTGTTGTGGTTGTAGTGGTTGTTGCTGTGGTATACTGATGGTTGGAGTGGTGGGGGATGGTTGGTGTAGTGTTGGTTGTTATTGGTGTGGTAGCGATGGCGCTGTTGTTAATTGTTGTTGCTATTGTGGTTGTGGTTATTTCTTTTGTAGTTTTGGTGGTGATGGTTGGTGTGGTATTGATAGTAGTGGTTGTCATAGCGGAAGGTGGTAGTTGCTGTTGCTGCTGGGAGTTTTAACTGTGGTGGCTGGTGTTTTAGGAATTATTTTTGTTATGTTGGGGAAGGTGGAATTGGAAGGTTGTAAATCTACTTAAACTTGTTGTAATGATTGTGGTAGTTCATCATCTACTTCATCTTCTCCCGTCTCCCCTTCACCTCTCTCTCTTCTGTCAGAAACACCCAACACACACACACACACACACACACACACACACACACACACACACACACACACACACACACACACACACACACTTGGGGAAGGCTTTACCCTAGGTCTTCTCTTGGGGAAGGACTCACCCCTAGGTCTTCTTTTGGGGAGGCTTCAACCTCAGTGCTTTCTTGAGGGGGGAAGGTTTTAACCTCAGGGGCTCTCTTAGTGGGGGGATCACCCCCATGGTCCACTGGAATAGCATCAATCCCAGGTGTCCCCAACGGGTCTTGACCCAACTCACCTGGGAACAAGCTGAAGTTCCTATGTCGAAAGGAGAGGATGGGATGGGTCAGGAATCGAGAGAGAGAGAGAGAGAGAGAGAGAGAGAGAGAGAGAGAGAGAGAGAGAGAGAGAGAGAGAGAGAGAGAGAGAGAGAGAGGAAGAGTAGATACTGAATAAGATATAATATCACAAAGAAGAACGAATCGAAAACGTTTCACGACAGCGAAACAGGCGACACACCGACAGACAGAATAGTTGATAAAAGATTGATAGTCAAAATAGACACACTTTTCAGTTTCTTTCCACAAGAATACATTCGCATTTTTTCTTTACTATAAAGAAGCCAATTATTGCCGAATATTTGATCCGGAAATCTAATATAACTATCAATCAAACTATTAAAAATATATCACAAGGTTGTGAGCAGTCACGAATGTCTCAAAAGAAGGAATTGAAAAATATGATTGGCTTATTTTTTTTCGCTTTGACATAAGATGTGCATATTTCTTAAAGTTAAGGAAATGTGCATATCTGCAACCTCTGGAGAGTTATTAAGACCATGGCATTAGCTCGATGAGTAACCAGCATGTACACTTTAGTACTGAATACAGAACGGAACTAAAAACTCTCAGTGTTTATTCACCGAGTAAAAATCTGAAACAAAAACTTATGAGTCATATACAGATATTTAAAATAGTATGTGATAATAATAATTAAAAAAGATAATTAATTATTAAAAAGCAAATTGCAAATTAAATTTTCATCAATAAAAACTAACATGAATTGTCAACAGGTTGAAAATATATTTGTAAGTGCATAAAGAAAAGTGCAAATGAAAACTATTAAGCTACGGCTTCTTTTATTATTACATAAAGACCTACTAATACCAGCTTGGGTGAAGGTTAATTCTTTAATTTTGTAAATGATTCCTGACAAGCGAATGAGATGGTTTAACTCAATGAATTGGATTCATGCAAGAAAATTCCTTTATGATCACAGATTCTAATTATAAAGCTCCTGAACGTATTACCGATATATCTGACATCATCAGAACATGTGAATTGGGTATATAAGAGGCGAGAGAAATGTATATAAATTCTTCAATTTATTTCGTGTTTTCGGGTAGTATAAATTCTTACAATATAAATAGTATTTTTGTGTGGATAATATAATTTCAGTGATTTAAAAAGCAGCTTAATAACAGTGAATTCTAAAGCCACAACATCGAATTATTAGCATACCTTTTCAAAATATTTGTTAAAAAAGGTGACATTTCCTATTAGTTATTCAATTTACTCCATTCTTCACATGTTTTTCAATTATTTATTATGTTATTTTATGTTAATTTAGACTTTACATACAACATAATTAGACTTTTGAAGAAAATATTAATGTTAGTTTGAATATCATTACGATTTGTAAAGATTCACAAACTAGATTTGAGAATCACTGATTCACATATCAACGATTCGCAAATGTCAATCATTGTTAACAATCAGTTAACACACCAGTTAACAGTCAACTGGTTGTCGAATGCAATCAACAGCCAGCTAACACATAATTACATTTACCCACTTCAAGACCCTGAGCCAACAGAGAGACTGGATCCGCAAGAACATAAGCTGCTTGTATTGATGTAATAACCCTATTAATATCCCTTATGTTATGACATTCATCCACCTGTTTCATCTACTTGTTCTGTACTGCCTAATTCAAATAGAATATATATATATATATATATATATATATATATATATATATATATATATATATATATATATATATATATATATATATATATATATATATATATATAAACTTTTACAAATGTCAAATAAAACAAAATAAAACAAAAGGGGGTAGGACAAAAGAACATGGAAACTGCATTGAGGGGACCAAAAAATTCCCTCTAATGCTTTTTATGTGATTTTCTCCAAGGCTATGGTCCACTTTTAAACCTGAGGCGGTACTTCACTACATACATACATGCATACATACATACATACATACATACATACATACATACATACATACATACATACATACATACATACATACATGCATACATACATACATACACACACACACACACACACACACACACACACACACACACACACACACACACACACACACACACACACACACACACACACACATAGTGTGTGTGTGTCAGAGTAGTTAACAGTACTTTATTTCAGTTGTCCTTTCACCATGTCCAGTGTACTTTCAGTGTCAGAGTAGTTAATAAATGGAATGCATTAGGCAGTGATGTGGTGGAGGCTGACTCCATACACAGTTTCAAATGTAGATATGATAGAGCCCAGTAGGCTCAGGAATCTGAGCACCAGTTGATTGACAGTTGAGAGGCGGGACCAAAGAGCCAGAGCTCAACCCCCGCAAGCACAACTTGGTGAATATATATATATATATATATATATATATATATATATATATATATATATATATATATATATATATATATATATATATATATATATATATATATATATATATATATATATATATATATATATATATATATATATAATATGTAGAAGGTGGGTGAAGAACTCATGGGAAAACTAAAGACTCACGAGCGGCCAGTTTCCTGTTCCAGCGCCTCAGTGTCGCAGTTCAGAGAAGAAATTCGTGCTGTATCCTGGGTACGCACCCAACCTCCGAGGAGCCAGGCGAGATCTTCGAACACTGATTGTTATATCGTTATATATATATATATATATATATATATATATATATATATATATATATATATATATATATATATATATATATATATATATATATATATGGCAAGTGTTAAGAGCACAGAGTTTCTCGTATACTTTCAGTAATGCCAGATTAATGCAGCAATGAATTTTTCAGACTGCTATAGAAAAAACTCACAACCGAACATATGAACACCAGTCAATACACATTCAATAAATTATACATCTATACAACAACTGCAAAATTGCACATACATCTTTAGAACCATTTCATAATTAATAATTTCTTTAAGGATCAAGCTATAAAGTGGGCCGAGGTTCGGTGATAACTTGTGGTGTGGAAAATATAATGTGAATTTTAATGTTAATTCCGTACCAGTCAGAACAATTTATTATAAACGGTAAATTATTTAAGTCTTTATTGCTACTACAACCACACCGAACTCAAGCTGCTATCACCACAATCACATACTACTACGATAACCATCAATAAATATCACGACAACCACCAATAACTACAATACAACCACAATCAGCACAAACACAAATTACTCTATAGAGATTATGCTATAAATTTCAATAAAGTACTTTCACTTTGTACTAACTTAACTCTGCAAAATAAACGTGACTGTGGTTGATGATATTTAGCAACACCCAGATATACCTGACTGAAGAAGTTAAAATCCTAACGATTAAACCACACAGCTGACTGTAGCGACAAGTGTCTAGCCTCTAACTACGAGGTACATGATGTCTAACAGGCGGTTGATGCCTAGCGACCGCCTGATACTTGTAATTAATACAGTACAGTTGGTGCTAATGCTCACCATTGGGCTTTGTATCAGAGCTAAGAAATTCCCTTAGTGCAGTTGGAGTCTGTATCACGGGGTATTAGGCCTCTTGGTGCGTTTTAAAACTATATCAAGGGGGCATAAATCCCCCCTTTATTGCTTTTGGGATCTGGTTCTATATCTGGGGTCAAGAAACCTCTTAGTACCTTTTGGTTCTGTATCTGAGGCATAACAACCAAAAAAAACTTTTGTTGTAATGCTTTCTCTTTTTTTTTAACTCGCTTTTTTTTCTTTCTTTCACTCGTTTTCTCTTTCTTTCGCTCGCTTTCTCTTTCTTTTGCTTGTGCAGCTTTTTGTAAAATATCTCAGCATTTATCTCAGGGGCAGAGTAGAGCCAGTCATTGTGTGCAGCAGCTGTCTTGAACAGAAACCTTTCCATTTCTTAAATATTAACTCTTTTGTCAGGGCCGTCAATGAGGCCTGAACGCCGCACCGACAACTGGCGCCGGCTGTATGTTGTTCCCGGGAGCGGGACGACCACACCAGGACACAACTGGTGCCGGCTGTATGTTGTTCCCAGGAGCGGGACGACCACACCAGGACACAACTGGTGCCGGCTGTATGTTGTTCCCAGGAGCGGGACGACCACACCAGGACACACCTGGCGCCGGCTGTATGTTGTTCCCAGGAGCGGGACGACCACACCAGGACACAACTGGTGCCGGCTGTATGTTGTTCCCAGGAGCGGGACGACCACACCAGGACACAACTGGTGCCGGCTGTATGTTGTTCCCGGGAGCGGGACGACCACACCAGGACACAACTGGTGCCGGCTGTATAATATTCCTAAGAGTTGAACGACCACACAAGAACACTGCTGTTGCCGGCTCTATAAGGATCCCAGGACGCATCGACCCAGAATTTTCACTGTGTCCATGGCCACCCTCCAGGGCACACACACGAGCTTGGTAACATATGGAGCAGACAGACGAGCACTCTAGAACGCAACTACGCTTGGCGAGCTCTGGTGGACACTAACGATCATCCAGCCCCTTACTACTTCCAACGACACACTCCTAGTGGAGTGTGTTAATAGTGGAGAAGTCTGAAAGTTAATCTGGCAACTGGTGGCAGCTTTCTACAGGGCTTTCTACTTTCTTTATTTCTACAGCACTTGTCCCCCTCCTTTTAGTGTTATATCTTCTTCAATGATCTATTAAACATCATTCCACTAGCTCGTCCTTGTGCTAGTGACTGCAATTTAATCTATGAATATACGAGTGATACAAATATTAATTGCTGTGATGCTCACAGTTATCCAGCAGTTAGCGAAGGCAGGTTACATTTCCTACTCAGAAAATGCAAACGCAGATGAGCTAGACAACACAATAATGCAAATGGAAGAAGTGTGTAGATAGATTGTAAAAATGTTGTGCCTAGCGAGGAAGTTGACTTTTTAGGGATGAAATTTCATTCCTTATTGACCATAAAGTGCCTTGTACTGAGCTTGGCAAGCAATGCTGCAAAGTGATTTACTGCAATAAGAACTGGTTGCCCTCTATCATTTATTCAAATTCTGGACAAAGGGTAAAATCGTGCAAGGAAATCTCATCTCACGTCTTGACCAGTTCTGGTTGAATTGATAATTCAACCGAGCTGATCATTCAACCGAATTGATCATTCAACCGAGTTGTTCATTCAACCGATTTGACCACTCAACCGAATTGATCATTCAGCCGAATTTATCCTTCAACCGAATTGATCATTCAACACCGAAGAGTTGCCGGTTGCCTTATTATGAGTCAAATCAATGTTTTCGTGATTTCCGACTGGACCTTATTCCAGTGCCAACTATATCTATGGCAGCTAAAACGAAAGGCGTTAGCCAGAAGCAGCCTCAGGCTGGCCGCGCCTGTCTCAAGAACATATCTCAATCAGCAATCATTCATTCATTCATTGGGCGACTTTCATTTCCAACATGTTCTCTCAGAGTTGGGAGTAGACAGTTTATCTCTCTCTCTCTCTCTCTCTCTCTCTCTCTCTCTCTCTCTCTCTCTCTCTCTCTCTCTCTCTCTCTCTCTCTCTCTCTCTCTCTCTCTCTCTCTCTCTCTCTCTCTCTCTAGCCTCTCTCTCTCTCTCTCTCTAGCCTCTCTCTCTCTCTCTCTCTAGCCTCTCTCTCTCTCTCTCTCTCTCTCTCTCTCTCTCTCTCTCTCTCTCTCTCTCTCTCTCTCTCTCTCTCTCTCTCTCTCTCTCTCTCTCTCTAGCCTCTCTCTCTCTCTCTCTCTCTCTCTCTCTCTCTCTCTCTCTCTCTCTCTCTCTCTCTCTCTCTCTCTCTCTCTCTCTCTCTCTCTCTAGCCTCTCTCTCTCTCTCTCTCTAGCCTCTCTCTCTAGCCTCTCTCTCTCTCTCTCTCTCTCTCTCTCTCTCTCTCTCTCTCTCTCTCTCTCTCTCTCTCTAGCCTCTCTCTCTCTCTCTCTCTCTAGCCTCTCTCTCTCTCTCTCTCTCTCTCTCTCTCTCTCTCTCTCTCTCTCTCTCTCTCTCTCTCTCTCTCTCTCTCTCTCTCTCTCTCTCTCTCTCTCTCTCTTCACAAAAACCACTCACCGGCCCCATCTCAATTAATTAAAAGTAAAGTCTTTAGACTTTCACTTTTCATTATTATTTTATTATTATTACTTTTAATTACAGAAGGAGAAAAAACATAACATCAAGTACCATCGTATATCATCTCGCTCTGAAAAATGATGGGACATAATTGTCAATAAAAACCGAGGTTCTGCAAACAGCGTCATGCAATAAATCATCATTCTGCACAATGCCCACATTACTGCGCAGATTAGTCCACTTTATCAATTTGTTTACACACTCACAGGCAAACTACATTTTGGTGGGCATAATGTGGGCCCAGCACCCATAACACTGGGAGTCGCTATACGAGGCCTGCTTAATATCCCCCGAACCTCAACCCAGGTATTTTCCTCCCGTTTGTTCGTTATTCCACTGATGTGCTTTGTCTGACTCCAAGTTTCTATGTTAGTTTAGTCTTTTTGTCTCTGAATCCAAGGTTATGTTTTGTAATAAATAGTAGGTTTTGTCTGACTCCAAGCTTCGATTTTGTACAAATGAACAAATCCACAAGGGCCGTGACTAGGATTCGAACCTGAGTCCGGGAGCATCCCAGACACTGACTTAATCGACTGTGCGTTTGATTTTGTAATAAATAGTCGGTTTTATATCACTTCATATCACTCGTATCACCGTATCACTCCACTTGTTAGGCGTAGCTCTCCTAATGTATCTCTATGGTAGATCATGTTGTTTACAGCTAGAGTACAAATAGTCCAACTTTTTAAATACACAATAAACTAAGAAATCATATGTTTTATTTTATAGATATCAAGACTTGTTAAATAAGGATAATTTATTGAAACACCATGTTGAGAATATTTAATAGGCGACTCAAAACTCTGAACGGATTTCAGTTACATGAAAAGTATTTAAGAAATAATAATTTACGTTATCAACTCTCAAGTTACAATGCAACTCTCCTGGAGTAAAGAACTCCAGAAGGCTTCGATAATGTCATAACAGGCATAAGTTTTGTTATATTTGTCTTTCTTCTATCTAATACCTCGCATTTTTTTATATTTACTGATTCCAAATCAAAATGAATAATTACAAAGCCCAGAAATATACATATACATAGATTCTGATATATTCCTGGGATTGATTCTCTGCAACAGAATGATTTTTATTATCATCGATTCAAGGTGGCAAAAATGCAGGTACCCGGCATCTGGTGCATGAGGAATGGCAAATGAAAATACATAGTGCATGAATAGGGCAGGAGAGCCTGTTGAATACTGCAATGCGTTTTGATCGACCTATCGCGCCAGTGTGTGTGTGATGGTAAGATCGACCTATCGCGCCAGTGTGTGTGTGTGATGGTAAGATCGACCTATCGCACTAGTCAACAGGTCACCAGGTAGTCAGACACCTGGTGGGGGAAGGGGGGAAGGAAGGAAGGAGCACTCACATGCACCTCGACTCCTTTTTCTTCTCTCTCGGGCATTACCTTGTGGGCTTCGGGCGAGGATCACCAGGTCGTGAATGTCCTGAGACGGAGATATGGGCTCCTCTAGGGTCGCCTCTAGCCCCGGCTGTGTCTCCCACAGCTCTCTCTCTCTCTCCTTCTCCTCTCTCTCTTTTCTCTTTTCACTCTTTGGCCTGCGTTCTTTATGTAACTTTTCTTGCAATGTCTTTTTCTGTCTACCTCTATCTCTTTCCACTATCGCCACTTGATACTCTGCCATCGTCAAGAGGGGCATAGCTAGTTATTACAGATTTGTCGGTATTAACGCAGCGAATACCACTACCATTACCACTACCACCATTACCAAGACGACTGCAATCACTACCACACTCACCAGAACAGTTAATCAGGCAGCATCAACAGCACTTTATCCACCACCACCACAACCACCACCATCAGCTTAATCGCTACCACAAGGGTCAACACACTAACCTAACATCACTATCATCACCACGACCACCACTATATCACTACGACCACCAACACTGCTACTACATCAACACCACCATTAGCGCCACCGCTTCTACCTTCACCATCATTGTCATACCACCACCATTAACTTTCAGAGCACCACCATTACTTATAACACCACCACCCACTATAACCATCATTACCCATAAGACCACCACTATTACCTGTAAGACCACCATCACCATCACCATTACTCTTAAGACCACGACCATTACCCATAAGAGCCCCACCATCACCACCCATTTCCCCCCCACACTACCACCGACACAACCAGTAATGACCACGTTGAAAGACCTCACGGATTAAGTTGCAAGGGGAGACGCTGGTCGACTTAAAAGCTCCGCTGTCCTGTCCACGCCATTAACTTGATTGAAGCGTTTCTAAGTTGTCAATTTGAGGGAAACTTATAGAGTACGCCACGAGCCACACACCTTGAGTAATGGGCGAGGAGGGCGCTGCTGGTGGCCGCGAATTATTGGCCAAAGTTGGGGGTGTAGGGGAGGTAGGATGGTGGTCAGGAGAAAGGGGGGGGGGGGGTTGTGGTGTGTCAGGGAGTTGGGTTGAGGTGTCTGGAGCTGGGGGGTTGAGGGCAGGGGGGAGGGGGCAGATTTGTGTGGGAACTAGGATGAGAACAAAGTGTTAAGAACTAGTTATGGACTGATTTCAGGCGGGCATTGGGGCGGTAAAGGCGTGATTTGGTCACTGTATTAAAGATAGTTGTAAATTGAACATCTGTGAAAGATGATAAAGTTAAACTCGGGAAATAGATACCTGTCTCGTGAAGAGACAATAGGAAACATTCATTTACACTATCTTCGACAAAAAATGTATTGACATTCTTAAATGTAATCTTAGGCAACCACTCGAAGAACGTACCAAAAAAAAGCACTTCTCTGAGATCTGACAATTCTATATATATAATACGATCGTCTCCGCAAGGATAACTCTCCTCGGTGTCTTATTTGTGACTTTATATATGGGTACCATTAACGAGAAAATACCAGTGGATCCGAACCATAAACCTGAGTCAACTGTAGGTACCTTGTTAATATCATCTTGTACCTCAGAGGGAACTCTTGTTGCTGCTTAAGAAAGCGTTCGAACGATATTCCGTTCTAAGTGTCACTTATGTGATAGAGTCAAGGCTATTGTGGATGTAACAGGCTCGGGAAGGTCTGGCGGCTTCCAAAATTCAGTATAAGGAAACAAATAAAAGTAAGTACCTTAATGTTAGTATTAATAATTAAGTGATGGAGGTACCTCAGCGAGCTGACTCTTGGCTAGGAGGGCTTGAGCAAGCTCATTGCATTTATTAATGTTACTGAAAGCTCTGGAGTCGCACATTTCATGCTCAAGTTAACGGGAAACTGAAGCGGGTTCGTATATATGTATGAGAGTGCCTGTGGCAATTATTTTTCTTCAGTTTTATCTCCTGTTTATTCACCGTCATTGTCTGTATCTTAACGCGTGCGTCGGCTGTCCCTTTGTTATGATTTAATGGTTTTCTTTACCACTTGAGCTGGACGGTAGAGCGACGGTCTCGCTTCTCGAAGGTCGGCGATCAATCCCGAATCTTTCATGTGGTTCGGCACCATTCCTTCGTCCTCTCCTACATCCTTATCCTCATGTCCCTTCCAAGTGCTATATAGTCGTAATGGCTTAGTGTTTCTCCTGATACGTGCCTTGTCTTTACCTGGCATGTGTCTCCCTAATACTCTCTCGCTTTAATTTCAGGGACTTCTAAGGGCACGTGTTCTCTATCATGTATAAGTGCGAGTGTACTTACCCATCTAGGTGTCTTGGGCCTCAACCGATCATTAACTTTTGATAGAATGTGTTATAAATGTGAGTTTGTTGAAACGTGAATGATGTTAGAGCGAGACTGATGGTAACTGAGTGACTTTTCTTCTTAGCTGTTGTTTACTTACGTATATACTTCCAGTGTCCATAACTGCATGGCGATACATATCTCTTCCCGGTGTTAAAGTAGACAGAGAGGCCTTATGGCCAACCTGATTTTGTCCAGTCGACGGAACAGGAACTTATTTGCTTCTATCGGATATTTGTAAACAAATATAGTTTGTACAACTTCGCAGACGAAAACAATGCAGTCATCATATGTGCTAAGCTCACGCGAGGAGAATAATCCTAAGCCTCTCACCAAAGCTAACTTGCCGATGCATATAAAACAGTTAGGAGATGTGTCGTGGTTGGTAATCAAATTGTTGGTGAGGTGAGGAGAGAGAGAGAGAGAGAGAGAGAGAGAGAGAGAGAGAGAGAGAGAGAGAGAGAGAGAGAGAGAGAGAGAGAGAGAGAGAGAGAGTGAGAGTGAGAGTGAGAGTGAGAGTGAGAGAGAGAGTGAGAGTGAGAGTGAGAGTGAGAGAGAGAGAGAAAGAGAGAGAGAGAGAGAGAGAGAGAGAGAGAGAGAGAGAGAGAGAGAGAGAGAGAGAGAGAGAGAGAGAGAGAGAGAGAGAGAGAGAGAGAGAGAGAGAGAGAGAGAGAGAGAGAGAGAGAGAGAGAGAGAGAGAGAGAGAGAGAGAGAGAGAGAGAGAGAGAGTGTGAGAGGGAGAGAGTGAGTATCTATGATTGCAAGAGAAGCAACAAAGCCTCCAAAATATAATTTTCTCCAATGGATTTTTTTGTGTTTTTCAAATGAACCCAGCATGTTCTGACCAATACTGTTCTCGGTTGATGGTAAATGCAGGATCTTCTGTCTCCAGAAGTGTCGACACTTAAGTGCATGTATTCGACCTCCATATATGTGTCCATGTCTAGTGCAGGTCCATGTGACCTCCACTTATAGGTATCGACTATTACACAGAAGCTTATCGAGCACTACACATAATCGTGTGTAATGCAAGATTTACTGGTGGTATGTAAATATACTTCACAGTATGGTCGACACAGGTGTAGTAGGTGTGTCGACTACCACACATGACTCGATCGATACAGGTGCTGTCGCCCGTCGTATGTGTTTTAACCTTCACGTGTGTCGATCTCCACATGTGGCGACCTTCACGTGTGTCGACCTTTATGTGTGTTGACCTTCACGTGTGTTAAACTCCACGTGTCGACCTCCACGTGTGTCGACCTTTACGTGTGTTCACCTTCACGTGTGTTAAACTCCACGTGAATCGACCTCCACATGTGTCGACCTCCACATGTGTCGACCTCCACATGCGTCGACCTCCACATGTGTCGACCTCCACATGTGTCGACCTCCACATGTGTCGACCTCCACAAGTGTCGACCTCCACAAGTGTCGACCCCCACATGTCTCGACCTCCACATGTCTCGACCTCAACGTGAATCGACCTCCACATGTGTCGACCTCAAAATGTGTCGACCTCCACATGTGTAGACCTCCACGTGAGTCGACCTCCACGTGAGTCAACCTCCACATGTGTCGACCTCCATATGTGTCGACCTTCACATGTGTCGACCTCCACGTGAATCCACCTCCATATGTGTTGACCTCCACATGTATCTACCTCCACGTGTGTCGACCTCCACATGTGTCGACCTCCACATGTGTCGACCACCGAGTGGTTCGACCCCCGGATAAACACAATAATGTTCAGCAATTGTAAATAGGCAAGCAAATTATGCCCGTGGACTTAGGCCGTAAAATTGGCATGTAAAATAGGGCCTAGTTAAACAGACACGTGCTAATGGCATGTGAAATTGGTCCGTTAAATAGACACGAAAAATGGGCACGTGAAACAGGCACCATAAACATTCCCGTAAAATTGACACCAAAAATAGGATCGTAAAATTTGAAATTGACCACCATTTATGTCCAATGTTTCCTAAAAAAAAAAAATTGTGCATGCGTTATTTGGCAATGGTGCGAGTGAGGCAACGAAATTAATTGAATTATATCCGATAGAAAATTATCAATTTGCAGCTTCCAATTATCTTGGGCTTAGTGGCCAATCAGAGAGCATATTTAGTAGAACTGTCACTCAGAGAGCATATTTAGCTGCACTGTCACTCAGATAGAGCATATTTTACCCTTTTATTTCACTCTCCTTCCTTCCTCACGATTTATTCTCTACCATGCCTTCCCCTACCATCTCCAAATCGCGCCCTCTGTCGTTCATTGACCTCTCAATTGCCAGGTCAATGTGACCTTGATCACCAGTATACGATTCTCTCCTTATCTGGTCAAGGTCCAAGGCAGCAGCCGAACAAACAGTTCCTTTTTGTGTGGCAGAAAACGGCGTAATATTTGCCTACATATCTTTGTATAAGCTTATTGCGTAAGTCTCACTCAGAGCTTCAAGATATGTTGAAATCTTTGTTACTCCCTAGGCTCACATTCTTAGTTGTATAGTTAGTGGTGATCAGCTCCAAAGAAATTGAATAAACTGATCACCGTAGATCAGTTAACTTTCTACCCATAGTTGAATGTGTGTCAGTCGTTAAATTTTATTAATAATCCTGTTATTTAGGTGATCAATAAAGTTTCCTGTAGAAACAAACATATAGTTGCATGAAATTTGAATTATTTTAAAGAAAGAAAATAATGATTAAATTTACAAGAGCAAAATAATTAATTAGTTCAATAACGTAAACAAGTATCAGAGCAGAAAACCTATTTAAACATTTATGGACATCTCATAAGCATGAAGAATTATTATTCATCAAATTGAAGGAAGAATGCAAAATCATGAAATATCCGTAACAAAAGTTAAAAACGAGTGTGAATAATAATATGTATGTGTCTCCTACATCACATATCAATATATTTTCATCGTACAGTAAATTGAAATAATTGATAAACAAAACCACTCGATAGAAATTTAATGTCTAATTCAGCATTGGATATTTCACAGCACAAAACGATTACTAATAACCAGTATTATTAATAGAATGTACATGATGATCCTCACACTTGATGGCGTTATTGGGAATTCTAAGTTACTCTGTACTCTATATTGCAGCTTACAAGATGTCAGGGGAACCAAATTAGTTTGCTATTATGTAGTCTATGACAATCAAATTAGAAAATCCAAGAAATGGCGACTCTCGTGACTCCCTATTGCTTCACTGACGGTCATCCGTCTTCAGAATGGACAGCAAATGGCGTTTTCACTCCACACAAGTGATGACATTAGGTAACGAAATATATTTCATCAATATTCATATTACACCTTCACAAGTCAGTGTTATTAGCATCATTTTAGGACGCAATACAACTTTTAAACAACTTTTGCACTTTTTATACCATGGTAAAAGGTAAATTACCTATCAATACTGAGCGAGTATTTGGACTGTCCACGGCGGAACTCCTTCTCACAGAAGAGCACTAAATTAGTATTGCGGCTTTACTGTATACAGTGAATATCTTATGGGAAATATGAACATCTAAAGTTCACTGGTTTAATACCGCATTATTTGATCATACCAAGAATTTATAACTGTGAGCAGACTCCACATAAGCTGCTCTTGATTTGGCTCTTGCACTTCCAACACTGTCTTAACAATATATTCATCATCATATCACAGTGGTATATATCGAGCAGATTGCATTCACTGTTGCAGTTCAGCTGTCTTAGGTATATGAGTATAAGGACTCATATCTGAGACCAGCTCAAGACCTACACTTAACTGGTTCTGTTCATAACGTTAACATATATGAAGATATATAACGTGTCTACAGAATATTCGACTCACCATAAACCTTAATAAATTCCTAATTATTAAAAGCTACTTCAAAACTGTTTGTGGCACTTATTAACACATCTCAAGAAATTTCAGTTTTAATTACCACTACCAGAGTTCAGCCAATACATCAGAAACCCAAATTTTCGTAAAAGTTCACGTGAGCTCCGTTAGTATAATTAGTTCTAAACAATAATAAACATGCCTTGCATGAAGTTTCAACCTCTCGTAAGCCACTTTATGCAGTGTTGAACTAGAATTTCACCGTTCCCGGCTTGCTAGACGGATGAATTTGGTTTTAACTTCGAACAAACGCACTCTGAATGTCTGCCAACCTATTGTTAGATTCAATAGGCCTATACCAAGTCTTTTCTGATATTGGAGAATGTCATTCCCTTCAGGTTGATGCAGCCGTCACCTAAGTGATTGCTCTGCGGGTGGAGTTTTCTAATATTTTCCCCCCCTAAACTGTCCCTTTATAGTAACTGGAGATTTCAATTTCCATGACTATTGTCATGTGTCCGAAGTGGAAGGTTATCTTGAGATGATTTCGGGGCGTTTTAGTGTCCCCGCGGCCCGGTCCTCAACCAGGCCTACACCCCCAGGAAGCAGCCCGTGACAGCTGACTAACTCCCAGGTACCTATTTACTGCTAGGTAACAGGGGCATCAGGGTGAAAGAAACTCTGCCCATCGTTTCTCGCCGGCGCCCAGGATCGAACCCGGGACCACAGGATCACGCGTCCTGTGTTCGACCCGCTCAGCCACCGGCGCCCCTTTAATTCGCACGGTGTGCAAATTAGTAAAACAATATCTTGAGTTGTGTTGCTAATTACAGCAAAGAGTTTTAAGATAACTCGTATGATAGTGCATATCTTAAGGCTTATAATGGGGTGAATAATTCGTGGCCAGCCTGAATCTAACAATGTATACAATGCTAACTGTAGGGTGAAGGAAATTTTGGCGACTCTCTTTATAATGCCTGTCATGATGTGCTCTGATGCGAGGCACAAGACGCGGAAGAAAAAGAAGAGAGTAAGATGTAGAAGAGAGATAGAGAATAAAAGACGGAACTCCAGTATCTCCCTAATGAGGTCAAATCCTGGTTGAGCCGTCGTTCTCCAGGTGATGCTCCACAGTCTTCCTTGAAGGGAAGACCTTGCTGGGTAAATACGTTGACCATGTTTGACTTTCCTAATGGTAAGTTTACATTTAATTTAGTTTTATTGTGAATTACTTATAACTAAATTCAAGGAAAGAATTTATTATTTTTATTCAAATACGAGCATTAGTAATGTTATTCCAATTATTTTGACGATACAGGTACACACACATACCAAGACTCTGTGATTTAAGATGTCGTTTCGGCTGTAAGAACGTTATCCAATCTAATAATGATGAACGGAGCTGGCTGCTTATAGACGAAAAGAAAAATATGAGGGGAAGATGGGGTGTCGTTACACATTTTAGAGGGGTAGGTGAAGTGAAGTCAGACTTGAGAGGGGAAGGGGTCGAGTGAGCTAGTCATTTCAAATGTAGCAGCAGAAGAAACAGATCAGTTTTGTCTGGCCGAATACGGCGAAATTTTTACCTAAATATGTTTTCATAGACTTGTTGCAAAGGTTATACTAGCCAGGTCAAGGTAGGGGTTAGACCAGATAGATCATGGATTAAGCATTTCATAGGATAAATGCTCTAAGCAGCAGTCCAGCAGGTGGTGATGTTGTACGGAAAATACCATGATTGTGCTCAGTTTCCATTTGCAGTTGTTGTTGATACTGTGTGCACGTGTTCTATTTTGGATTTTATAATTAGCGATGATATTATCAGCCTGACCTGTTGGGAAAACGAACCTTCGCTCTAGTTCTTTTCAGCTAGTGAGGTTGTTAATGATCACTCTTTTGCAAACGCTATGATTTTTTTATAATGCAATAAGCTGCGTATTGAAAGGTCAGAAAGGAGTCTGTGACCTTTTTGCCACGCCTCTATCCTCATTTTTCCCCTCTTTTTGCATGAATTTAATGCTCTTCCGTTTTTTGTAATTAGCAAATTTACTAAAGTTGATGTTCACACCTGTATCAAAAACACTGTTTATATGATGAATTGCAGAGGTCCCAGAACAGAGCCGTGAGGCACTCTACTATTTTTATACAAATACGAGCACTACTAATGTTATTCCAATTATTTTGACGATACAAAACTGTTGACTGTTCTTCGCTTTGAGCTTCTTCCATCAATGCTAAACCTGTTTCCTGTGCGATACTTATGCCCCTAAACCCTTAAGAGTTTCATAGATATTATTGCCCCTAGGAAACGTAGAAATATATGCCCTGATTGGCATATATATATATATATATATATATATATATATATATATATATATATATATATATATATATATATATATATATATATATATTTATAAGTCCAATTGTTTAGTTATCATAAACTGCAATTTAAATTGTTTCAGTATTTACCACATGATTCCCTATTTAACACTTAATTAATTTTTTTATCTGACAAAGAATGCTACGTCACTTCGTTATTTAATTGTAATACGAGTGTAAAAAAAATGTATGCTCCATAAGTTTTTATTTCAATAATAGTTCTCTGGACTCTACATTCATTATGGTTGCTGTAACATAAATTGTTTGGTACTGAAGTGTTTTTAAATTGTCATTTTGATATATAACGCAAGTCATATCTTTAGGGCACTTTTGGTGGTAACATTAATTACATATTTTCTACTAGAGACGTGGCCATTCACTTACAATAGGAACCAGCAGACAAACATGTTATTATTCCTTTATGGGAAGGGTTAGAGGTTTGCTTGACCACATATAATGAAGTGAGTTATCAGGTACTTAACCACAAACGGTAGTTGAATTGCCTTTTGTGTTTCCTCTTTCCACCACCACCATAATTAGAACACCCTCCAACAATGCTGTTGCTATATGAGCAGTATTATACTATATAAAATACTGCTATATCAGTAGTATTTCTGCTGATACTGTCTTTTAAGCTGCTTCTACCACCGTAGCTTATGTTGTTAACGGTATTCTTACTACCAATACGACCGAAACTGTAGCTACTTCTGTAACTCATACTTGTAATACTATTCTCTCTATTACAGTTACTACTTTTGCTACAGCTTATATTACTAAAAACATAATAAATTCATTACAAATACTATCACAACCTTTACTTGTAACAGTTGTTGAAGTGAACTGAACTGAACCACGTAGGGTGACCGCCCCACACTTTCATTCAGGGAGGTGAGACAGTCAAACACGTAACCTTCCCCCCTTAACTCTGATAGTTCCCAATGGTAGTGAGGTAATCTCTTTCCCGAAAAGTTAACCAGCTTCAGGTCTGATACCGCAACGGTAACAAGAGGATTCGTTAGCATCACAGGGAGGAAGGGGAAACAGACGATCTGGTGTCTTCCACGAATTTCATCACATTTAGATGTGATGAAAATTCTCAGCATTAATTAAATGGTTTAATTAATTCTGAGATTATTAAGTAAAGGAGCAATCTAAATGTTTAACCTTGATCTGACAGGTCAGAAAACTAAGTATAAGTAAATGTTAATATCTAAATTGTGAATTATTGCCTTTGGACCTAATACCTTAAGATCTTGGATATATTATATTTTGATGTTTATGTTTAAAGTTATTTCATGTTATCATCAATTAGGGATAACTGTTGACAAGAGACGAGTTTCTTTTCTCGTCTTGAAAATGTATTTAAATGGATTGTTGCAGCTCAACTGCCCTCTCTTTCTCTCTTAATGGTCCTTTCTTTTCATCCCTAATTCTATCTTCACTTTCCACACACACACACACACACAATGGGGTCTGGTAGCTGAGCGGACAGCGCACAGAACTCGTAATTCTGTGGCCCGGGTTCAATTCCCGGACTAGGCAGAAAGAAATAGTCAAAGTTTCTTGCACCCTGATGCCCCTGTTACCTAGCAGTAAAAAGGTACCTGGGAGTTAGACAGCTGTTACGGAGATGCTGCCTGGGAGGGGTGGGGGGTGTTTGTGGAAAAAAATATAAAATTAGTTAGTAGTTATTTACAGTTGATTGATTAACAGTTGAGAGGCACCTCAGCTCAAGTACAAGCGGGTGCGTACACTTAGGTGAGTACCAGGGGCTTCGCAGCTGAGTGGACAGCGCCTGGGAATCGTAGTTTCGCCTAGTCGTTCGGGTTCGATTTTCAGCGGAAACAAATGGGTAGAGTTTCTTTTACCCTGATGAGCCTGCTCACCTAGCAGTAAATAGGTACCTGGGAGTTAGACAGCTGTTACGGGCTGCTTCCTGGGATATGTGTGTGTATGTGTGCTAAAGAGATAATATATGTAGTAGATATAATAGAGGAAAAACAGATTAGTTAAAAAGACAGGGTTTAAAACGCTAATTGATCGACTGTGTAGACACAAAGAGTAAATACAAATAATAAATACATACACGCATTCACTACACACGAACGTCATCACTCTAATCCACGACTTTCAGTGCTGCGACTATATTCACTAAAAAAAACAACCTCCATAACTGCATCTTCACTAGCAACTGTCTTCACCACTGTAACCATCTTCACTACGCACGACCCCTCGTCGCTGAATCCATCTTCACTACACAGTGACCCCCCTACCACCACCGTTCCTGGTCAGCCCGCCTGCAGCTGGAGAGTAAGAGAGCTCAGTGGACAAAGGCATTCACATAATTTTAGCTTATGTGTTGGATGAATTTGAGGGAGTCTGGAGTCTGGTGGTCGACACGGACTCCCATCACCCTACAATCACCCCGAAGAGTTTGGAGAGGACTAGCCTTATGAGTTTGGAGAGGACTAGCCTTATGAGTTTGGAGAGGACTAGCCTTATGAGTTTAGAGAGGACTAGCCTTATGAGTTTGGAGAGGACTAGCCTTATGAGTTTGGAGAGGACTAGCCTTATGAGTTTGGAGAGGACTAGCCTTATGAGTTTGGAGAGGACTAGCCTTATGAGTTTGGAGAGGACTAGCCTTATGAGTTTGGAGAGGACTAGCCTTATGAGTTTGGAGAGGACTAGCCTTCAGACTTTCGCCTCCAACGTTGCACAGACAAACATTCTACATGACAGATATATGACGCTTGAATTTATATGTGCTTGTATGTACGAATGTAAATATATTTGAATGTGACTTTCTGCAATACACAAAACACTTCTTAAGTCATGCATAATTTACACATTTGAACTCGCAAGCAGAAACACTTAAATCTAAAAGGCAGAATTTCTCATGAATAATAGAGTCCCAGCGACTCTCAGGGCAGCACGCTAGATGGTGGGGTTAGGTGGTCGGGAGCTGGGGCCTGAGCAGAAAGAGGATAACTGCATCGTTGTTGGGAGTCGTGTCCTGAGCAACAAGAGGATAACTACTGTGGTCGGGGGTTTGGTCCTGAGCAGCAAGAGGATAGCAGTGATGGTCGGGTACTGTGCACATATACTCACTAAAATAGGATAGCAAATATAAATACTCGTCGTATGCAAGAAGACGCGGTTTTAATCCAAAGTAAAAACCCTATTGAGAAGACCAAGAAACATCGGCGCAGAAAGGATATCCGAAACGTTTTCTTGAGTGACAGAGTAATCGGGGAATTGGAAATCGTTTAGGAAACTTTTTATGTACCAAAGACACTGCTAATTATATGATTGTGTTTGAAAACATTTCTAATGAAAATGATGCACCACGATCATAGTTCTCTCTTCATGTAATTGCAGTTAAACAATTATAAAAGCGTTAACCAGAGTCTTTATCTCAGTAAATATTCTGGTTAACGTAGCGAGGAAAAGGTTTATCTCATTAGTTAAGCCGTTGTGTGTTTGTGTGTTAGTGCATTCAAGTTATCACACGATTAAAATTGTTAACAAATTCGGAACTCGAATAGCCATAATTTACGACAAACTGCCTAATTCTATTTAGCCCTGGGAGTACCTTAGATCAGTTCCTAAGGGCACGTCCAAAACAAAATCCTATATGCCCCTTGCGTGCTTAACCAGCGCCCAGCTATCCAATCAATCTTAGGTATGTATGAATCCCACACACGCTAGTTTCACCCACCGTAGATTTGGCACTTTATCTAGTCTAACAACCCAAACACCCCCACACACCTCCACTACCCACGTCAACCTGTTTCACGACAACATCAATAGCCTCACATCCGGGTCCAGTAGGACAAGATTTTCAACGGGATTCATGTTGGCCTGATTGAGCAATATCTGTTGGAAAAGCTTCCACTCTCGACAATTACCAGTTACTGACAACAGTAAACCTACGCTAATATCATTGTATTTATTCATCTGCTCGATGTTTCAATAATATAAATTCCACAATTGTTACCATATACGAGTTTCATACACAAGAGTTATACGATAATTTATGTTTGCAGTCGGGGAGTGGTCGCCCCCCCCATCTTGCCTTCATATATTACTGCAAACCTAAACAAATTCGCCTCGCTAATACTGACTTTCATTGTCAATTATTTTTAAAGTATTATATTTAAATTCGCGTGGCCTGCAAGAGCGAGAGAGAGAGAGAGAGAGAGAGAGAGAGAGAGAGAGAGAGAGAGAGAGAGAGAGAGAGAGAGAGAGAGAGAGAGAGAGGAGAGAGAGGAGAGAGAGAGAGAGAGAGAGAGAGAGAGAGAGAGAGAGAGAGAGAGAGAGAGAGAGAGAGAGAGAGAGAGAGAGAGAGAGAGAGAGAGAGAGAGAGAGAGAGAGAGAAGAGAGAGAGAGAGAAGAGAGAGAGAGAGAGAGAGAGAGAGAGAGAGAGAGAGAGAGAGAGAGAGAGAGAGAGAGAGAGAGAGAGAGAGAGAGAGAGAGAGAGAGAGAGAAAGGAAGACATCAAGAGACAGAGTAAGCAGCATCCCACCATGTCGTCTTAAATCTTCATTACGCACCCTAACAACATCACCCAACATCTCCATCAGCCACACTCACACAACCTGACTGACCCTCTCTACGTCTTCTCCTCCCCCAGGATGCCAGGGTCTGCGGGTGAAAAAGGTAGTGGTGCCTCACCACGAGATCAAGGGCAAGGGAGTGGAGCTGGAGTGCCAGTACGACCTGGAAGACGACCAGCTCTACTCCCTCAAGTGGTACAAAGGCATTAAGGAGTTCTTCAGATATGTGCCCGCAGACACTCCCCCCATACAAGTATTCGACCTTCCTGGAGTCCACGTTGATGTGAGTATTGATGAGTTTCTTCTCTATTTAACCCACTATTTTCTCTCATTGTTGTGGCTGTTCGTATTTCGTGTTCGTGGGTCCCAGGTCGATTATTTCTGTTTGATACGTGTCCAACATGGGTGGGTTGAGGTTGGCAATAATGAACCGAGTGCCACAGGCTACAGTGCCAATGGGTTCCTCTCCCCCCAACGAATCTTGCAATTAGTAATGACAATGCATTCTCACACACATAATAACATTGGATACAAGACCATACTTGTATATTTGTGAAATTTGTGTAAGGAATTTACGCCAAGTCTTTCGCACTCTCCTGAGTGCTTTGGCAAAGTCACAGTGTGTGATAAGGACGAGACACGTCTCAACGTCTAATTAATTTAGACGTTGAGATGTAAGTCTCGTCTTAATCTCATACTCAGACCTAGACAAAGCACTCAGAAGAGTGGGAAACACTTGGTGTAAATTATTTACATAAAAATCACAAATACACAAGTACGGGATTTTAGCCAAATCTTGCAATATCATACAATCTGACTCAGAATTATTTTAGAATCATTATGTACTAATGTCCGTAAAAATTGTCAACAACTTCTAACTATGCTACTTTGCATGTAAAAAGCCTGTAATGTGTGTTCACATGTTCTATTTACTGGTAGCGAGAGAGAGAGAGATAGAGGGAGAAACAGACATACAGACAGTGACAGACAGACAGAGACAGACAGACATATATATACTGATAGACAGCGAGACAGAGACAAACACAAAGACCAACGGAGAAAGATTGAGAGACAAAGAGACAGATAAAGACAGATAAAAATAACAAGAACAGAAAACCGAGACTGACAAGATAGACAGAGAGACGATCTGACAGAGATACAAAGAGATATAGAGATACAACGACAGAAACAAAGATACGGAGATAGATAAAGGAAGAGACAGAGTCCGGGTGGACTGAGTCCCCGCTGGGTACTCCATCTATTATTTACATATTTTATCAGAACAAAGAAGACACGGCATTTAAGCACATGACGTTTCTTTAACATATATTTAAATAATAAAATCCATACCCAAGCGTCAGCCAGACCAACCGTGCTTGAGAGGGACCTGTTGGAATGCTAATACGCGACTCTCAAGTATTTATTGACCACTTTACGGCTCTCAGAGACATAAACACATGCTTTAAAACTCCTGTCCAGTGAGGGTCCTCTTAAACTCTGATATCAGGGGAATATATTTGCGTTTCAGTTATTGTGTAGAAACAAAATTATATTATATATATATATATATATATATATATATATATATATATATATATATATATATATATTTATATATAATATATATATATAGTGTGTGTGTGTGTGTGTGTGTGTGTGTGTGTGTGTGTGTGTGTGTGTGTGTGTGTGTGTGTGTGTGTGTGTGTGTGTGTGTGTGTATGTGTGTGTGTGTAAATCACGAAAAATAAACACGTGATTAAAAATGTGACAGTGTCAGACCACGGAGGAAAATTGAAACAGGAATTTCCTTAAGTACTTTCGTATATTAATACATCTTCAGAAGGAGTTTTAAAGGTCAAGTATTGGACATATATAGGCAGGAGAGAATGATGGAGTGAGGTGAGGTACAATAACAGGTGAGGTACAGGTTGTTATTGTACCTCACCTCACTCCACCATTCTCTCCTGCCTATATATGTCCAGTACTTGACCTGTAAAACTCCTTCTGAAGATGTATTAATATACGAAAGTACTTAAGAAAATTCCTGTTTCAATTTTCCTCCGTGGTCTGACACTGTCATATATATGTATATATATAATGTTGATTAAGTGACAATTATCATTAATTAAAAATTACAATTAAATAATTAAAAATAATTATAATTTTTAATTATAATAATTAAAAACCTGAAACACTAAATGAGAGATCTCGTGTATTTTAGCACATTACGTCAGAGTTACAGAGAATATATACTTGATAAAAATTAGAGACGACTAATACAAAGAAGAAGACTATTTTGAAGTTCAATGGAATTTGAGCCGACATGGATTACAAACCAATTATCGGATTAGGATAATTAATGGATTGAGGGAACAGAAAGTCACATCTCAACAGGTGGTGTTACACATGATTAACGCAATTAGTCATAATATACCGTTCAATCTATTGCTTCATTTGAAACATTTTGGTCTTTGCTTCCACTGTGTATATGATAGAGTGATTTGACAGTTAAGTTGCATTGACTGTTTAGTAATGTGTTCTTATTATTGCCATCACTATGCGGTTTGCGTAAATCTAGTGTCAGGTCAACTGCCGTGACCTCAATTGTTGGAACTGTAAAGTTGTAGTTGTAATCCAGTAACTGGTGTGCGTGGTCCATGTGGACCCATAATGACCTGACCGTCGCCTCATTATTTGTTCAATATCTTCTAAGATTATATACAATGCAGTCTACGATGATGTGTTTAACATCATGGAAGACCCCACACGAAATCACACACACACACACGCGTGCATACTAACAAACATTCACACACACACAGACACGTAGACACACACACACACACACACACACACACACACACACACACACACACACACACACACACACGCACACACACACACACACACACACACACACACACACACACACACACACACACACACACGCACACACACACACACACACGCACACACACACACACACACACACACACACACACACACACACACACACACACGCACACACACACACACACACACACACACACACACACACACACGCACACACACACACACACACGCACACACACACACACACACACACACACGCACACACACACACACACACACACACACACACACACACACACACACACACACACACACACACACACACACGCACACACGCACACACACACACACACACACACACACACACACACACACACACACACACACGCACACACACACACACACACACACACACACACACACACACACACACACACACACACACACACACACACACACACACACACACACGCACACACACACACACACACACACACACACACACACACACACACACACACACACACACGCACACACGCACACACACACACACACACACACACACACACACACACACACACACACACCACTCTGCTGAAGAACTAAAGCACAATGAGCTGAAGCGCGTATCCTTGATGTTCAGCTTGATAAATCCAAGGAGAATAATAGCGTATTCAGGGGAGCAAGGCGAGCGCTTCCACAAGGATATAATGAACTTTGAGAGCTGCTACTATGGACAGTATAACCGGAATATGATGAAAACTTGCTTTTGGAGTCTGGTTCGTAACATTGATTTACAGTGTAATTGTATCTTATTAAAAACTAATTTCTAGAGCCCTTATCATCATTTTTGTTTTTAAGTTTAGTATAAATATCTGTCGGTTTTGACAGGTATTTATACCTGTCAAAATTTATACATTTCTCACGGCAATTTATACATTTCTCACGGCAATTTATACATTTCTCACGGCAATTTATACATTTCTCACGGCAATTTAGTTTTCCTCTTTGTGAACAATGGAAAATATATTAACAAAAACTGCAATTTATTATTTTTATAAATAATGGTTTAAGTACTGCATCACAATGTATCAATTATATATTTTCGTAACATTCTAATCAAACTAGAATGATAATGAGTACGTCGACGGCCTTTTATTACCATTCATTTCCATGTTATTTTAGCTGTCATAGGTCAAATGTCTTTCCGTGTCACCATTATCATGAGCAGGTGGTGTTTTTGTATAATAAATTCCTCATTAGAGAAACAAAAAAAGAGTGGCATTAATTTTTATTCGTCACTGTGACTATTTAGAAGCAATTCGACCATGGTCAGTTTTAATAGTTATGTTATGTTAAACTTTTTTCAGTTAAATAATTGCACAAAATATGCAAAGGGCTTACGCATTTAGCTCAAATTATTCGTTGCTAAAACTTTCAGGCCCAAATGGTCAGAGCCTAAACTTTCCAGCCAAAACTCTCAGAAATATGTTTCAGGTTAAACCGCTATGACCCAAATGTTTGAGGGTCATATCTTTATACGGAACTTTCACAAGCAAACGCTTAACTAAAAATGTGTATATTTTGAAACACTAGGATTACACATGTGCGATTGCAGACTAGTGAGGTTCCAAGTGTGTCAGCTTGTGCCAAGGTAGTCAGCTTCCTGACGTTCCATGTGTGTTGCTTGGGTGCAATATCGGGGTTCCAAGGGTGCAGCCTTGTCAGAAACGTTGCAAGCCACAGCTCCGGGTCTGAAATTTCACTCTCCGTTCGCTCCCTTCAAGATTGTATGCGTACTCATCTGGTTATATTCAGCTAGTTGTGCTTGCTTGGGGTGCAATTGAGCTCTCTGGTACCGATAATTTACTTTTCAAGTGACTTGAGCATAATGACTCTAGTCTCTTGGGCTCACTCATATTTTCGCTTAAATGTGTGTATCGATCTTGGCAACAATTTATTTCTCAATGAATTTAATTACTTCAATATTCTGAAACAATTCTTTTTTAATACCTGTTTACCCGATTGTTTATCACACATTTTCAAATAATTTGTCCTTGTCCACCATGTCTGTTCCTCTAAGAATTTTGCATGTGATTTTGCATCATGTCTCCTACTTTACTCTTTCCACGTAACTCATACCTGGCAGCTCTAGTGCAGGTCTGATGGCATACATCTGGAGGTTTTAAAGCTTCATTTTGTGTATAATGATAAAGCTCTCCACCAGAGCGTAGCATGTTCGGAAACTAGTGTATGGTACATTTAACCTACAGAACCCCAAAAGACTCCTTATTCAGATTTCTAAAATCACTTTTATACGATAAAAAAAACTTATGTATTTGTGGATTTTATGTCAAGATTTGTATTACATCAATTCTTATCGCACTTCTCTGAGTGCATTATCAAAGTCTAATTATATGGTTAAGACGAGACTTACATCTCAACGACTATTATGGTTGGTACCTAGGATCCAGTCCTCCTATCCTTCTTCATCCCCTGACCAGGTCTATCCCCGCCTGCCCATGTTCCCGAGGGGATATCTTAGGGAATGATGATCACTTGTCCTTTCAGTCATCCTGGGATTCTGAGAACTGGAATTGGTATTAATAAAGGCATTCGTCTGGACGTTATAGTTACAACCCTGTGCCAGGTAAGTCCGCTACGGGCTCATCATAGCCCGTGCTACTTGGAAAGTTTTGTTTCGAGGTTCCGAGTAGCTGAATTTAAAACAACAACAACGTTTGGACGGTAGCCTTTGTAATTTCCTCCATACCCGGCTGTGGGAACTACATGCATTGATCCATTTATTCAAAAATAATTTTAATTCCACCACAATCCTTTTTTTATATAAAACTATCCTCGGATGCAAAGACATTACATTACTTTTCAATTTTAATGTTAGCCATCCTTATATATGCATTTGATGAGGTTAATTATAAATGGGTTTCGGGAGACTCGTTTGGCGTGATGATAACCTTCAGGTATTTTTCTGTGATTCTACTAAGGGGGTTTCCACTACGATTTAGTACCTTTTGTCTCGCCTTTTCTTCCTAACACTAATCTAGTTTCACCACTTTGTACTTCATTGAATTAACCTCTAGTGGCCATTTTTTGACCAATTCTTTCAATCTGGGAGGTCTTTTACATAGATTAGTAGCAATGAAGGTTCTATTGCTGTTTGCTATTGCGTAGTTATTTACTGGAGCACCTTACCTGTCACCATGCCTGTCTCCTTACCTGTCACCTTGCCTGTCTCCTAACCTGTCACCTTGCCTGTCTCCTAACCTGTCACCTTGCCTGTCACTTGTGTTGGGGTTTACTAAGCCTGAGCATGTCTCATGTAGAAAACCCTGCCAAAGGCTTTGTGATAGTACAAAATCCATGCACTAATCCTATTCCTTTTATTGCTGTCTCCTGGTCATAGAAGTCAATTAAGTAGCACCCCCCAGTCTGTCTCTTGCACCCTCCGCAAGGTGCATATGTGTGTGTGTGTGTGTGTGTGTGTGTGTGTGTGTGTGTGTGTGTGTGTGTGTGTGTGTGTGTGTGTCGTATACCAGCTGCTACATTGTTAGGAGCACACAGTATTTACCTTTGCTCGCCTCGGCTTCCACCATCGGGGACGTCGTATTCCCTCACAGGCTGTGTCAACTCTGTGTCCTTGGTATGTGGTGTGTGTGTGTGTGTGTGTGTGTGTGTGTGTGTGTGTGTGTGTGTGTGTGTGTGTGTGTGTGTGTGTGTGTGTGTGTGTGTGTGTGTGTGCGCGCGTGCCTGTGTGTTTGCTCACCTAGATGTGCTTGCAGGGTTGTACGTCTGCTCTTAAGCCCGCATTTCGACCAATAGTAGTTCAATACAATTACTGTTTTCACTCGTCTCACGTGAATAAGTTGATTACACAACTGGGGACCTGCTTCTCCATGTTGGAGAAAATTGATGAATCTCGTTGGTCAGGTTGTATATAGGTAGAGCTCAACAGACGTACATGTGCTTGTTCTGAGCGAGTTCTCAATTGTCACTGCAAAGGATGGGTGAATAATTCAAGTGTTTGCTATTGGTGAGGGACCACGGGTCGTCAAAGCACGTTCGCTCTGATTAATGGTGCCACAGCGCACCTTCAGATGTACGATACGATTAGCTCCCTTAGACGCCCCAGGAGGGAAGGGGGGGATCAAGGGGACAGCGCCAATCCATTACGACTTTATAGCATTTAAAGGGGGCCAGGAAAGGGATTTGGGATGGGACGGGGGACAAGGAATGGTGCCCAACCACTTGGACGGTCGGGGATTGAATGCCGACCTGCATGAAGCGTGACTGTCGCTCTACCGTCCTGTCCAAGTGGTTGGACGGTACAGCCGTATCTTCATTCCTTGACAGAAATGAAGATAAAAATTAACTGTCGACATCATTATTTTTTCACGAACATTATTATGCACAGAGAGACGCGTCCTTCATTCTTTATGAGTGAATTATTGTTAATTATTATAAGCAAATTATTGCTAATACAGAGTTGGCTGGATTGGTTTTGTATAGTTCTAGGCACTCACGAATTAATTCCAAAGCTGCTTGTTGATCCTAGGAGCTGATCATTTGAGAAATACAACTTGCAGAAACCTAAGTCAATACGAATTATTTATGGATAGTAACTCATCCACGTAAAATGCTAACCTCAGAACTTAAATCGTCGATTTTGCTAGCCTTTTCGACAATAATCCACCTTTCGATTCGGGGCTGCAGTTGCCTCGTAGATATCATCTGACGGCTGTTATGACCAATGGTCACAGTCTAGGCTCCAGCAGCTATACTTTGGTTTAAATGTTGCAGGGCATTTATGCCAGGTGCACTTGTGATGGGGTCATGAGTCGGCATTACACATGTGTTGGGGTCATGAGTTGTCATGGCACTTGTGTTGGGGTCATGAGTTGTCATGGCCCTTGTGTTGGGGTCATGAGTTGTCATGGCCCTTGTGTTGGGGTCATGAGTTGTCATGGCACTTGTGTTGGGGTCATGAGTTGTCATGGCACTCGTGTTGGGGTCATGAGTTGTCATGGCACTTGTGTTGGAGTCACGAGTTGTCATGGCACTTGTGTTGGGGTCATGAGTTGTCATGGCACTTGTGTTGGGGTCATGAGTTGTCATGGCACTTGTGTTGGGGTCATGAGTTGCCATGGCACTTGTGTTGGAGTCACGAGTTTTCATGGCACTTGTGTTGGGGTCATGAGTTGTCATGGCCCTTGTGTTGGGGTCATGAGTTGTCATGGCCCTTGTATTGGGGTCATGAGATGTCATGTCACTTGTGTTGGGGTCATGAGTTGTCATGACACTTGTGTTGGAGTCACGAGTTGTCATGGCACTTGTGTTGGGGTCACGAGGTGTCATATCACTTGTGTTGGAGTGACAAGTTGTCATGGCACTTTTTATTACACAAAAACGAAGATATTATCACGAATCTTCCGCTGGGGGAAATTAGTATACTGTCTAATGTAGTTTATAATAACCATGATATATATGTCCTTCAGCCTACAGTCTAGACCTATTGTCTTGTGTAGGATCCTCTGTCGTGTGTGACAGTGAATACCTCACTCTTATAAGACCTAATTCATTTACTCTGATCAGGCAAAATTGTAATTAACTCTGTCAATAAAGATGTTAATAAAATAATAATGGTCGTTTAAAGAAGCTGATTTGGAAAGCCGGAGTGGTTAGTGAGATGAAGATATCACCTGAGACCCATTTCAGGTTTCGAAGACTTGGTAAGTGGTTGTTTGGGGATGTCGTTGGCAAATATTGTTTTTTTGTTTTTGTTTTTGTTTTAGAAACACCCATGCATTCAACTTTTATGCTACCAAAGAGCTAACAATCCTACGGTACTGCTGTATACATAAATGGAAGCAGAGCCCGGCTCTCGCGTGTGGCCACGACATTGGTAATACGAAGTATCTGAGATCATATTTTCTCTCAATCTGTACGAACAAACTAAATATAACCTCAAATTAAATTCGAATTGTTGAATGTATAACTTCATCAGTCACAGTTTTTTTTCTTAGCCATCCAAAGTCAATAATAAGATTAAACTGGAACGAAAATAAAAAAAGGAAAATATACCAAACTTTTTGTAAAAAAGAATAACACCAATCTTCTCCCCTTCCAGCAAATTCCTCGTGTGGTCCCTTGTTGGCTTGGTGGGCGGGTGTGTAGAGACCTGGGGAGGGGAACGGTGTCCATTGGTTGGAAGATGGGCGGTGGAGAGAGAGAGAGAGAGAGAGAGAGAGAGAGAGAGAGAGAGAGAGAGAGAGAGAGAGAGAGAGAGAGAGAGAGAGAGAGAGAGAGAGAGAGAGAGAGAGGGAGGGAGACGCAGGCGGCGTAGGCTAGTGGGTGGGTGTGAGAGGGGTCGCGCTGGCCAGGGGGCAAGAAAAGAGAGGAGGGGACCGGAAGACGTGATTTAAACCCGAGTCAAAACTATGGTTCTTTTGTGCAATTTCCACTTTTAAGGTTACTAACAAAAGTATTTACAAAAAAAGGGTGAGGGGTTGGTTGAGTTGCCTGCCGGGAGAGGTGTTGCCACTCCGAAAGTTTTAACGCTCAGTTGGCGGAAAGTTAATCCCCATTAGTGAGAGTTAAAGACGTCTCTTCTCGCGGCTCAATTCTGTGTCGACACATGATGGTGTGACGGTAACTCCTAGGGCGGCTGGGACACCTTCTGCCTGCCCTGGGGGCCACCCCATGCTGCCTATAACCCCTCCCATAACATCTTGTCCTCGTCCTTCTAGTTCTCACTATTCTATTTTTTTATTATTTTTTTATTTCGTTCCTTTTTTCATCTCTTCCCTTTCTTTCTAATTTTCTCCATCCCCCTTATCCTATCGCTGTAATGTTATTGCTGCGATCATCGTGAAATTTATCTGACATGTATTTTATAAGCAGTTTTTAGGTTAAACTCCTTCAACAAACTATTTACAATTTGAGTCCAACTTCCTGGCGTCCGAGTCAGGAGTATGTGCACCGTGATATGTGATTTGTATATGCATACAGGGGGGAAGGTTTAATACTTAACTCCGTTAAGGATTAAAATATACTTAAGGGTTACACCCCCCTTTAACCAAAGTCTAGTTTGTTTTCCCGGGCGTGATGATTTTAACGTGTGTGGGTTAACTTAGTCCTAATTCCATGCTTGGTCAGCTTGAACGAATAATATTCTTAACACACAACTTACTTATAATACATGTTTATGTATTATAATACACGACTATGTATTATGAATCGAGCGATATGAAATAACTGAAAATAGTACGTTACTGCTCTTTAATCAAATATCATATATATTGCTTAATTGTAATCCACACTTAAGATAACATGCTAAATTTAAAATTCTGCGTTTTTTTTAAGTATCTCTGAAGGAAGGCAAATATTTAGTAATTTGAATTGAAATATATAATAATTCAATATACACTGTGTTCCCTGTTATATGGTAAATAAATAATGTCACAATAATTAAGAATACACAGAAACAAATTCATGAATATATTCTTACCCTAATTAACCTGATCTGACCTGACTTGACCTGACCTTTACCAACCTTACTGCTGGTTGAACTGCACTCCACAGATTAATAAAACTAAATTAATAATTAGATACGCCAAGAGCACTCTGTGTTTGATACAAAGACTCTCATTTCGCATGAAAGTTTTGAATGCAGAGGCATACAATATGTTTGCCAGCGTTAATAAACTATTATCTGAAATTAATGAAGTTATCTTCTCGAACACGAGAATGGATATATTAATTGAAATGTTCCAGGTGTCTCATACCAGCAGGTTAATGCTGTGTCGGAACTTCCATATAGACTGAACACTTTATCAGCAATACATGAAGCTTTCACTACAATTGTTCCAACATAAGCAAATAATATGAAATAAAACATACAGATTCATCTAGCAACGCTACCGAGATTCAGATATTTATGACTAGAGAAAAATCAATGCAGAGCTTCACTAATTATATATATAATTTACTAAAAGAAAAATAATATCATTAAAGAAATACAGCAAATCTACAGAGAACTTTAGAACTTTAGCCTTAGTCTCACAATTTGAAGAAACATTAAACATTTCATCCCACTTCTACAGTCTGAAGTCGCTCAAAACCTCATTCCACGACGTTACGATGCAACATCTAACTTTAAAATTTTATCGGCAACTGCGTAGTTCAATGGTTTAATTCCTCCTAGAGTAGGCAACGATTCTCCTAAATAAACTCTACTTTTAGATGAGTTACAATGACCCTCAATCAATAATAAACTTTCTCGAGTAATAATGGTCCTAGAATGACACGAGAAATCTAGTAGAGTGTGTTCGTTGTTGAGCCACATATGTTAATTTCCTTGCAAGGACCAACTTCGGACAGGTGAAATCTAATACCTTCCGCGCCGACATGTTGCTTGCAGCTGACTCTGCTCTGGAGATTAAACTCTAATTACAATATATGCATTCATGATAGAAATCATAAATTCACCATCGAGTGGTTATTATTTCATGGCGCCTCTAAAGCAGTTTGTCTGTTTTTTTATATATATAATTTTATGCCTTACCAAAATTCTGGATGATTGGAAATCACTAGATTTACGATTATGATATACAAGAGAATTCTAAAACCCAACTATTAAGGATATCTATTAAATAAATAAAAAAAATTGTCTTCTTTTCCACGTTAAGTGTGCTCGTGGCGGCTTCTCTTTGCACTGAAGAAGTTTTTCTTGTATAAGTTTTTTTACACTGCTTAAATATATTTTCGTTTCAGCTTGTTTCTTCTGTGCTTCTAAACGGTGTTACTGTTTATGTTTCTAAAATATTTTCTTATAATGGAGCACTAATTACAGAGAATATTTTTGTTCTTTAATATTCGTACCAGTACTACATTTCCAATCCTCGTAAATCCTAATTGAACAAGGAAGATTTCAGGATTAAGCTCCACCAATCACCTGATTCTCGGTTCATATATTTTGTTTTTATGCATGTCATGCCTTTAAAGAGATCAAATACATTATATATCCCTGACAGTGTTCGCAGATCTTCAGTGAAGTCTGCGAATAGCTTTCGGGCTTTCCAATTACTGCGTTCTTGCTTGGAATTCCAATGCTTGGATATACAGTTTGTCTGTTGTAAGGGATTTTTGCACACAATAATTTTCTTTATCTTCACGGGACTTTGTTAGTTCATTATCACTGTTAGCCATTGACGAACACTGGTCTTTCACTAACCATAACGTGAAAGATGTTCTTATGAGAGATGCTTATTCATCTCGCATTCCTCTTACGATACCAGTTTTTTACAGTTTATTTATTTTAAGATTTCCCTCTTCTCTCAGTCATCTAATACATTCCACTTCCTTCTTTCTCTTATCTGATGCACCAGCTTTCTTCCATTTTCAAGATCTTATTTCAAACTTTCCAGATCTACCTTCACTTCCACCTCCCAGATACTCTTCTCACCCACAACCACTATTGTGACGATCTTCGGTTCCCTTCAGGCGCTAGAAAATAGTTTTTTCTCTGGCATAAATCCTTCGCTGACGGAAAGGAAACGCGGCTCAGGCAACGAGAACACGATTACCTACCTGGCTATTGACGACTTCACCGACGCTCTGAATAGAAGCGGTTATCACAGTGGCGCCTCTGTGTGTGTGTGTGTGTGTGTTCACTTAGTTCTATTTCCCTAGTCGTGATTGCGGGAGTTGAGCTCTGCTCCTTCGGGCCGCCTCTCAACTGTCAATCAATCAACTGTTACAAACTACTAACTAATTTTTTGTTTCCACACACGCACCCAAGAAGCAGCCAGTAACAGCTGTCTACTTTCCCATGGTTCAATGATTCGCGTTTCCAACTTCCACTAATAATAACATTTGGATATATACAAAAAACATTTGTTATATCCTTATTAGCAATATAGATTCTGTCCCCGTCTAACTTAATTGTTTATTCCACTCAGTATCTTATACGTTATGATCATATCCGCTCTGCGAATTCACTTCTCTAGGTTTCCCAGGAAGAATTCACCTAACAAGTTCTCCTAGATTTAATCTTTTAACATTCTGTTTTTTTTACGGGCTATTCATGCCCGTGCCACCTCTTGGGTGGCTTAATCTTCATCAATCAATCTGTTTTCTCTGCCGTGGACTATTCATACACTGGGTAGGTTGATGTACTGCTTCTCACCACTCTAATTATTCTTTACTCTGACCATTTGCCGCGCATTACGCATGTGTCATTGAACTGTTAGATCACCATTCCTGTCACCTTGGTCTGTTTCTTCCTCCTAACACCCTAACCTATTTTTTTCTCCTAACACCCTAACCTATTTCTTCCTCCTAACACCCTAACCTATTTTCCCCTCCTAACACCCTAATCTATTTCTTCCCTCCTAACACCCTAACCAATTTCCTCCTCTTAACACCCTAACCTATTTCTTTCCTCCTAACACCCTAACCTATTTCTTCCTCCTAACACCCTAACCTATTTCATATAGTTCACGGGCTGGTAATTTGGAGGGGTGACAGCATCACTAATATGAATCCGATCTTCCTTTTCTCCTGTGCGAAGGCGTGAAAAGTTACTGTGTATATAACTTTGGAATAATTATATTTAGGAAGAAGACTGAACGAAAAAATTACATAAAGTAATGATTAATTTGACATAATATATACAAAAAACATCGTCTCAGAAACGATCATTACTGATATTAGATAAACACATACAAATATATTTAAACTGATTTCTAACGAAATACATATAATTATAAAAATGGTTAAAAATGCAAGTCTTCTGCAAGACTTTGAACTCCACGTCCTGCAATATAATAACACGTTACATATAAATCTATCCTGATAGTTGTAAAGTAAACAACAAATGTTGTGCACAAATTTCAATGAAAACGAGTTATTCCTATGCATTTAAAGTAGTAAGGTTGATACAGGAGTATAAAAGACTCAGAGAGAAGAAATACTCCTTGTCAATTAACCTCTAAACATAAACAGTTGGAACTCGCCGAAAAGAAAAGTCTGTGTAAAGTCGAAAAGTCTGTGAAACATATGTAATTACAAAGGTTTTAGTCTTCCTGATGCATGTTAAAGAAGTCCAGTAGTAACTGTTAAAAGCGATTAAACAAAGCACGGAATATGGTGAGCGAGTTCGTTCTTTAATATTAAAAAAAATAAAACTCAGATACTTTGGAACATCTGCAATAATTAGCTCACCTCGACTATAGGAAACATTACACAGTTTGTGGTGAAATGCTAGGGTGTAATACTGAAATCCCCATCTAATAAAATGTTAGTCTTACGCTGTTAAATTTTGGATGCATTTTTAAGATATCTTCAAATACACAGGAGTAGATAGAACAAATTTTTCAGCTGCAAGTACCTCACACCGGCAGGTCTGAAGGGTGTAATGACTGTACATTATATACTGGAGTGAATTTTATCATCACATAGATCCATCATTTCAGTGGGAACATCATTTCCTATTCACAAAGTTTTCACATGGAACTACTTTTTGAATTTTATATTAACATACTTAGGTACATCTGCATTTATGTAGGTACCCTAGACTATGTGAAGGGGTTACATAGTTTGTGTACAGTTGTGTACTATGTAAGAACTAGAAAAAAAAACATGGTATTGGAATTTTCTTTTATTAATACATGAGGTACATCTGCATTAGTGCAGCTACCCTAGACTATATGAAGTGAAGTACAGTGTATTGGAAACCGAACTGAGTGTTGGAACTCTACGGTAAAATGGAATCAGGTTTCACTAACTCATGTGTTTAATTTGAGAGATAAATCGATATGTTAATTGATTCTTTTTACTTCTCTAATATGACTAATAGAGAATGGTGGACAAGTAAAAAACAAGAAATTCATATGAAAATTTACATTATCAGAGAGAGAGTGAGGACATTGCCACAGAATTTTAACAAGAGATGTTGAAAAATAAATGACAACCAAAAAAAACCTTGTGCATTCGTATAATTATTGTTTTGAAATTACATGCATTTTTCCTTTCATTCAAAAGATATATATTCAAAGTCTTCGCGTTGTTACAAGACCATAAATAAAATTACATTTACTGGAATCGCAAAAGTGAATCAGAACATTTGTCTCCCGATCATGGTTACACTGACAGTCTTCCAGCCAATATATATTATAAGACTCTAACCTTGACAGTAAACTTATTAATATGATGTTAAAGAAACGGTGAGAATTCATAGACACCGATGATTATTATTTCGCGTAGGGTAAAAGCTCTACGCGCAAATAAGCATATGCTTCGCGTATTGGTACGTATTATTCGCAGAAAAATGCTTATCCTTCGCAAAAACATACTTATCCTTAGCCGGAGCCTAAGGGGAGCCGGTCGGCCTAGCGGACAGCACGCTGGACTTGTGATCCTCTGGTCCTGGGTTCGATCCCAGGCGCCGGCGAGAAACAATGGGCAGAGTTTCTTTCACCCTATGCCCCTGTTACCTAGCAGTAAAATAGGTACCTGGGTGTTAGTCAGCTGTCACGGGCTGCTTCCTGGGGGTGGAGGCCTGGTCGAGGACCGGGCCGCGGGGACACTAAAAAGCCCCGAAATCTTCTCAAGATAACCTCAAGATAGCGAAAGAACATGTATCATTACCGAAAGGACACGTATCATTACCTAAAGAATACGCGTATCATTAGCAAAAATCATTCATATCCTTCGCGAAAAGAAGCACCAGGACAATTTGGAGTGCGATGATGTTACAACAGTGTGGAAATGTGTCAATATTTCGTAAAATAGCTGAACAAGCCTTTCAGGTACAAATAATTAATCATAAAACAGTTACTGAGTTTTACCACGCGAAGAGAATAACTTCCGCTGCCTGCGGCCTCCCTGACTTTATGCTCCTAAAACAAAGTTTGCCTGGATGAGTATGTAAATTAACCTGTTCCAGCTCTTGAGTGCTCTTACCGGCTCTTGCTTCTGACATAGAGTTCTTTCGCCAGGCTCCTCTTTCTGACAGAACGCTCTTACTGGGCTCCTCTTTCTGACAACGGCTCAAACTTCTCAAACTTAGGGTAATTGAACTTTTATCGGCTCTTATTGTGAGTAATAAGAGCTCTCGACAACTCTTACTTTGGATAATATCAAGTCTCATTGGCTCTAACTCTGTATATAATCAGAACTCTCATCGGCTCTTACGTTAGGGGTAATGAGAACTCTCACCGGCTCTTGCTCCACACAAGAGCGCTCTCACCAACTCTTGCTCAGGAATAAAGCAGCATTAAATACATATTTAAAATGGGCTTAAAGCGTAACGTGTTAATTAGTAGTTGAACAAGATATCAAAGGGTTTTACAAGAGGTAATTTCTTATTTTTAGTTTTCGTGTTATTTTTTGGAAGACGAACTTGTGAGCTATGTTATTATATAAACAAACAAATAGCGCACATAAATAAATTAGAATGCAAACAAGTTTGTAATGAATAATATGAATGTTCACGAATTATCAAGTAAAACAAAATATGAACTAAACTCGAAATAATAAGAAGTAAAAAAATAAATCAACAAACAATAATATAAAGAGAACAGATTTATCTCCCTCTTCTGTCTCTACTCCCTTCATCCTACTCCCTTTTTACATTTCTATCTGTCCATTTACTGCCTACTATATCAATTCTTTCTCCTACCCCCTATCCCCCACTATCTCTCTCTGATACTCTTCGTCCTATTTCTTACGTCCATCCCTACTATTCCTCTCTTCCCTCTCTCCCGCATTCTCTCTCTTATTCCTAACCCCCATCCCCCCTGTCCCTTTACTCCCATCTCACCCTCCGACTATCATGCCACCATTCCCTTTCTGTCTTATCCCTAACACCCTCTTCCTTTAATCTCTCCTAATCCATTCCCTCTTCTTTCTCTCAATCCTTCGTCTCTACGCCCTTTCAACTCCACCCTCCCGCCTACTCTTTCTCATCTCCTAGCTCTCATCCCTCCCATTTTATCCCTCCCTCCCTCTAAATCCCCCCACCCCCTCTCCAGGCGCATCTGCGTCCACCCGCTTTGACGAATTCACTAAACAATAAATTGCCAGCCACTTTTATATGCCCTGGGCGTATATTGAATTGATATTGTGCCGCTCCGTTGTCAACGCGCGTATTTTCACTTGAAGCCCAAATTCCATGCATTCACGGGTTGAAATGCGTGAGTGGTGGAAATCAGTCAGAATAATATTTTGTAAGCACTAAGCAAATATATATATATATATATATATATATATATATATATATATATATATATATATATATATATATATATATATATATATATATATATCCTTGTACCCTGCACGTAACCAATGTTGTAACCCTTTTTGTGTAATGAAATTTTAAAATAAAGTGAGATATATATACACACTCTCAAAAAGAATAGGGGTGGCCGGAGTAGAGAATATCAAAGAGTTTAGTGAGGATCCACAAGGTGTTCTCTGAATACTCTTTATATTCTTCTCTTTGATAACATTATCCTTATGTTATTAAAAAGGGCCCCAGAAAGTCCTTGCTTGGAAACTTCACTTAAATTGACTATGACAATTTCTTGTTTCACTATTTTTCCCCCAATTTATAGCCCTGTTAGCTCGTTTGTCAATATGTCTCTCTGCTTACTCTATCTCTGTCTGTCTGTCTCTCTCTCTCTCTCTCTCTGTCTCTCTCTCTCTCTCTCTCTCTCTCTCTCTCTCTCTCTCTCTCTCTCTCTCTCTCTCTCTCTCTCTCTCTCTCTTTCTCTCCTCTCTCTCTCTCGTTTTCCTCTTTTTTTAGTAGTTCTTCCCCCTAAACTAAGATAAACATATGGTCCAATTTACTTGTTGTTCTCCTCTTTTCTCTTTACATTCTTATGTTGTCTCTTCAGTATCCATGAGGAAGTTTCCGGGCGTTCTTCCACGTCTCTTCCCACATCTAACTTTCAGCTATAATTCTACCGTTTACATTTTTTTTCAATAAATTATTCTATGCTCAGGCTCTTAGGGTAGGACGAAGGGTAAGAATCTTGCGGCAGCTGACAAAAACAGTAGACGAGGGAAAGAACTGAAAGTTTAGGGAGAAAATGCAACTGATAGAACGAAATGTGTCCTCATAGAAGGGGATGGGTCCTCATAGATGCCAATTACAGCAATGATAGGCGGAGGGCGTGAAAGAAGAGAAAATGGGAATTGAAATCTAAGAAATGAAGCAAGACGGAAAAGTCATTGGAGCAATGAAGATCGGGAGGGGGAAGGGGGACACGTATTTAATTTCTTATCCCCCTCTCTGTAGTTCGTTACCTCCTTTACCTTTTATATATACGTAAATAAGGAAATTATTATTTCCTTTGCCCTTTCTCTGCCTCTTCCTTTCCCTTTACTTCTTCGTCTGTCTCCTCTGTAGATGTTCATAATTCTCTGCTTCCCTCTACTCGTTCATACCTTGAACTCTTTTCTTTTTTCTATTCCACTTTTTCCCTTTCCCTCCATACTTAATTCCAGCTTTACCATTACCTTTTATTCCTTCATTCTACAGTGTGCTCTTCCCTTCAGTTTTCCTTTCCTTGTCACACCATCCCTCTAATCTTTCATTCTCACATTTCAGTTTTCCTCCAATGTTCCATTCCAGCATCTTCCCTCTTCCTCCTCCTCATTAGATTTTATACTCTCCTTCTTATCTTTATCCATACATTCCCCTATCTTCTCTTTTACTACACCAATCCATTTTAGAAACTCCAACTTCCAATTTTATTTCTACAGTCTCTTCCATCCTTCACATCTCCAGATCCCCATCTCTCTCCTATCTGCACTCTTCCATTGAAGGATCCTCTCCTTTCCTCTACCCTGTTTCACCATAAATCTATCTATCCATCACTTCTTTCCACCAAATCCATCTGTCCCTCTCATTTAATTCTAAAAACTCCCCGTTCTCCACCCTACCATTCCATCTCTTCCACTGCCTCAAATCCTCCACTTTTCAATGTTTCGCTGCCTCCTCCCTTCAATTCAGTTCTCCCTTTCTCTTCGCTCTTCCTATTTACTCGTTCTTTCTCTCTCACTCCCCTTTTTCATTTCATCCTCATCCCTCCTTCACCCATTTTTCCAACTCCATCTTCAGTCCGTTTGTTCGATATTCGCCGCGTTCTCTCTCTGACCGTCATTTCTAATTGTCGTGATGATTTTAATAACATCCTGATTGTCTGTCTTAAAGTGGGACTGTTCCTTCCCCTTTTACCTTTGCCCTTCATTCTTTCTTCTCAAATCTTTTACTATCTCAGATTTTTATCATTCTGTTCTTTACTCTTACTTGCGTATCAGCATTCACTTCCGTCTTTCTGTTTCTCCTCCTATCCTTTATCTTATTTTTATTTTCCACTGGTTCCTTGCCCTTCTTCTTAGTTTCCAGTTAATCAACCTTTTCAATCTATTTCATTCGCCAACGCTTTCCCCAGTCCTTCCTTTCCTTTCACTACATACATTTCCTTCTTCGTTTCACATTTTATTACTTTCTACTTTCAGTTTTACTATTTTAACCCTTTTCTTTTTCCCTGTTCCATCAACCTCTTCTCCTCTCTCTTCCCTGGCCCTTCCATTTTCGCTTCTCCTCTCCCCCCCCCCTCTCTCTCTCTCTCTCTCTCTCTCTCTCTCTCTCTCTCTCTCTCTCTCTCTCTCTCTCTCTCTCTCTCTCTCTCTCTCTCTCTCTCTCTTTTCCCTTTCACTATCTTACCCTTCATATGGATTAAATATTCTTGGATAAGTTTATTTTAAAAATATAACTATATGGATATAAAAGAATTACCTTATATTTTAGACAAAGTACAAATATTACTTAGGATGAAAGAGCTGAAGAATTTTCCTTTGATGAAACAGTGTCAAAATTGTTGTGAATTACACCAATTTAAGGATAATGGGCGCCGGTGACAAGCTGTCCGATAATGATTTTTTTTTTATGTGAAGGGGGAATATTACTGAAGTTGCGGATAATAATAGGTAAAGAAATTATTATTCTGAAGACAAAATTATAGCGTGAACCTTTATGACGTTCATGGGGGAATATTTAGACGTTCATGGGGAGAGGAAATTATAGTAAGGCGAGGCACTTGAAGCGGAAGATGAAGCACTTGACAGGGGTGGTGAAGCACTTTGGTGGGGAAGGGAGGCACTTGACGGGGTGGGGAGGTACTTGTGTTGGGAAGGGATGCCCTTGAAGGGCTGGTGAGGCAGGGAAGTGATGCACTTATCGTGGCGGGGAGGGGGGAGGCGCTTGACGGGGAAGTGAGGCACTTGAATGAAAAGTGAGCTACTTGATAGTGAAGGTGAAGTCCCTCCCCTTCCTGTCAATTGACAGGAAGGTGTGGGACTTAACGTGGAGATGAGGCACTTGATGGAATACGATTTTCCTCTGGTTTCAATCAATCTTCTTCCATGCTCCTATTTCTCTTCCTCTTTCTTCCACCACTTTTTAAATACTCTCAACTCTTTTCACTGGCTTTCTCCACTCACCTTTTTCTCCCCCCTTCTTATCTCTACTTCTCTTTCCCCCACCCACCCACCTGCTTTATCAGATAACCCTTTCACTTCCTTCCTCCCTTATTCCTCTCTGTACTTCCCTCACCCTCCCTTTGCCTCTACTCATCACGCCTCTCTATCTCTCCCTCTACTTGCCTCACCCCTTTACTTCCCTCCCCCCTTACGTCCTTCACTCCCTTTCTCCCACTACCTCCCTCTAGCACCCACACCCCCTCCCTCGGTATTATGATGAAAGCAGTTTTTTGCAACTGCAAACAATAAACTCGAGTGAAAAACACGAGGAAGTTGTTACCGTTTGAAGACCGGAGGCGGATCATCTGCCAGTCGGGCGAGTTAAGTGCTTGTTGTGTCCAATCGAGAGCCTTCAGGTCCCTGGCTGAGTTCGTCAAGCACTTCAGGTCCTCGGCTGGTCTCGTGAAGCACTTCAGGTCCCAGGCTGGGCTCGTGAAGCACTTCAGGTCCCTGTCTGAGTTCGTCAAGCACTTCAGGTTCTTGGCTGGGCTAAGTGTAGCAATCGAACACTTCAGGAGACTCCCAGGCCCATGAGCCGCCATCGACTACTTCTATCTTTACGTTGGATTAAAAAAAACTCGTACATACCATACTGAACGAGTCTTACTCGCTATCCTTCTCCACGTCTCACTTCACCTATCCAGGATTCATCAAGCGTATGACTCGTACTTCGATCATGGCGACTTTTTATTTATTAAAGAGTTTACGAGGTCTAACCGAACGCTTACGAGGTCATCTTGATGCTAAGATAATTATTGATATCGACCATTATTGGGCGCTCCTCCTTGAAGGTTCAACCCAAACTGCTTAGGTGGCTTGCATCTCTCATCTCTGAAGTTTGAGACTTTATATATATATATATATATATATATATATATATATATATATATATATATATATATATATATATATATATATATATATATGTTTGTGTGTGTGTGTGTGTAAGGGGTGCTAGGAGAATTGAACACTCATACGTATTCAGAGTTAAATGGCAAGTTTTTCTCTGAATGCTCTGTGTTCCCTTATACATCAGCTATCTTTTCTTGAAGCCTGGTCTGTTTTCTTGCTACTCCTACGATGAAGAAACTTTTTCCTGATGTCACTCCAACTCATCTGTGTCTCAATGTTCCACCCTCTAGTCCTCCCGCTTCTCGTTCTCAACACTGTCTCATTATTCACAGAAGGTAATGTATTTTAACATAATTTATGTTATTGCTTTGTCCCACATATTTGTTACATCATATCTGAATATAGTCTTGACCATACTCACATTAGTTTCATATTAATCGTCTTCCTCTTCCGGAAAAAAAATATATAATTCACAATAGTTTTCCTGGATTTCTTGGGTATATTTGCAGTCGAAAATATTAGGGAGAAATTTCGCTTGGATCTCATATTCCGTTTCTAACTTCGCCATGAAGCTGGAGGCTATGAATAAATAAATAGCTTACAGGGTACAAAAGGCTATCTGTGAACGCGTATATAAAATTTTAATAAGGCTGAGGTTCCCAGTAGCCGCAGAAGCCCAGAAAGAACAATGATCTTTCCTTATCCAGCAGGCGTTTGTGCTGCGTTTGATGGCACGTTCTCCAGCCTATATTCCATGCATGGTCTTGAGGCCCACAATGATATTATTTTCTATGACTATTGGCTCTAAATATTTGACGTTTTTCCTTTGGGGTTGTAAATTTTAGAGACCTTTTTTTGGTTCCGCTCCGTGTTGGATGCCGACTCGAACTCTCGGAGGGTTCGGGTATACTCGTGGACACAGACCCTTCTGTGCTCACTAAAAGGAACACAGGCTGGAAAATAATTATGTCTTATAATTCTTTTCACTTTAATATAAAACCCACTATATAAAAAATAAATCCTAAAATGTTGAACATGAAAAAATTACATAACAAAAACTAATGAATATATGCACCATGAGGTATATATTATTTGGTATATTAATATACCAATTATTTTTTTCTTGGTTTAGGTTCTCTATTCTTTCTTAGGATAGCAGCCCCATCAGCTAAAGTGTCGCAGCACTGATCATGGTGCACAAAAGATTTCATTTCTGTGTCAAATGATTTTTTCACAATCACCCACAATTTCTCATCGTCTTGGCTGTAGTTTGATTCTTACACGTAACTCACTCAAAATCACTTCCATTCTTTACTGTACCACATAACTTCATAACAAGCGAATCGATTTGAGAAAGGGGCATATATACTGTGGAGGGATATACTACGGGTTAGTGTGTTTTAAATCAAAGTAAGTCAAAGATAAATCTTATCAGTAGAGAAAAGAAGCCAAAGCTTTTCAGTATTGTTATGTCTGTGATTACAACTTCCCTAGAAAAAGACGGAATGGGATGATATAACGGTACACAGGAAAAAAACTTTTGTTCTTTTCCTCACATCTCAGAGTCTTATATCAATTTCAATACCCTTATATATATATATATATATATATATATATATATATAAGATAATATGCTTCTAACTAGGAAGACGCTGGAGTAGGAGCGCCCTGGACCCCACGATGGCCGTGTTTGTGTTAGGTCAACAAGTGTGTGTGGCACATCCGAGCCTCTTTATAGAGCTATACATCACGGTGATATTTTCACATGATTTCAGTCTCTCTCTCTCTCTCTCTCTCTCTCTCTCTCTCTCTCTCTCTCTCTCTCTCTCTCTCTCTCTCTCTCTCTCTCTCTCTCTCTCTCTCTCTCTCTCTCTCCTTCTGCTGATCCTCTTTCTCATTTCTCTCCTCTTTCTCCCTTCCCCTCACCTTTTATCTGGAGTTTCTTTGCGCGTGTTTGAGGAGGATGAAAATTTTATATCGAATCGTTTCATGTCTTGCCAGAGAGAGGTTAAGTCGTCTTTGGATTTGCAGTGCTCGGAATTGAACTAATTTTTAAAGTTGCGGGTCTTCGTTATGGAGGTTGTGTGTGTTGAAGTCAAGTTGTTAAAAATGGAACAATAAGGGGGAGAGATTGAGAGTGAGAGTGAGAGTGGAAGTGTGTGTGTGAGAGAGAGAGAGAGAGAGAGAGAGAGAGAGAGAGAGAGAGAGAGAGAGAGAGAGAGAGAGAGAGAGAGAGAGAGAGAGAGAGAGAGAGAGAGAGAGAGAGAGAGGGAGTGAGAGAAAAAATCCCACGTTTACATTTGTTTTCTGATGAGACAAAATAATTTGTTTTGTGCAGTAATTTATCATTTTATAAGCTGTCACGTTCATTTAGAGGCTAAATGTTTGTTATATCAATAATATTGTATTAAATTCATCGTGTTCATTGTTAATTATTAAACTATGTTAACTGATGAGAAATGTTATATATTGCACTTATTCCAAATTTAAGGCAACACAATTAGAAAGCCCACAGTATAAAATAAAAAACCCATAGTACAAAATATAAAACCCTTAGTGTAAAATATAAAACCCACAGTATAAAATATATAAGTAACAGTATAAAATATATATAACACACAGTATAAAATATAAAACACAGTATAAAATATAAAACCCACACTAATATTTATTCGAAATATAAAACCCACAGTATAAAACATAAAACCCACAGTATAAAATACAAAATCCTCAGCATAAAGTTTAAAACCAAGAACATAAAATATAAACCAACCAGAATGAATTAACAAAAAAAAACGGCAGCGTAAAATATAAACCCCCAGCATTAAGTATGAAAACCACTAGCATTAAGTATAAAAATCCAAAAAACGTAAAACATCGGATATATTCACTGAGATGTGTACTCCCCTCACTGTTCTAGGTGTGTATAAACTATAGAAGTATATTGTTGACCTTGCCAGTAATACAGGCTAAATAATACACGCTGGATGGTTAATACCCCCTTGCGTGCAAGATTTAATAACCCTCCAGCAGTTGATAGAAAGAATTCCCAACAACAAATCTAACTGAAAAGGAGACAATGTAATATATAACTTGTGAAAATGTGATCATCTCTCGGTGTATAGTTGACTTTAGTCCTGAACATTGACCAGGACTAGAATACACAGGTTGGCTGGTCAGTGAGGTATTGTTGTCGTTCTAATTGCTTAAGCCAAACAAACAATAAATATGTTGCTAAATATTTTGCCAATATGTTAACATGGTCTATGTTTATAGCCCACACTAAAGGAAATACCTCTGCTAGGTCAGTACGTTTTCCCAATTTCACAAACGTCAAATTTGGAGTAATCTCTTCTTTTTGTTAAAGCAGGGACGACTAATCTATCATCAGAGCAGAGATCAACTAATCTATCGCTGCAGATTCTTATCAATCAGATTTTACGTCAATATTGTTATGCTTTTAATTTAATTGAAGCAATTAAATTTTGACAGTGTAGACACTGTCTATAAACTATAATTTCATAAGTGTGAGGCCAAGTTAGCTGGAACAATACCTTGGCGGAAGCTGAACCTTGTCGGCATTGATGGTTTTGGAGATCCTGAGACTTTAAACTTAATATCTGTTCAATGACATTACTGATCCTTTGCGAGAAATTCAGAGATGGGAACCTCCCTTCACTCGTTGCTTCGTTTGCTCGAACAGTGCTTCGCTCGCTTCCTGTGTTCCGAGCCCTTCTCTCTAAATGTTTCACTCACGTACTGTTACAGCCCGCCCTCATAAACAACGGGTAAATGCTCGTTAATCCTAGCCTGTCCTCGTAAACAAAGGCCAAATGCTCGTTAATCCAACCGCCAAACCCCTGTTTATTCAGGAAAAACACTTTGCACACATGACTCACAAGTGATAAGGATCGAATTTTTGCTTCGCTTACATCCTCTGCTCGAATTGCAACTCAGTAAATACTTCACCCAATTACTACAAATACAAATAATTACCAACAGAAGCTAAGCACCTAACCCGTCCTAATCTAATCTAGTCCTTACTATAAACCAAAGAGTAATTGTTTATGATATAAATTTGTATTTGAAAAATACCGATTTTTTAAGCACCTAATTTTAATGCACTGAGTTTTATAAATACTTTTATTGTTAATTTTAAATGCGATTTTTAATAATTTTTCAATGGTAAAATTGATGAGTGTGTATTTGGGGTCAACCGCAGCTTGGACGAACATTACGTGAGGACGAAGCCAAGATGCTGCTGACAATAAGGATAGTCTCACATAATAGCTGACTATTACTCAATCAGAGAATTAAACCCTTCGTGAACCACCATGGCGGTATCTGATGGCAATGCATCCTCCACCGCCATTCAGAATTACCCTCGCATAGTATCTCATCTAAATCAATATTCAGATTATTATCTACTTCACCTTCGTTCCCTACTTATTCCACTTTCGACAATTTGATCGTACCTCTTATATCAAATATCTTTCTCCTACTTTTTCCCCAGTTCTGAACCATTCATCTTTCCACTTTCATGGTATTCCACTTCCCAATACTCCCAATCTGTCCCATTTCCTCTCTTTCCCTCTTCCAGTCCCCCCTATTATTCTCTAACTCCCCATTCCATTCCTGTCCAACAATCGTGTGGGGCGGCCACTAAGCCAGGCCCACTCAAGACCTCAGCTTTCAAACTTTTTAACAACTTGGGCTAACTCGTCACTCTGACAATTAAGAAACAATCTGGTGCTGACTTCCTCCCTTTCTCCTCTGTTTCCTCTTTCATCTCTCAAATTCTCCACTTTATCCTAAGTGTAACAGATTTTATATATATATATATATATATATATATATATATATATATATATATATATATATATATATATATATATATATATATGGGGGTGGTAGGAGAAGATAATATTAGTGTTCAGTGAGAAACCACAAGGTCTCCTCTGAATACTTTTTATTTTCTTCTCCGAGGCTATGGGTCCCCACATTGGCACCAGAGGTGGTACCCTCACAAACTTTATATATATATATATATATATATATATATATATATATATATATATATATATATATATATATATATATATATATATATATATATATATATATATATATATATATATATAAAGATAGAGATATAGAATATAGAGTTGAAATTGTTCACCCTATATCTATATCCCAATTTCTCTCTGAAAGTTTTATCACCGGCCTCTATCACATAATGGTGACAGACACCTACAATAATAGTAAACCAGCGACTCATTATTTCATTTACGTCCTACATATAAAATATTCACTGTAATTTAAGGAACTCTAACCATGAGCCGCCTCCATCTGCTCTATCAATATCGGTTATACAAGTACATAAATGCTAAGTACAACTCACAGTCTTCCTCACCCCCATTGTCACCAACCACGTATCACACTCTGTTCATTAACCAATCTCTCAGTATAGTTCCTGGAATTATATCTTGCCAGACACTATGCCAACTACTCTAACCCTGTCCATGGAGGACAGAAGAAAATGTATATATACTAGTTAGCATTGTAAATGTGTGGCCACGTTTGTGGTAGAAAATAATAATAATAAAAAAATATGCCTACTTTACCTGATAAACTAATGTCTTTATATTACTCTTACTCCACACGCTTCTTTATTTAATGTTTACACAGAGGCGCAGTCACTGAGCTCTAGCACAGTGATTCAATCTGAAGCTTTCAGGCAAATTTTCTCACACTCACTCTATTCCATTTTCTGCACCAAATATAATTATTCCTGCATATATCTAATCAACACTTGCGACTTGTTCCCATTTCCGTCTTCTAATTCTTGTAGTCACCTTTTCCATACATATATATAAATATAATATATATATATATATATATATATATATATATATATATATATATATATATATATATATATATATATATATATTCTGTAACTTTTATCATTATTAACATTTATTATAAATATTACCATAAATTCAGCTTGAGAAATTTATCAATATATACTGTTTTGAGGGAGGCGAGATTTTGGGAATAGGGAGACAGAGAAAGGGAAAATGGTATGAGAATGCAGGAGTCGTTGGGAAAGGTAACTGTGTCGGTGGGAAAGGTAACTGTGTCGGTGGGAAAGGTAACTGTGTCGGTGGGAAAGGTAACTGTGTCGGTGGGAAAGGTAACTGTGTCCATGGGAAAGGTAACTGTGTCGGTGGGAAAGGTAACTGTGTCGGTGGGAAAGGTAACTGTGTCGCTGGGAAAGGTAACTGTGTCGCTGGGAAAGGTAACTGTGTCGTTGGGAAAGGTAACTGTGTCGGTGGGAAAGGTAACTGTGTCGGTGGGAAAGGTAACTGTGTCGGTGGGAAGAGGATATGGGTGTGTTTGAGTGAAGTAAAAGGGGAAGGCAGGTGGGGGGTGTCGGTAGGAAGGAGAAGTGGGAAAGGCAAGAGGATATCAGAAGGAAGGGCAAGTGCGTGTCGGTGGGAAAGGCAAGGAATGTTGCTGGGTGGGAAGGAGACGAATGGTGTCCTCGCACTTTTGCGAAATATATTCTAAAATCCGCTCCTACGCTAAAACGGAATTAATTTACTCTATTAAGTGCAAAAAGGCAACAGCCTTTAAAGATTTTTTTTTTAGACCGGTAACAATAAAAGTTTAGAAGAAATTTTTTAAGAATATATTCTAAATGATCGAATTTTTTTAAAGGAAAGAACTTCGTTAGTAGAGAAATTTCATGAAGGCTGGTGGAATATTATAAGTGATATATAGCGAGTGGAGAGAGGGAGACAGAGAAGGGGGGGGGGATGGTTGGGGGATGGTGGGGGGATGGTGGGGGGATGGTGGGGGGGGGGGGGAGGGATTGAGGGAGGGGGAAGATGTTTGTCTCTATAGATACTTTGCACACATACTCACTCAAGCAGACACACACACACACACACACACACACACACACACACACACACACACACACACACACACACACACACACACACACACACACACACACATACAAACACACAACTATCAGGATGGGGCGTAATAGCTGAGTGGACAGCGCTCTGGACTCGTGATCCTAGGGTCCGGGTTATATCCCCCTTTGATGGTAGAAACAAAAATGTCAGAGTTTTTTTCACCCTGA